>NW_024609837.1:0-52450 GCF_016920785.2 Ixodes scapularis
AAAAAGGTACCCACTTAAAACCATTTTTTATATTGCAAGGAAGTATAAAGATAGAGGAAAATTTAAACAAAGAGAAAAATACGGTAGACACAAACGTTTTCTTTTTGGGAAGAAACATTTCTACAAATGAGCTCGATAAGTGAAGCCACCCACTGATCTCTATTATAGGGGGTAGAGATCAGTGAAGCCACCGGATCCACCGGATAGCCATCTCATAGAGTTATTACAATGTACGCTAGAGGTTCAACTGGCGCTAGTGTCTATGCGACTTCCGTGACGCAAATTGAAGCAGACAGCAACCAGTCTACTTTTCCAATCTTCCCGTGTATTCCTATGGGAAAGCGCGCGTGCATTTTGTCTCTTCGCCGGAAAATAACACGGAACACTTTGGTTATTTGGGTCGTACCGAATAGTATGTACCTTGATTAACACTGTAAAAGTGTAATTGCTTTAGTTAGCGCATTTTTCTTCATCAGTGACCGATGTTTAACTTTGCTACATTTCAGTCTCAAACGTGTGTTCCGCAGCAGGTGTGCAAAACAAGCGACGATTCGAAGCAAAATTACAATCGAAAGGAATTTAGAGTGTGTTCAAGGCTCGCCAGCAATCCGGTGACGCTTATATATTGATAATATGCCAGTCCTGTCACTATATAAAAATGACCCCGTCGTGCATGAGCGGATAAAAACGTTCAAAACGTAGAGAATAAAGTCCGTGGGCTATAAAAGTTGTTTCTTCGTACCGACGTCGTGTTCGCGCTAACAGTGTCCGACAGTGCACATAAATACACGTACGAAGTTGTTTTAGCACCGTTTTTAATGCAATGAATTTGAAAGAAAAACACCGTAACTGACCAATTATTTCGTCGGCCTGACTGAGAAATGTTCCAAGCTACCTAGTACGTACGAATTATTCGGGATATTTGCTCTTATGATCGAGCGCAGAGAGAAAATGCACTCGCTTTTTCCGATAGAAATGCATTACCGGAAGTCAATTTTAGACTGGTTGCTGTCTGCTTCAATTTGCGTCAGCACACTAGCGCCACTTGAACCTCTAGCGTACATTATAATAACTCTATGAGCCATCTTGCTCGTAAACGATATGCGATTCTGCTAGCGTTATCGAGCCTGGCGGCAGCGCGCTGGAGACACGTTTTCTACTCGGTCGTCGTCGTTCTTCAAAGAAGTTTATTTTTTTTTTTAAACGTTGTGTAGGGGTTGAGACATGCCTTTGAGAACACGTGGAAATTTTTACGAAAGTGCAGTGCAGCAGAAAAAAGTCAGAACAAAAATAAAAAATTTATACTACTGATTTGACTGCCATAAAGGTCTAGTAAACAAAAAAAAAAAAAAAAAAAAACGCGCCGCTGTTGCCGTCCTTTTTCCCTCCCTGCACCGCCTCTTCCGTCGCTCGTTTCTGGACCGCGAGCTACAAATACAGAAGGGCGTTTTCAGATAAGATCAAACAACCATGTTCGGTGACCATTTTTAATTTTGATTAAAAAAAAAATGCTCACTCCATGCCTAGAAGAAAAAAGAACCAATACTTGTTTTCGAAAAAAAAAAATTTGTCTTTGCGAAAAAAATTTGCGAGCACCCTCTCAGTCACGTGCGTGTTTTGCTTATCGCGCGATGTTGACATTTCGGGCGGCTTCCCCCCAAAAAAACTGTTCTGGCTACGGGTCTAGAAATATTTACTGACAAATCAGGCCCAGGAAGGATTCACAAAAAAGTATTAATCACGGAATATTAAAATCGTTATTAAAAAAAAAAAAAAAGAAACCCCGCAAACACGGCACGTTGCACAATAACGCTCTGGATTAAAGATTTATTTCTCTTTATCTATAAATATTAAGGTCTTCAAACTTTGCCAGTGTGTTGCCCTGTATATATTGCATCTTTGCATAAAGTATTGTTGTCCTGGTTAGCAGGAGAAATTTACAAGAATTGCTCACCCAGGGGCATTTAACTAAAAATACATTATTGTAAAAATCATTTAAAAAAAGGTCATCTTTAATATTCCTCATAGACGCTTTACACACGCGCCAAATTACAGCCGCCATAGCCGACCTTCTCTTGTCTTACCGAGCAACTGAAACGGTAGTTGACGATTCTCTACAGAGGCCGATGCTTTAGAAAAGGACAAAGTTGAATCCAATATGACAAAAACCTGGCCTGCTATGGTAATGATGAAGTGAAATAAACGGAATAAGAGAAAACAAAAACTGAAGGTCAGTTATGGCGGCGTCCATGCACAGCTGCTGCAAAGCGTCTATACTCTATGAAATTAACGTTTATATGTACTAACAGAGTCTGCAAAAATATGATGCAATACTTGTGTGGCTTTGAAGTTATAAAGCGAGAAATGTGGCCAAATTGACGCTAACCCGATAAATGGGGCGTGCACATACCCGTTCTTCATGATTTCATTATTATTAAAAAGCGTTAAAATGCTACGGGGCGGTAGGAAAAGATAAATTGACAGCACAGAGGTGGACGGTAGTTTTGAAGCGAAAATTCCTAATACATTTTCGTACATCCGACCAGGGGCGGCTCCAGAATTTTTTTTCTGGGGGGGCGCTCCATGAATATACTGAATTCCGGGGGGGGGGGGGGGGGGGGGGGGGTCTCGTTTTCGTTGTTTATGTTTACCTTCATAAATAATCTTTCTGCTGACGAGCAGAAATATCACCTAATGTATACTTACGCAATCGTGGAGGGCTTAGCGCTGAATATAGGCATCATCCAATAGAACTTAGATCAAACGTTTTCATTGGATATCATTTAATCCACATTCTCTCTCTTGCGTACTTAAAATGCTTCTCTTTTGTTTCTTCTGTAATTAATCCCATTGAGTATAATAGGAACCTCATTATTTTTATGACGTTTAGTTTGTCGGAGTGAATATCCAGATTATTTTAAAAACATTGCAAACTCTAAACGAATGTGTCATTAAAAAAAAAAAAAATTATCTCGGACGTGCGCAAGTTCGTCAGCGGAAAAACCACGAGGAGGATCGCACTGCGTTTTCAAAACTCAAACTTGTTCGCTTCACTCGCCTGGTCCTCTCGACTTCATTTCTATGTAGGAAACCCACGATTCTTGACATGACTTATGCGTGACTGAGGTTTCGTGCTTTCTAAAGCCAGATTCTTTGTCCAGAGCTTTTTTCCGGTAACTGTAGCCACAGCTGCCAAACGTGGATTTCTTATTCGCTTTGGTAGAGAACATTCTACTGGGATATCAAAAAACGGAATCAACTTGGGTGCTGTATTCTAGCCAAGGAAATAACCTATACCAGTCAGACTGAAAGCTTAGTCTTTTTTCTTTACTTTTTTCGGTGGGAAAGAGTTCACTATGGGCTGCCGCGGCGACTTTGTCTTATACTTGGAAATGTCCAACTAACCTGAAAGATCGTCGTTTCCCTCCGATACGGTGCAACTTCGTCTCGTCTCACGCACGAAGAAGAAAACTTGTCGCTTTCACTGTTTCTTGTACCGACGAAGGATGATGAACGTCGCTAAAAGCGCTGGGAAGGCCATCAGGAAGACTGTACGGCTGGGGATGATCCTTCTTCTGCTGCTCGATCCCCAGGTTTTCTGAACCTGAAGAGGGCGGTTCGGAAGGGTCGCCGTCCTGCTTCTTGACGCGCTTGCTGGAAGACGAAAAAAAATCTGCGGTTGATCTCTTTTGCGATTTTGTGTCTCTTTCCGAGTCTTGAAATCGGGCTCAGCTGCACATGTTCGGTTCAGCAGCATAATTGTTGGGGCCCTTTTTTCGTGTCCGTCATCCTGGTAACATTTGGCACCGAGGCTGAAAGCGTAGCAGCAAGAATGGCCCTTGAGAATGGCTTGTTATGTTGAGACCGGCAGGGCCAGTTTGGTCCAGGTGATAGTTCATGGCCCCGCCCCTGGGACTGTCTTTGTATCCTTCTGAATACTCTCCAAAGATTCTACTGGGGAATCCCAACAGACAAATAGACAAACCGGCGTTGTTTCCTACGCCCTCGCTTAGAGTCCCGCTCACCTCTTTCCCCCTTGCTTTTGTCCTTTCGTGTTTTGAGCAGCAGTGCACTCGATGCCGCCGCAGGCCAGCGGTGCGTTCCGCGAGCACTATGGCCGCCGTGTCGCCTCCGATAGGTCGCGCGGCAATGGCACACACCCAAAAGAGGAAGAACCTTCACGTTTCCTAGAACAGATTACATTCCCCAGGAAGTGAGCGGGACAATCGAGGGCCCACTTACACCAAGATAATCCAATTGAAGGAAGGAAATTACGCTGGGCGGTAGGATGATACCTACAAGGTTGAACTCGTGGATCTCGCAGCCGCGTTATTGAGTGTGGAAGCCAAGGCATTAGTAAAATCCTTCCAGACGAACAGCCGAACCGGCATCGTCTACCAAGCGAGGTCTCTCTTACCTCTTTCCACCTTGCTTTCGGCTCAGTCCTGCACATGGGGCCGCCGCGGGGCGGTGTAATCCGCGAGCAACATCAGCGCCGTGCCGCTGCTGAAGGTCAAGCGGCTATGGCACGCACCCAAAAGAGGGAGACGCATCCGGATTTCGGGAATTGTTCACAAAAACCAGAAAGCTTATTCTCGACGAAGTGGTCCTGCAGGGCCCGCTTCCACCGAAAGAAGTCAATCAAAGTAAGAAAAGTACGCTAGACGGGAGTGGTATGTCTCTTGTAAAGCTGTTTCTTCTAAAAATAGTGTCGCGCTTCTCTATTCTTATATTTTATTTGCCTGCTTTGGCTTCCAATGACGAATGGCTGGCTTGAAAGGACGGATGCTCCGCGTCCATTGCTAGTGCCCGTAATGTGCGACGTTAACTTTCCTTTTAGGAAACCACAACCTTTGCTTTGCGGACTGAACTCCCCCCCCCCCCCCCCCCGACAGCATTTTTGGGGGGGCAGGCAGGAATTTAAGGGGGGCGGCTGCCCACCCTTGCCCCCCTGTAGAGCCGCCCCTGCATCCGACCCAAAAATGCCCATGGGCCGGAGCGATCGAGGTGGGCCTCCCTGCAACATGCTTCGCGGTACCTGTTTCAACTAGAGTAACTGTATAGGCTCTGCTAGCGGAGCATATACAGTTACTCTAGTTTCAACAGCCGGCGTATATCGTCTACGTCTACGCCACGTAAATGAAGCAACCGGAGCGACTTTGCAAACAGATCAGCCTACAACCTTGGCGGGGCGCGGCAGAACCTGAACCTGCGCCGCCTGTAAGTGCCAATAGACCCGCCGCCGTAGGGCCGCACAACGCGTAGAAAATAAAGGTGATTGAGATTAGAGTTTTAGAATAACGTAAGCAATTTTAGCGTACGCTAGCGCTAAATTTTGCGCTTGCGTTAGCGCACGCTACGCAAGAGAGTTTTAAAATAGCGTACACCGTGCACGCTATTCTAAAATACTGAAATGTAGACAGGTTACCGATTTTGCAATAATTGAAAAATCAGTATAAATGAAGGCCATCTTAAATTTTCTTGTACTTTTCACAGATCAGGGCTCATAATCTGTTCTGTCAGGCGCTTCAAAAATTCTTTGCAATATTTTTATTTTTTGATTTTACAGGGCTGAATTGCCGTAATGGGAGTAGAGAAAGGTAGAACGTTGAAAAAAGGTGCCGAAAAATGTAGGAAGTTGGTGAAGAGAAAGCACTGTGACGGGAGTTCGTGAAAAAAAAAAAAAAAAGAAAGAAGATCGAGGTACATTTAAGCGTTCTTTATGAGTTTTGAATGCGAAAGCATGCAAGCCTTTCGACCGCTCCCTTTTTCGTCTGCTGCACGCGGGCTTGACGTCACGGCGCTGTGGCGGCGCTGCGATCGCGCCGGAGCCGGGGTGTGGGCAAAAGGGCGCACGTTTCGCATGGGCGTGATAGCCTTTCAGCATGTCGCGAAGCTGTGTTGCCGTTAATCTCACCGAAATGTACAAGAAAAGTAGCGGAGTGGGCTTCTACAAGTTCCCGGCAGACTCTGAAAGGCATAGACGGTGGATGATATCCGTGGATCGAAAAGAATGGTCGCCTCGCGCGAACGCCTGTTTGTGCGGCAAGCACTTTCTTGGAGGCAAGTGCAGCTACCATTTCAATCTCCGTCCGGAGGCTTGCTCATGAGAAGGGAAACCGTCGTCTGATCGAGACCACCCGGATTTTGTCCCCACGGTGTTCGCGCACAAAACACCGGCCAAGCGCTCGTCGGAGGCTCGCTACGCCCGTAGTACCCAGCAGAAGGGGATCGGCGACAGAACGGCGGTGTTGTAGGCGTTACCGAAAAAAAAAGTAACGAAATACGTTACTCGTTACTTAAAAACTAAAAGGTACGCGTTACTGAGCTACGTTACCTAAAAATAAAAAAGAACGCGTTACCGCTACCGATAAAAAGGAACGCGCGTTACTTCTGCGTTACTTTTTAAATTATATGATTTAACACGTTTTACGGTTTTGACGATACAGGTATGCATAAGCTCATATATCAAGAAACATTATGTTCATGCAGATACTGAACATAATTACTTTATCTCTTTTTACGGTTTCACCAAATACTCACGAGAAAACGCAAAGAAAAACATGACGCCTAAAAACACGGAAAAAATTGAAGTGTCATTGTAGTAACGAGTAACGTAACTACGTTACTTGAAATAGTAACGTAAGTACGTCACCCTTTACTATGTCGAAAAAGTAACGAGTAGGTTACTACGTTACTGAAAAAAGTAACGCGTTCCTGGTAACGCCGTTACTTGTAACGTGTTACCGCCAAGACTGCAGAACGGACAAAGCGTTACTGCTTGTCATGCCTTGTGGTCATGAGAGTAGGAAAAATAGCATACCTTGACTCGAAGACGCTGTGTGTATTTATTTAATTAATGAATACATTTCCGCAGACCCACAGTCTGATGATCCCACCGGCAGTGCGGAAACCGACTGGAAATAATCGTAGGCCTCGAAAGACTTGTACGCCTGCTCCGTGTCGGCGGTGAACTGGCTTGGCGAAAACTAAATAAACGACGACGTGAGCCGTCGACTTCGGTAGCAGCAACTTCACGTCGGAAGTCCAGCAGGCCTTGTTTACGGCGTACGGATCCTCGTAGGCAACGCCGTCCACGTACAGTTTGTTTTGATACCGCCGCCGTTCAGGCTCGGGTATACCGAGCTCAAATAGTCGGGCGTAGCATACGACATACGTTGCAAGGAGATAGACTCACAAACAAAGCTAGAAGCGTACCTACAACGTCAACAACGAGCGCACGCCACACAACGCAATGGCGAAAACACGGAGAGCCGGATCGCTTTTGCCCACATAGCTACCGCGCATGCGCGGCCTTCCGGCCGTGTTGGTAAACAAAGCCGCTCCGTGTGTCGGTCTTTAGACCTTTGCAAAAAGAGCGCTCTGGCCACCGCCATTTTGCGAATCGAGCGACCCCTATCAGCCAGAAATTTCTGGCACCCGCCTGAGCTGTGGAAACCCGGTCAGCGTGACTCCCCACCTGCATTTTGCATTCGGAGTTCGTCGGCTTTTCTTGGAAGTTTTTACTTTATTCGCCTGCTTAGGATGCTTACCCTTTGTATGCTATCTTCCACTGTGAGAACCAGAGACTACCAGGGCTCGTAGCCTGCTCGGCCTTCGCAGGAAACGAAAGAAGAGAGCGAACGTCAAGCAGCCTGCAACGCAGGCAGTTCGACGTTCTTGGAAGATTATTTCCGTTCAGATATTCTCCAAAAAATCTTCCCGGCTGTGTTCCGGGTCTTCGCGAAAAATAGCTGATAGGGTCGGGTCCGGAAAGTGGGGACAGAATAGACACGTTCATTCATTTGCTTTGAAGCTGTGCAAAAACGCTGCTCTCTTCTACATGTTCCCCAAAACACGCCGGATTCCGTCCGATTGTCGTGAAGTGACCATCGTCGACACTGTTTATTGGATATGCTGTGTTATTTGAGAACTTTCTCAAATCCTGTTCGGATAACGCGGCACCGTGGGGTACGTACAATATATGTTATTCGATTGATGAGACTCGTTGAATTTCATGTTGTGGGCGGGGAATATCCATGCAGTTCGGATATCCTGTGTGGTCAAATATTTTGACCTATATAGATTGACACGGCAGAGTGTACGGTGCCGTTAAGCGATGAACATAAAATGAAACAAACATTCCAGTTGCATTTGTTCTGTCGCGCACGGACCCACCAAAACAACTTTCATTTCTTTGTTTTTGTTCCCAAAAATAGAGCACTGCTTCCTTAAAGACCTCTATAAATTATGTCCGCCACAGAACACAAAATAAAAAAAGAAAACGCGGCAATTCAGCCGCTACCACCGTCCGGAATCGCGCCTACGCAGGCTGCCATAGCCCACTGACGGGTAACTCCACAGCTCAGCGCAGTCGGGCAACACTGACGTACACTCTCAAAACCAGGGACGCGCGCTGTAAATCGCTTCGTTCGAGACTGCCGCCATCTTGAATTGTCGTCACTTCCAGTACGGGTGAAAACATTGATTTGCCGCGACACGCCAATAGAAGACATTTAGGAAATAAGCGTAGCCGTCACACGTTCTCGTTTTGCCTCCCCTCTATTTTTTTAACTTTTTACAGGTTGAAACGTTTTATTATTTTTTCGTTACCCATACCGGATACGCCTATTAGGTGTCTGGGTACGAGAGTACGCGAAAAAGGTCGCGTGTGCTCCCCTGGTGACCTTGGACGCTCCGCGCTGATGGACACGCGGCGCCATATGTTAAAGGGTAACTGCAAAGAAAAAAAAAAGTGCATTTTTAAACAGCCTAATTGGGACAAGCATGTCACAAAACTATTTTTCCAACTAAAGCAAACATTTTTACAGCAATATTTATTGCGCGGGACTGATTTTAGTTTGCGGCTATTTCGTTCGTTTTAAATCGCGCGCCACCAAGTTGGTATGATACGTCACGGAGTGGCTGCGATACGTCACCGAGTGACGTATAACAGCCACTCCGCGCGTGTCGAAAGAGCGGGAGTTTCAAATGTGGAGAAGTTGTGAGTCCGACTAAATTACGTCCTGTGCCGCAAATATTGCTAAAAAAAATTGTTTTTTCGCGGAAGTTTTGTTTTGTGACATGCTTGTCCCAATTAAGCTGTTTAAAAAAACACTTTTTTTTCCTTGCAGTTTCCCTTTAAAGGGGTACGGAAACATAAATTGAAATATTCAGATTTCGTTCGGAAATGAGTCAAGCATGACGGATAATATCCGTAAATGATAATCGCACGTTTGTATTTTGAACGACTGGCTATATTTTTCGTTCCAAACGGTGCACTCGAGCAAGCGCTCGAAGAGAAGCGAACGGAGAGCGCCATGCGTCACGGGATATCCGGCGCAAACAAAAACAGAAAGAGAAGATTTCCCGCGTTCGTGGACGAGCAAAGCAAACGTGGTTATGAGCTTTGCCCTTGGTGGCGTTTTCAGCGTTGTGGTGGTGTTAACAGCGTCAGCGCGTTACAACCGAGCCGTTCGAAGTACCCGTGGGGTGACGAGCGTGTGGCTGGTCCATGGAGCACGTAGCTTCCACAACGCTGTCAGACGGTCAGCTTAGGGCTGAACGAGGTGGGGAAAGCGACTTTTGTTCGAGTTTTGAGGGATGGGCTAATCTTCTAGGGAGAGAATGGTTGTTTCCGGTTGCACGAACGAGGGTCCGAGAAAGAGAGGAGTCCTCCCTTTCCGTCTTCTTGGACCGTTTGGTACAATACGCGATTTGTGAGTTCAGGAGGAAAGCTAAGAAGGAAAACGTTGAAATGCCAAAAAGCGGCGCTGCTCCGAAGGAATCTGCTGCGTCACGACTACGTAGCAGATTCCACAACGTTGCTAGACTACCTCCCAAATAGGCTCCGCATGCATCCACCAGGTGCACATTGAAAGTCGTTTATTTAGCTTTAAAATTAGTTTTTTTTGCGCTTTTCAACGGAAGACTGGTGTTCTTGAGGTTAGGGTGCGACATGCAACACATTAAAGTTAGAAAATGAGCGCTGAAATTTCGTTTCCCTACCCCTTTAATAAGCGATCGTGGAAACTGACGAGCGCAGCGGCCAATGGAAGCCCCGTCGACGCGGGCCAGACGATGGAACCGAAGGAAACTATTCGCTGTTTTCGCGCTTCAGACTAATGACGTCAGCTGGCTTCATGAGACAGTTAATCCTTTCGCATTAAAATAAAGTTTAGAAACAAATTTGGTACAACTTCGTGAAAGGATTAGGGCCCAGTTCAATAGTTCTAAATGGCTTCACGCCGCGCGATAACGTCCGCATGTTTCTTCGCGTTGTTACCGATTGTTTTTGTCAAAAGATTCAAGTAACAAATAAAAATAAGAAAACGTTGTGAACCCTGTTCACGTTTGCGTTCCCGTCACGCACGAATCGAAGGTTTATCACTGCATCCGCAGCGGAACGCAGCAACGCGTTGGCATCGCATCTCTCGCACGCAGGCCGGTCGCGTGTTTACACGGGGTCTTTGCCCATATCACTGGTTTCGTTTTCTCACCGCTACCAAGATGGCGGACGTAGTTCTGGGCGCGCTACTAGATGGCTCTCTACATTTCGCATATGGGTGTCTTACAAGACTCTCGATACAAAGAGATACATACATACATGCATGATCTATTACAGGGGTGGCCAAACCGCGGCTCGCGAGCCGCATGCGGCTCTTTGCTGGTTCAAGTGCGGCTCGCGGATCCCTCGTAAGGGGACCCCCTCCCCCCCCCCCCCCCCCCCCCCCCCCTTCGCCCCTTTCCGCGTTTCCCCAGGAACAAAAAAGAAAGGATTTCAGAATAAAGCACACTGCAGCTTACAGTTTGGCAGCCTTGTACCCCCGTACGTACAGTCGTAAAGCCTTGTGCCCCCATACGTACTGTCAGACTAAACATAAGTTAAGTTTGCCCCCCCCCCCCCCCCCCCCCCGCGGCTCTTAGAAGCTCCGTGGTTTTGTTTGCGGCTCTTAGGCCAGGCCAGCCTGGCCACCCCTGGTCTATTATATTCGTGAATTTGCAGGCAGTTGGTAACCATCTGTGGGACGCCAAAGGTGTGCCAAGGCAACGCGTCCTGTGCTAAGATGCCTGTCAGGTGGCTCACTCTCCCATTGCGGCCGGTCTGCCATCGTATTGTAGCCAGACGCCACGAGGTGGCGCTCGCCTCCGACACTATTTTTTGGGCTAGGCACGAGCATAGTTCGTATTTGACCCCGTAAGTGATGACGTTACAACATGGCGTCTGGGTCCAAACAAACCGTTGCTAGGGACGTTGCTATGGACTAATGCATGGAGATCTCCACATGAGGCTAGTCTTTTGCTTACAAGTAAGTATATAATTTTTTGTAAGCAACCTAACTTCTTGATATCTAATTACGAAGATGTTCTTGTCGTCTCAGTGTCGTATTGCAACGATGAAAGCCATTTCTGAAGTATGACACTCTGTTTTGCTTTGATAGCAGACGACACAATAGCTTCGCTGGCCTCTGTCTGTTCCAATGGGCGTCTTCATTGAATTGCGTCGGTAAACGAGCGACAAAAGCAAGTGCATCGCCATAGCCGTAGAGGCCTCCGCAATGTGCGTTTTTTTTTCGTTTTTCTGTGAAGAACCAGAAGGATGAAAATGCCGTAAAATCAAACCACGCCATGCAGATCAGTTACGACGACGACCTGAAGTGCATTACCGGTGGAGTGCAGGCCGGCATGAGAAACAAATCGTAGGCCGTCGAGGTAAGTCGTTTGCTATTATTATAATAGAGGTTGTCAGGTTATTAAAGAATTGCATGTCTACCGCCATTTCGCAGCATCTTTTTTTCCTTGGTGTACATCAAATCTTGTGGATGTGCTCTTTTGGTGAAGATCTCTATCGAACCCGCGGTGCGAGTACAATCTGTAATAAAGTCAACTTACGTTTTTTTTTTTTTTTTTGTGCTTTGCGGTTTTGTTGTATTCTGAAGAAACTGCAAGAACCTTTCTCCACGGGATGGTCACAACCAGGTACGAAGCACCTTCCCATAGCGCGAGTCCGGAAACAATATTTGGGACCTAACCCGATCGACTGAAGTGCTTTTCTCACGGGTGCAATGCGATCTTTTAGCAGCCGATCAACTCGATCGACTCCCGGGCTTTCGATAAACCACATTTTGCATCGCACTCCTCGATGAATTCTTATAAGCGTCTGAAACTCATTATGTTTCAAACAGATGCAATATCAGAATATCGTCTTTATTCACACGATTCAGACGTCGGCGCCGGCTTGGCCGGCGGGCTTGCGGCATATGGCATACTTCTTGCATTCGTCGTCTGCTGCAGGCATCCTGAGGACCGGAAGTTGCAGTCGTAAATATTTGAGAAACAAGCGATTACCGGCACACTTCTGTCGAAACATACATGACATTCAAGCTTTCTATATATGTGATTTTTAGAAGTTTAAATCCTACTCCTGGTTTTTGAACGGTCGGGTTTTCGTAGCGAAACCTAGCCACATGTATTTGTCCGTAACAACGACCCTAGCAACGGTCTGTTTGGACCCATGACGTCACACTTACGGAGTCAATCGCCCGATTCAAAGGGAACAGCTACAACATCATCATCATCATCATCATCATCCTCAACTCGCGCTGGGCGCTCGGCCATCTCGGCGCAACTGGCGCGGCCGGCCGCTTGCAACTGAGCGCTAATTTTATTTAATTTAACATTAATTTTAGTTTTTGTTCACGGTTTAGCATCCTATTGAAGAAAAAGACCAACTTATTCTCCATGGCCTTAGTTCATGATTCCAAAAGAACACGAGGACGAAAGTGTAAATATACCAAAGAGCTGTTAGTCAGAGCTGCGTAAGTGTGTCTTTCTTTTGTGTGCGTTCACTTTTGGGTAACTGTTTTGCGGGTGCGCTGTTCCCCCTGTGAAGCATAACGACATTTATAGCTTTTGCGGTGCAACTGAAAGCCGATGCAACCGGCTTTCCTTGCGCTGTTGATGCTAGGGATGACACAGGGCTATTCGATTCGAACCAATACTTGCACCCCTACAGGTATCACAATAGCAGACTTCAAATCTCCCGCGCTGTCGCGGCCGCGAGCGATAGTGCTAAAGCCCCTCCATCCCGGGAAAAGTGGCTCCATTCACTGTTGTGGAAATGCTCGAGACACGTGCCGCACGCCACTTCTGGGAAGAACATGGCCTCTGAAATCTAGCTCAGTGCTGCCAAGTGCTGCGTTGTGCCGCCATGATCTTCCCAAGGACTGCACGTTGCACGTGCCTCGTGCATCGACGCACCTTGGGCTACTTTTGAGACATGAAGCGGCTTTCTGGATAGTGTCAGTTGACAGCGCCCCTCGCGGTCGTTTCGGTGGAGGGGAGGAGGAAAGAGGAAGAGGGAACGGCAGGACGCGTGCCGCTCTTATGAGAGGCATTTGGCGGTATGGTGCTTCGAACGCATCTCCAACTGGTGTGTTTACCGCGTCCAAAAAAGTGGTCCCTCCGCCTGATGACGTCATAGAAGTGTCATGCTGTCGCCGGTCGCGATCCTGGCGGTGTCCCAAGAGGTGTGGTTTGTATGGGAGACGCCTGTTCTGCTGCAGGTCGCTCTCCAGTGTGACAGTCAACAGAAGCTACAGCAGCCGGGAGTTGGGACACCGTGACGACAGCGACCCTCGCGTTCACTCGTGCTTTTCGCCAGCATTTCTACGGCCAACCGCCAGGATCGCGACAGGCTACAGCATGACACTCCGACTTCTGTGACGTCATCTTCGAGACTACTTTTGATGTATGGGCGGGATAGGACGCTAAACACACCAATCGGAGACGCGATCCAGGCACCATAGTAATATGATCTCTATGGTAGGAGGTCACTTTCGAGTGGTGCAGACCGGAACCCTAGTTTATCTACCTTGTTGAGACGGCCCTCAAAATGCAGACAAACCGGAGGTAGTAAGCGCCAAAGCGAAGGAAAGAGAGGGAGAGGAAAAACTAAGCCAAACAAGGCAAAGCGAAATCGTAGAGTTATTATAATGTACGTTAGAGTTTCAACTGGCGCTAGTGTCTATGCGACTTCCGTGACGCAAATTGAGGCAGACAGCAACCAGTCTACTTTTGCGGTGCTCCTGTGCATTCCTATGGGAAAACGGGCGTGCATTTTGTCTCTTCGCCGGAAAATAACACGGAACACATTGAATATTGTCACGGGTGGTGAGTCGTGACCAATAAACAAGAAATAAACAGAAATAAATAAACGTTTAATGTGGCGAACTTGTGCCAAAAATAAAGAAGGAAACAGAAGAAAGCAGAGCGTCGCGGGCGTCGAAGTCGGCGTGTCAGCAGAATCGAGCGCTGGGGCGAGACTGACCCGACAAGGTCGCGGGCGGCCTCTTATCTAGAGTGCGTCGCTATCTCGAAGATTCGGCGAAAGCGGCTCGAGCGTCGCGTGATCGGGCGAGAATGAACACGCACTTTCTAGAAAACAAAAGCAGGAATAAATGATAGAAGTTTCATGCGGTACATGAATAAACGAGAACTTTCTGGAGGTCCGTGACCGAGCGTTGCTTTCTCAGCCCTGGGCGCGGCATTATCCCCCCCTTTAAAAGTGCATCGTCCCGATGCAGCACAAAAACGGAAAACAAAAAACAAAAGGACAGCAGAATTGCTAGCCGGAGTTCACAGTCCACAGTTCACTCGTCGACGAGAGTGGAGAGTCCTATCGTTCGTAATACGGCTTCAGCCGGACGACATGCACCACCTCGGGTCGCGGCTGACGTCTTGCAGATGGGCGCGTTCCGTCGGGTAGAACTTCGTAGTTCAGATCGCCGAGGCGTCGGATGATCTTGTAGGGCCCAAAGTAGCGCTTCAGGAGTTTTTCGCTGAGACCGCGACGACGAATCGGCGTCCACACCCAAACTCTGTCTCCGGGCTGGAAGTGGACGTCGCGGCGACGAAGATTATACCGGCGAGCGTCGACATGTTGCTGGTCTTGAATTCGTAGTCTGACTAGCTGGCGGACCTCTTCTGCCCGTTGAGCAACCACCTGGGCGTCATCGCTCCCGTCGTTGACTGACTCGTGCGGCAACATAGAGTCTAGCATAGTCGTCACCGCCCGGCCATACACCAGCTGGAAGGGCGTCACTCCTGTGGTCTCTTGCACTGCTGTGTTGTAGGCGAACGTGACGTAGGGCAGCACTTCGTCCCAGATCTTGTGCTCCACGTCGACGTACACAGAGACCATGTCGGCGATTGTTTTGTTGAGCCGCTCCGTCAACCCGTTGGTCTGCGGATGGTATGCCGTTGTTCGACGGTGTTCCGTGTGGCTTAGACGCAGGATCTCTTGGGTCAACTGTGCCATAAACGATGACCCTCGGTCTGTGATCAGTACTTCGGGGGCGCCATGGCGGAGGACGATGGACTCGATGAAGAACTTGGCGACTTCGACAGCAGTCCCCGAAGGAAGGGCTTTCGTCTCGGCGTAACGAGTAAGATAATCGGTGGCGACGATTATCCAGCGGTTCCCCATCGTCGACGGTGGAAAAGGACCCAGCAAATCCATTCCAATTTGCTGGAAGGGCTTGGTTGGCGGGGTAATCGGCTGAAGGAGACCTGCTGGCTTTGACGGTGGTTTCTTGCGTCGCTGGCACTCATGGCACGATCGTGTGTAGAGATGGACGGTCTTCGGAAGCTTTGGCCAGTAGTACTTGTTACGAATCCGGGCAAGGGTCCTGCTGTAGCCGAGATGTCCGGCCGTTGGGTCGTCGTGGCACGCTTGAAAAATTTCTTCTCGGAGGCTGGCGGGGACAACCAGTAGCCAGGGGGTTTCGCTGGTTCCGAAATTCTTTCTGAAGAGCACGCCTCGCCGCAGGACAAAGCTCGGTAGGTCCCGAGAAAAGACCCGTGGGACAGAGCATCCTCGACCTTCGAGGCTGTCGATCACGGAGCTAAGTTCCGCGTCGTCGCGTTGCAGTGCCCTCATGTCGGTAGCGTCAACTGCGCCTAGAAAACGGGCGTCGTCATCGTCGTCCGCGCCGGAGATTGGAGGTTCGACTGGAGCCTTAGACAAACAGTCAGCGTCATTATGCTTGCGGCCGGACTTATGCACAATGGTTACGTCGAATTCCTGCAGTCGGAGGCTCCAGCGGGCGAGGCGTCCGGACGGATCCTTGAGGTTTGCGAGCCAGCAGAGGGCGTGGTGGTCTGTGACCACGCGAAACGGGATCCCGTACAAGTACGGGCGGAACTTGGTTATCGCCCAGACGACAGCAAGACATTCTTTGTCGGTCGTTGAATAATTTTGTTCTGCCTTAGACAGCGCCCGGCTTGCGTAAGCGATTACTCTCTCTGCCCCTTCTTGTCGCTGAACGAGTACCGCACCGAGACCGGTATTGCTGGCGTCCGTGTGGATTTCAGTCTCCGCCGACTGGTCAAAATGTCCGAGGATAGGGGGCGACTGGAGCCTTCGCTTGAGTTCGTCGAACGCTTGCTCTTGCTCCTCTCCCCACTGGAACTGCACGTCGTCTTTCGTCAGATGCGTCAGCGGTGCAGAAATTTGCGCAAAATCACGAACGAAACGTCTGTAATAGGCGCACAGCCCAAGGAATCTTCGAACGGTCTTCTTGTCCGATGGCTTCGGGAACTCGGCGACAGCGGATGTCTTGGCGGGATCAGGGCTTACACCCTGAGCACTCACGACGTGGCCCAAGAATTTGAGCTCACCATAGGCGAACCGACACTTGGAAGGCATGAGGGTCAGCCCAGCAGCTTTGAAGGCCTGTAGAACGGCTCGCAGTCGTCTCAGGTGCTCGTCGAATTCGCTTGCGAAGACCACAACATCGTCGAGGTAGACGAGACAGCTTTGCCATTTCAAGCCGGCAAGGACGGTGTCCATAACGCGCTGGAAGGTTGCCGGCGCTGTGCACAGCCCGAATGGCATTACTTTAAACTCATACAGTCCGTCCGGCGTGACGAAGGCCGTCTTCTCACGATCTCGTTCGTCGACCTCAATCTGCCAGTACCCGCTCTTCAAGTCCATCGACGAAAAGTATCGGGCGTGGCGTAGTCGGTCCAGGGTGTCGTCGATGCGTGGCAGTGGGTAGACGTCCTTTTTTGTTACGGCGTTCAGTCGGCGATAGTCCACGCAGAACCGAAGAGTCCCGTCTTTCTTTTTCACCAGGACTACCGGTGAAGCCCACGGACTGCTTGAGGGCTGGATAATGTCGTCGTCAAGCATTTCTTGTACCTGCTGCTGGATGGCTTCCCTTTCTTTCACGGAGACCCTGTACGGCGGCCGATGCACAGGGAGTGCGTCGTCATCAGTAATTATCCGATGTTTCGCAACCGTCGTTTGGCGCACTTTCGACGACGTGGAGAAGCACTCACTGAACTCGGCGGGAAGGTCACGAAGTTGTCGTCGTTGTGGGGCTGGGAGGGATGGGTCGATGTCGAGCTCTGAGGACGTTATTGTCTTGTTCTGCGTCGGAGAGGCGTCTTCTGAGATCACGGCGATCGCGGCTGAGTCTTCAATTTCCTCGACGTAGCCCACAGTTGTACCCTTTGTAAGGTGCTGCGACTCTTGCCGGAAATTGGTGACAAGGGCTACTGTACGCCCGTCCTGGAGCTCGGTTACGGCTCTTGCAATGCCAATCCCTCGTCCGAGGAGAAGTTGGACGCTTCCTTCCAGCAGTGCTACACCGCAGGTGGCTCCCTCGGTCCCGACGGGCACAAAGACACTCGACAGCGGCGGCAGGTTTACGTGGCTGGCGAGGACTCGCACTGCAGCTAACGTCGGTTTGGTATTTTCCACCGATGGGGCAGGCTTCCGAAGCGTCAGCTTGTTCTCCGCAAGGTCGATGATGGCGCCGTATTCACACACAAAGTCCATTCCGAGAATGACGTCCCTCGAACAGTCTTGCAGAACGACGAACTTCACAGGGCATGTTTCGCCGTGAATCTCGACGCGAGCGGTGCATCTCCCGACTGGTGTAATGAGGTGTCCTCCGGCGGTTCTTATTTGTGGTCCATCCCACGGCGTCATGACTTTTCGAAGGCGGCGGGAGAGCCTCCCACTCAAGACTGAGTAGTCTGCTCCGGTGTCCACGAGTGCGGATGCGTCGTGGCCGTCGATGACGACGTTTAGGGTATTGGACACCACTGCAGCGGCGTCGTTTTGGTCTCTGGTGGCGTTCGAGTGGGGGCCCCCCGACGTTCGTGGAGGATCTTGGCGTCGGTCGTCTTGGGCAACTCCACCTCCAGGGGTTGCCGCGCCTAGTTTCCCCGGCGAGGAGCGAGGGGGGACAGGCTTTCACGTCGCGGTCGGTGCATCGGCGAAGCTGGACGTCGCGGTGACGGCGACCGGAACTCTCGGCGGGACGCAGGCTCGGGGGACTGAGGTCGTCGCAGGTACTCGTCGATCTCGATAGGGCGTTCACCATGACGGGGGCGCGGGTCGTTCGGGTGGAACCCGCGTAGCCCGAGTCGCCGGTATGGGCATCGGCGGTAGGTGTGGTCCGCTTCCCCGCAATGGAAGCATAGAGGGCGTCGGTCGGGCGTTCGCCACACGTCGGTCTTGCGGGGTGCGCGAGGCTCCGGGCAGGCGTACTGGACCTGGTCGTCGTGGCGTCGGTCGTGCTGCGGCGCAGGAGACTGACGTCGGGGCGGCGTGACATAGGTGCGGCGAGGAGGCGGTGGCCGTCGGGCTACTGCGGCGTAGGTCAGGGCGGGCTCTTCGGGTGGTGCTACGCAGGCAGGAGCCTCCGGTTGAATGGCCCGCTGGACTTCTTCGCGCACCACTTCGGCGATCGACAGCTCAGCCGGCTGGTTGGCAGCAGGCAGCAGCTTGCGGAGCTCCTCCCGGACGATGTCGCAGACGATTTCCCGAAGGCCGTCGACACCGGTGGCGTTCAGGTCTAGTCGGCAAGATGCGGCGGTTCGAGGAGCAGGCACGCCGGCGAGTCGATGGTAATGGCTTGCTCGGGCCGACAGCGCTCTCTCGATGTTAGTGGCTTCAGCCACAAAACCGTCGACGGTTGTCGGGGGATGGCGGACAAGGCCCCCAAAAATTTCAGCCTTCACGCCACGCATGAGGACGCGGAGCTTCTTCTCATCGGCTGCCTCCGGATCGGCTCGGGCACATAGGCGCATGACATCCTCTACGAAGCTGGTCACGCTTTCGTTGGGGCCCTGCACCCTTGTTTGGAGAAGGTCCTCCGCTCGCTGCCGACGGTGGTGGTTGAGGAACGTTCGCTTCAACTCCGCGGCGCAGGACTCCCACGTAGTGAAGGACGCTTCGTGGTTTTCAAACCAATGCCTCGCAGTTCCTTCAAGTGCGAAGTAGAGATTGTGGAGGTATTGTTCAGTCGTCCATCCGTTGTGGCGGGCTACACGTTCGTAGTGTTGCAGCCAGTCTTCAACGTCCTCGTGGACGTCTCCGTGGAAAGGCGTTGGAGTCCTGGGTGCGATCGGCAGGTACACAACGGCAGAAGCGGCCGGGGTCTGCGCCTGGTTGGCCATCGTCGTCTTCGGCTTGGTCGTGGGTGGCAGAAGTCCGTGTTCCGGGGGTAGACCTCGGATGCGGCGACTTGACCGGGTCTCGATCTGGTCTTCGTCGGGTCCTGCGGAGCTGGGGTTTGGACTTGTACTGCGGGAACTCGGAGGGCTGCGCTGCACGGACATGCGGTACCCCGCACCTCCACCAGAATGTCACGGGTGGTGAGTCGTGACCAATAAACAAGAAATAAACAGAAATAAATAAACGTTTAATGTGGCGAACTTGTGCCAAAAATAAAGAAGGAAACAGAAGAAAGCAGAGCGTCGCGGGCGTCGAAGTCGGCGTGTCAGCAGAATCGAGCGCTGGGGCGAGACTGACCCGACAAGGTCGCGGGCGGCCTCTTATCTAGAGTGCGTCGCTATCTCGAAGATTCGGCGAAAGCGGCTCGAGCGTCGCGTGATCGGGCGAGAATGAACACGCACTTTCTAGAAAACAAAAGCAGGAATAAATGATAGAAGTTACATGCGGTACATGAATAAACGAGAACTTTCTGGAGGTCCGTGACCGAGCGTTGCTTTCTCAGCCCTGGGCGCGGCAATATTTGGGTCGTACCCGCGAATTGTATGTACCTTGATTAACATTGTAAAAGTGTAATTACTTTAGTTAGGGCATTTTTCTCGATTAGTGAACGATGTTTAACTTCGCTACATTTTAATCCCAAACGTGTGTTCCGCAGCACGTATGTAAAAGCAAGCCACGATTCAAAGGAACATTACAATCGAAAGGAATATAGAGAGTGTTCAAGGCTCGCCAGCATTCCGGTGACGCTTATATCTTGCTAATATGCCAGTCCTGTCACTATATGAAAATGCCCCCGTCGTGCATGAGTGGATAAAAACATTCAAAACGTGAAGAATGAATCATGTGGGCTTTGAAGGGTGTTTCTTCGTACTGCTTTATCTGCCGGGCAGCTTTTATCGGGCACTTGTTCTCAAAGATCTCTAGTGTGCAGGTAATATTTTGAGCAATGAGCATAGAACAAGCATCTTCGCACAGAGCAGAAGGAATCAAGCTGTACTTATTTACTTATTTAAAACCTGGATATATTACGTGGCTTCAATTTATTTTGATCGTACATGCACGGGTAGTTACTGATCCAGTGTTACTGCGTCGTTCTTGCCGTCTCCCTTAATTTCCATATGTCTTTCGTTCGTTTGGCACGTATATCCCTCATGCTGAAAAGCGCCGACGTCGTGTTCGTGCTAAGAGTGTCCGACAGTGCACATAAATACACGTACGAAGCTGTTTTAGCACCGTTTTTAATGCGATGAATTTGAAAGAAAAATGCCGTAACTGACCAATTATTTTATTGGCCTGACTGAGAAATGTTCCAAGCTACCTAGTATGTGCGAATTATTCGGGATATTTGCTCTTATGATCGAGCGTAGGGAGAAAATGCACTCACTTTTCCCCATAGAAATGCATTACCGGAAGTCAATTTTCGACTGGTGTCTGTCTCCTTCAATTTGCGTCAGCACACTAGTGAGACTTGAACATCTAGCATACATTATAAGAACTCTATGAGCGAATCACCCGGTGGTTCGATCGTCAAGCAAACAAAAAGAAAAGTAGAAAAAAGCCTAATGGCAGGAGGAAGAAAGAACGCTGCGGCGTAGCGTCGCCTCAAACAAAACAAAAAAAAGTAGACTTTGCAACAAGCAAATTGTTGTTTGTATGTTTATACAGCCGGAAGTTAGGCTACCTCAGTAGGCGTCTGATGTCTCAGCTGTAGATGAGCGATTTAGCCAGTGCAGTAAAACCGCTACCTGGTATCTTTGAAGAACGTGCACCACGCAATAGTGGTACACGACCGCACGCCGGTACAATGCTCATCCAGATCGAAACGGGCAAGGGTGGGGATTGAACTAGTGGACTTTGAAAAATTGAAGAGGTTGCAAGACGGGTGCCGGCCTTTATTGTAGAAGAGGCAGAAGACGTGAGTCGTCCCGGCGCTAACAATCAGAATGTATGCACCGTATATAACGTGACCGAAATCACCTTTATTTGAGCTACGACGCTCTCCTCCTCTTTTTCTTTTGGACGCGCGAGAACTCTGCTTTTTTTTTTTTAACTCCGCTTTTATTAATATTTGTAATAGCCTGAGATTTGCACGTGCACAATCGACTTCTTCCAGAGACTACTGAAATCGCAGTAGCGTACTTACGTGGTTTGAAATTGTTTTTCCTTCTTCATCCGGAAGAAGAAGAATACAACTTTATTGTCCCAGCACTGTCAGTGGGGTGACGGGTGCAGCCGTCTCATCCACTGCAGTCCTAGAAGACGGCCGAGATCTCCTGGACCTCGGCGGCTTCTTCTGCTAGCCGGGTGGCCCAGACCTGATCTTGTGGGTCTGAGCTGAGTAGTAGGGCCTCCCAATGCTCGCGCTCTTGGATTTTGCGGCCATCAATGGTCGGTGCCGCCTGAGAGCATGCCCATAAGATATGTGGCAGATCCGCCTTATTCTTACAGAATTTACACGTATTTTTAAACTGTCCCGGGTAGAACCGGCTACAGGCCACTGGGTTCGGGTACATGTTGGTTTGGAGAAGGCGCCAGGCCACTGTTCAGGTTGAGCCGGTGGGTACCGGGCCCGTCCCAGTCGATAGTGATTCGTAATTTCTCGATAGGTAAACATGCGGTCTCCTCGCGTTCCCGGTTGGGCGGGCTCACTGGCTCGGCGTGTAAGACCTCGAGCTACTGTGTGAGCCGCCTCGTTGCCTGGAAGCGAGGAGTGCGCGGGTGCCCAAATAATTTGGATCGTCCCGCGTTGCCGCTGTTGGTGATGGTCACCGTACGTTCTTAAAATTTTGAGCGCCTCTGACGAGATGCGCCCCTTTGCGAAATTTTGGATGGCGATCTTCGAGTCGCTTATAATAATTTTAGCTTTGTTGGAGGCCACCGCTAGTGCGATGGCCGCCTCCTCCGCTGTCTCGGGGTTGTCCGTCGCCACGGTCCCGCTTACGAGGGGCTCCCCGTCCGCGCCCACCGCTACGACGGACATGCCCTTGAAATTTCGATATTCTGCGGCATCTACATAAACAACGTCCTCGGCGTCTTGGTATATTCGTTCCATGTTGCGAGTCCTTGCCTCCCGTCTCTCCTTATGGTATTCCGGGTGCATGTTCTTGGGCAGCGGAGGGATTTCGAGGTCCCTCCTGATACTCTTTGGTATGTCTCCCTTAGCTCCGTTTTGTGATTCGTAGTGGATGTCAAGTTTCTTCAGAATGTGCCGCCGCGTGGGGCTCTGCGTTAAGGGCCACCCACACTAGCGAGAAAACGCGCCCGGCGCGCCGATAAATCGGTTGAGCGGCAAGATAAAGGGCGTGTGTCTGCACGCGCTCGTGGCGCTGACTGTGCTTCGGCGACATTTTGTTACTTGCCGCGATCGGCGTGCCACGCGCGTTTTCTCGCTAGTGTGGGCGGCCCTTTAGTCTGTCATATTGTGCAATGGTGTGCGCTTCTTCGAGTTCATCTAAAGTGTTATGTAGTCCTAACTCTCAGAGCTTGTTGTTGGGTGTTGTGATGGGGACGCCAATTGCTTGCTTGTAAGCCCTTCGTATCAGTCCTTCCATTTTGCGCTTTTCGGCGACCCCGAATAGACGACTCGGCTAATGATGAAGGCCTGCACTAAGCGAATTAGGCCGGCCTCCCTCATGCCGTAACGCCTATTGGCAATTCTTTTGATCAGCCTAATTGTTTGTTGTGTGCTATTTTCCAGCGCCTTTAGTGTTTCGTTGTTTCTGCCCTCCGCATGCACCCGGAGTCCTAGCACCTTGATTTGATCCACGATGGGGATCGCATCCCCGTTCGCTTTTATAGTAATGCTTGGTGCCCCTCCGTACTGTTTTCTAGTGGTGGGATACACCAACAGGAGCTCTGATTTCTGCGGCGAGCAACTGAGCCCCCTTTCCGTCGCGTAGTGATCGACTGCCTCCGCTGCTCGCTGTAGCGTTTCTTCTATTTGAGCTTCACTGCCGCTTGTCACCCATAGGGTAACATCGTCAGCGTAGAGACTGTGGTTGAGGCCCTTGATCTTATCTAGGATTTTCGGCAAGCCGATCATTGCTACGTTGAACAGAAAGAGAGACAGGACCGAACCCTGCGGTGTACCCCTGCTGCCTAGCTCTATTTCTTTGGATTTTATGTCTCCTATCGAGAGTTTGGCCGTGCGGTTCGAGAGAAAGTCCCGAACGTAGGTGTAGGCTTTGCGGCCTACCCCCAGATCCCGAAGGTTCTCCAGAACCGCCTTGTGTGTAACGTTGTCCAAGGCCTTGGCGAGGTCCAAGCCCAGGATGGCTTTCAGCCCTGCTGTCTTGCCCCGGGCGTCGAGTATTTGGTGTTTGATTTGGAGCATTACGTCCTGCGTCGAGAGATGCGGTCTGAACCCAATCATTGTGGGTGGATACAGTCCCCGGTCTACCATGTGGTTGTTTAGTCTCGTGAGAACGACGTGCTCCATCAGTTTCCCCACGCAGGAAGTAAGGGAAATGGGCCGGAGGTTCTCGATCTATAGTTTCTTGCCGGGTTTGGGGATCATGACCACTTGCGCAGTCTTCCACTGCTGCGGTATTTCACCCCGCTCCCAGCACTCGTTCATGTATCTCGTAATTGCTTCAATCGACTCGTCGTTCAGGTTTCTGAGTGTCTTGTTGGTGATGCCATCTGGGCCCGGCGCTGACTTTGTGCGTAGTCGGAGTATCTCAGCCCTCACCTCGGCCTCCGTGATCTCCTCGTCTAGCGTGGGGTTGTCTTTACCCGTGTAGTCTTCTTGAGTTTCCCTCGTTGTAGTGCCTATGTACCTGTTCTGCATCTCGTGTAAGAATTCCTCGTCTGTACCGTTGTACGTGTGCGTGATCTTGTTGAGATTCTGCCTCTGTAACGTCTTGCTACTGTCGGGGTCTAAGAGACAGCGAAGTAGGTTCCACGCCTTGCGCAGCCCGAGTTGGCCCTCCATGCTGCTGCATGTGGACTCCCATTGTTGACGGGCCAGGCGGTTGGCGTGGTCCTCGATGTCTCTGTCGAGCCTTGCTATTCTCCTCCGCAGGTTTCGATTCAGCCTCTGGCCTCTCCACTTTTCCTGTAGGCTGTCACGAGCCTCCCACAGATGGAGGAGTTTGCTGTCGGCTTTTTCTAGTCCAGCTTCCTCAGGGATCTCTTTCGTGGCCTGTTTGACAGCTCTGTGTAGCTGCGCTGTCCATCGCTCTATGTCTGTAATTGTAGTAGCGTATGTGGTACTGTTTCGTGCTTCTTCGTGTTCGTCTTCGTGATCGCTTTCGCGCTCGCTCCCTTGTATCTGTCTGAAAGTGTCCCATTCTACCATTGTGAGTTTTCTGCCCCGTTTCTTTGTTAGTCCCGTATTGAGTGTCGTAGCAATAATAAAGTGATCGCTGCCCAGGTCCTTCTGCGTGTTGACCCACTTAGGGTCCGGTGCGTTCTTTGTGAAAGTGAGGTCCGGTGTCGTGTCTATGCTCACGCTGTTACCCGTGCGCGTGGGCTGTTGGGGATCGGTGACAAGGGTTAGTCCAACGTGCTGCGCGTCCGCCCAAAGGCTCCGTCCTTTGACGGAGCCCCTTCGGTAGCCCCATGCGGGGTGCGGCGCGTTAAAGTCCCCAACGACCACCACCGTGTTTCTCTTGGCAATATCTAGTGTTTTGCGAAGCAGGGGCCCGAACCGCTGTCGCTGCTTGGAGAACTGTATAGATTTAGGACAAAGAAGCTGCCTTCCTTTTTACTTGATGGTATTATTTCTAAGAGGTCGTGCTCAACGTTTGTTACCGTGGTTTCGTGCTGTATCACCGCTAAGTTTCTCCTTACCAGGGTTACAACTAGCGTTTCGCTTTTGCCTCCGTCAGAGGCTGCGGCATATGATTTGTACCCTGTTAATTTTGCAAGTCCCATCGTCTCCTGCAAGGCGATGACATCTGGCGCCTCCTCCTTTTTATCGTTACTGTAAGAATTTTGGAGGAACATCTGAAGGTTTCCCCGTTTCCGGCGAAACCCGCGGCAGTTCCACTGCCAAAGTGTGTACTCTGTATTTTTGCTGTTCGGGGCCATATCTAGTTGCTATGTGCTGGTCCTCCCGTGGCCTTGCTGTTGTCACTGCTACTCTCCGCGGCAACGGGCCTTTGGTAAGGTTTTGTGCTCTTAATTGGTCCCGCCGCTGCGGGACGGCTCTCCGCGAGTGTACTTTCGATGGCTGTAGTTCTAAGTTCAATTCTGTCCATGCGCTGTCCGAATAGCTCTATCTTTGAGTTAAGTGCATCGAATTGCGCTTTTACGAGCTCCGTTAGACTTTCGAGTAGTTCGTCTCTTGGTTGCGGGTTTTCCTCGGCTTTCCGCTTTTGCGGCGGTGCCGTCACCACCGGGCCTTCCGCAGCAACCGAGGCTATTTGCGCATGTGGAAGGGGGGCGGTGTTGGTGTCCTCCCGCTGGTAATTGACGGTGTGCGGCTCCTGTTTTTTACTTTCTCTGTCTTTAATTGAGCGATTTCTGCTTTAAGATTCCTGTTCTCTCGTAACACCTGATTCAACACGGACTGAATTTGGGCTAGCTGTAGTTCTAGGGCGGCATGTTAACGGCATTAGCGCACACGTATGAGGAAGAGAGAAGGGACAGAAAAGAGCGTCCCTTCTCTCTTTCTCATACGTGTGCGCTAATGCCGTTAATATGTCTAACTACCAACTAGCCCAGTTATCAACCCTTCTAGGGCGGATCTGCCACTGTCCTTATGTTGAGGCTTAGGGGGCAGGGAGACCCTATCTGCCCAGCTCACCTGTTGTTGTTGGTCTGGCTGCGGGCCTGGTCCCGGCTGCTGTTGTTGGTGGTTCTGCCGTGGCTGTGGTGGCGGCAGTCGCTTTTCCGAAGTTTGTCGGACTCTTGGGGTCGACCTAGATCTTGACCGGGAACGGCCTGCTCTGGGTCGGGAGCGGGAGCGGGAGCGGTGGTTGGTGTCTATGGGCGGGAAATCACCTGGTTGAGGGAGTGATTGCTGTGCCATGCGTTGTTGTCAGAGGCGTTTCCGGATGACGTATGGCGTTTTGTATTTGGCCGTGCACCCTTTGTCCGCCGTGGGGTGGGGTCCACCGCACAGCGTGCACTTGGGGGTGCACTGATGGTCTTGTTCAGGATTGCGGGCGCCGCAGCCCCTGCAGATCTTGTTGTTGGGGAATGGACAAACGTCCATGCGGTGCCCGAGACGGCCACAGTGGTAACATATGTCGATTTGCTTTCGGTACAAGCAGTAGGGGATCAGTGTTGCGCCGTATCGGACCAAGTGCGTAACACTGGGTCCGTCGAAGGCGATTACGATGGTCGTGGTGGAACCGATGCGCTTGGCGGCCAGGGCTAATGGATTGCGGGCATTTATGATGTTCGCGTCGATTTCCTGGGCGCTATCGGTGAGGGGAATACCTCGGATAACTCCCTTGGTAGTGTTGTCCGGGGCTGCCTCGTATGCGTTGACTTCGTGGGTGACACCATTGACGTGGATAGATTTCATGCGCACGTACCTGTCAGCATTGTGCGGTCGGGGCGTGCTGATCACGACGATGTTTTGTTGAACGTTCGGGCAGATCGTGTCGTCTTGGCTTTCTTCCGGGCTAAGTTGTGTTGCTTGGAAAATAGCTGCAGTCACTGTGGGGCTGCCGACTTTGGGGATATTTAGCGCCCCTTTAGGTCTCACAATGATCTTAATTTCGTTCTTGGGTAATTGGGGCATACGTCCGGCCTTGAGGACTTGAGATTTAACGTTCTTCCTGGTTTTAGAGCGAGAGCGGGAGTCTTGCGATTGGGGCGGGTCGTCGTGAGATGAGTTTTGGCCAGGTTTCTTGTCGGGACGGCGGGATCGAGCGGTCCGCCAGCCCATTTCGGCGGTCACCTCTTCTGGTGTGATGTCCTCACCGATTACTTGAACTTCCATTTTCCGCTGGTTGAGTTAGGAGCCTGCACGTCGATGAGGAGCGCGCGCAGAAACGCGCCACTTGGCCGTCCACAGTACCAAGAAAATCCAGACCTGACGAGGTTCTCGGAGTTTTCAAGCTTCTCGGCGAGGCAAAATCGGGGACCAGGGCGTGCCTCGCGCCAAGCCGGGAGGTCGGCCGGCTGCGCCGAGCGCCGGCTCGATGTTTACGCTTGGATCACGTTCTCGTTCTTGCGGAGTTCTCGGAGCCCGGGGAAAGTCGACTGCTCGGCTCGGAGGTTGGAACGAGACTCCTCTTCATCCGGAGACGATCTTATAGGGATTGGCCAGTTCGCCTATTCAAATGAAAATTGCAACTACAAAATGAATTAATTGGCAAGAATAAAAAAGTTAGAAACTTGCTATGTTCTAATATCTCAATCAAACGCCCATTTAAAAAAAAAAAAATAACAGCGCGGAGGTTTTTTAGTGTTTTGCCTGGCTTTTTGACAGACTTTGACTTTTTGCCCGGCTTTTTGACAGTTTTGACAGAGTGTTTTCTTCAGGAGAGGCCCAAAATTGCACCCTAAAAGCTCTAACATCTTTCCCACTCGAAGCGAATGGCCTTCATTCATGAGGTGGCACCTCATTGCTCACCTCACACGGAGATAGGCAAAACCAGTGCGCTGTGAAAAATTCGTCTGCTAGCGGAAACTCTGAGCTCGCCAGGGGCGCTGCGATCACTTTTCGGTCGCACTCCGCGGGAGCTGCCAGTATTGGCCTATATGGTATTTGGCTAAATAAACTGCCAGCACGCAAATAAAAATGAAAGCCGTTTACTATCCCCTGTAACGCCGAATTAGAGCGCAGCTCTTGAGGAGGAAGAGGGGAATGTATGGAGAGGGAGGGTATGCCCCTCCTCTTCATCCGTACCCTCCTCTCCTGCTCGCCTCCCATTTAGCGGAAAATTTTCGATAAATTTCTGGCTAAATTTAGCGGAAAAATTTCCCCACTAAATATAAAGGAAAAACTTTTCCGATAATTTTAGCGGAGAAGTTTTCCCGCTTTTCCCGCTAAATTTTTCCCTGTTAATTTATCCGGGAAATTTTTTTTGCTAAATTTAGCGGGAAAAATTTTCCGCTAATTTTAGAGAAAAGTGTCTTGCTAAATTTAGCATGGAATTTTTTCCGCTAGCGGGGAATTTTTCTGCTCAATTTAGCGGGGAATGGTTTTTCGCTAAGTTCGTTTTCCCCCTAAATTTAGCGGGAAAATTTTTTCGTTAAATTCAGCGGGCCTTTTTTTTCCCGCTAAATTGAGCGGCGAATTTTTTTCCTGCTAAATTTAACGGGGAATTTTTCCCATTAAATTTCGCGGGGAATCTTTTCCGCTAAATTACGAGGGAAAATTTCCCGCTAAATTTAGAGGGAAAAGCTTTCCGATATATTTAGCGGGGAAACTTACCTATGATGTAACACGCGGGGAGTCACGAGTGACGTCACTGGTGACCCTCATGACGTCACACGTGACGTCATCGGTGACGTCACTGACGACCCTCGTGACGTCCGGTGTGGCGTCACGTGCGACGTCATCATGGTAAACGTCCCATAATGCACCGCGCGGTTGCGCCTACGGTGACGCCACATAAGCCGGACACGGGCGCCTAAGAGCTGCGCTCTAAAACAGGAGAACACAGGATAATGCGGTACGCACCTCTTGCCGTCAGCAGTGTTGCCAAATGCCACGGAAAGCGAAGCGTGCGCGGCGTCCGTTTGAGAGCCAAGGAGATTAGAAGTGTAGGTGGGGGCACGACGTCAGCCGCGTAGCCTCCACAAGCCATGCTCTCTTGTCGCCTCGCCTCTTTGTCTTATTTTCCTCCTTACCCTCCTCACTGATCGGGCCAACGTGACCGCAGCACATGACCGTCGCGTGGTTGATGGTTGCGGGTAGCAGGGAGCGTGGTGCTGGTGGGTTTTATTTATCAGTCATCGCAGCTAGAAACTGTGGCCCGCGCCCAGCCTACCGATTGTACGCCTGTTGCGCAAGTAAATGCATTCCGTTCTCTACAGAGCGTTACTATCCTGAAAACGATAGTATTCAACGTGGAACGTCAGCGCTGTAACAATTGCATGTTGGCGTGTTTTGGGTAATGTACCTTGCACCTGCGTGCATAAGCGGGGAGTTTTTTTTTAGAGCGCAGCTCTTAGGGGCCCGTTCCCGGCTTGAGCGCCGTCGCCGTCGCCGTCGCCGTCGCCGTCGCCGTCGGCGTAACCGCGCGGTGCATTATGGGTAAATTTCCCCGCTAAATCTAGCGGAAAAAATTTCCCCGCTAAATCTAGCGGAAAAAATTTCCCCGCTAAATCTAGCGGAAAAATTTCCCCGCTAAATCTAGCGGAAAAAATTTCCCCGCTAAATCTAGCGGAAAAAATTTCCCCGCTAAATCTAGCGGAAAAATTTCCCCGTCAAATCTAGCGGAAACAATTTTCCCGCTAAATCTAGCGGAAAACTTCCCCGCTAAATCTAGCGGAAAAAATTTCCCCGCTAAATCTAGCGGAAAAATTTCCCCGTCAAATGTAGCGGAAAAATTTTCCCGCTAAATCTAGCGGAAAACTTTCCCTGCTAAATCCTAGCGGAAAAAATTTCCCCGCTAAATGTAGCGGAAAAAATTTCCCCGCTAAATCTAGCGGAAAATTTTCCCCGCTAAATCTAGCGGAAAAAATTTTCCCGCTAAATCTAGTGGAAAAATTTCCCCGCTAAATCTAGCGGAAAAAATTTTCCCGCTAAATCTAGCGGAAAAAATTTCCCCGCTAAATCTAGCGGAAAACTTTCCCCGCTAAATCTAGCGGAAAAAATTTTCCCGCTAAATCTAGCGGAAAAATTTTGGTCACGTGACCCGGGGGGTCACGTGATCTGGGGAGTCACGTGACCCCCTCCCGAGGTCACGTGACCTCTGAGGGAGCACGTGTTTGCCCCCACGTGACCCCACCAAGGTCACGTGCCCTCGGGGGGGTCACGTGACCCCCCCCCCCCGAGAACACGTGGCCCTCAGTACCCTCCCCTCCTCCTCCTCAAGAGCTGCGCTCCAATTCGGCGTTACAGGGAGTGGTAAACGACTGTGGGGGGCCGCGAGGCCCTGCCACGTTATTCAAAGTGAGGACATAGAACGAGACAAGCGAACGACGTGTCTGCCTGTGATGGCGGCTTCAGAGCATTCTCTTGCACGCGGTCCGAGGCGCGAGCGCGTGCTGCTTCTCGAGCCATCTCTTTTATTTTCATGAGAAGAATGGATCTGTGGGTGCGTTGCACCCTACAGATATGCCCCCCCCTTAGCGAGGAGCCCCGACGAGCGATTAAAGAAAACCAAAAGAACAACGACAACACACAATTAGGGCGCTAGCTCTGGCCATGAGTTTGTCCAATGAACTTGAGCAGACTTCCTGCGAGACTTCGGACTTTCCTCGCGCGTCTCACATGTGATGAGGTTCACGGGTGCGTGCTCGAGATGGGCTGGCTTGAGACGCTCGAGAGCGATGGTGTCTCGTCGTCCATTGATCTGTACAACGAAGCCACTTGGCTTCTTTTCCAGAACCGGGAACGGTCCCATATAGTGTGGTTGGAGCGGTTTCCGTCTGGCTGTTTGGCGCACGAACACATGCGTTGCACTGTACAAGTCCTGAGAGACGTAAGGAGTCTTGGCAGATACCGCGCGCGTAGGAACTGGTCGTAGGTCTGCAAAAACCTCCTTCAGCTTTGTGGCGTAGTCTTCTGGCCTCGTGCTTGGAGACGGGTCGACCTCGAAAAAGTCCGATGGTAATCGGAGGGTCGTCCCATAGACGAGTTCAGAGGTTGCACAGCCGAGGTCCTGCTTCAACGCCGTTCGAACTCCGAGTAAGACGAGTGGAAGCTGTTGTACCCATTCCTTGGAGTTCGCGTGGGCCATGAGCGCGGACTTGAGGTGTCGGTGGAAACGTTCCACCAGGCCGTTAGACTGCGGATGGTATGCAGTTGTCCGAGATCTCGTCATGCCTAGGATTCGGGACAACTCGGTGAACAAGTTGGATTCGAATTGACGCCCTCTGTCGGTGACGATTTCAGATGGGCATCCGAAGCGCGCCACCCAGGACGAGACGAATGCCTCGGCGACGGTGGCTGCAGTCATGTCGGGCAATGGTGTAGCTTCCGGCCACCTTGTGAAGCGGTCGATACAGGTCAGGATGTATCGTTGCCCTTGAGATGTCGGAAGGGGCCCGACCAGGTCGATGTGGACCTTGTCGAAACGGGCATCTGGTGGCAGGAAGCTCATGGATGAAGGCACGGAATGACGGTGAACCTTGGCTCGTTGACATGCCAAGCAGGTCCGCACCCAGTCACGCACGTCGGACTTCAGCCGAGGCCAAACGTAGCGATTGGCCACTAGCTTCTGTGTTGCCTTCACGCCGGGATGCGACAACGAATGAATGGCATCAAAAAGCGGCCTTCGTAGCGCCATCGGAACGAATGGGCGATGCGTTCCTGTGGACGTGTCACAGACGATGGTGATGCCTCCTGGGAACTCAACATCCTCTAGCTGGAGAGAGTTGTTTGATGTGCGGAGCTGCTGTAGCTCCAAGTCGGATGCCTGATGACGAGCCAGCAACGTGATGTCGAGTTGCGGAGCAGGCGAAGGTACGGCGTCAATTCGGCTCAGTACATCAGCGGGGACGTTTGATTTCCCTTTGATATGCCGGATGTCCGTCGTAAACTCCGACAAGAAGGCCAGCTGGCGGATCTCTCGAGGGGTATAGACAGAGCTTGAGTTGCGGATGGCGTAGGTGAGTGGTTTATGGTCCGTCCAGATGACGAAGGGGCGACCTTCGACAAAGTGTCGAAAGTGCCGGACGGCCAAGTACGCTGCGAGCAGTTCTCTTCCAAAGACGCTGTAGCGGGTCTGGGCGGGCTTTAACTTCTTGGAAAAGAAAGCTAGGGGCTGCCATTCACCGTCCACCTGTTGTTGTAGGACCGCCCCAACAGCCGTAGCTGAAGCATCTGTCATGATCGAGGTTCTGGCATCGTGTTGTGGATGTCGCAGAAGTACAGCGTCTGCAAGTACAGTCTTTACTTCGCAGAAGGCTTGCTCCGCGTCTTCACTCCAAGGCAGGTTGGTAGTGGCACGTGCAGTCTTGGCTAGTAGAAAATCAAGAGGCTGGAGTAGCCTCGCGCAGTTCGGAATGAACCGGCGGTAAAAATTTACCAGGCCGAGGAACTGGCGAAGCTTTGTGATCGAGCTAGGTCTTGGAAAGTCCCTGATCACTTGCACTTTCGACGGCAAAGGTCTGATGCCGTGTCGGTCCAGTCGATGTCCCAGAAACTCGAGTTCTGGTCTCCCAAACTCACTTTTTGCGGCGTTGATGATGATGCCGTGGTCTGAGAGTCTTTGGAAAAGAAGACGGAGGTGGTTGGTGTGCTCCTCCGTTGTCGAGCTAGCGACCAACAAGTCGTCAACGTAGGCAAATACGAAGGGAAGCCCGCGCGTGACAGCGTCGATGAATCTCTGGAATGTTTGAGCCGCATTACTGAGGCCAAAGGGCATGCGGAGAAACTCAAACAGACCAAACGGAGTTGTAATGGCTGTCTTTGGGATGTCTTCGTCAGCGACGGGGATCTGGTGGTACGCGCGGGTAAGGTCAACCTTCGAAAAAATGGTCGCGCCTTGGAGGTTGACAGTAAAGTCCTGAATGTTTGGGAGGGGGTATCTATCGGGCACTGTGCTCTTGTTCAGTGCGCGATAGTCGCCACACGGTCTCCAATCTCCGTTCTTCTTGGACACCATGTGTAGGGGAGACGCCCAGCTGCTTGACGAAGGTCGGATAATTCCAAGCTCGAGCATGTGCTCAAATTCTTCGCGAGCGATGCGGAGTTTCTCTGGAGCCAGACGACGGGGTCGGAAGTGAACCGGTGCGCCCGTTGTTTCGATGTGATGGTGGACATCGTGCGAAACCGGTCTGGTCCAGTCAGGAGCTCGCGTGAGGCTTGGAAAATCCTGGAGAGGAGGTCGGAATGGCCCGTCGATGTTAGAGCAGACTGACGCGAATCCTGCGGTGTCATTTGTTGAGACGCCTTGCACGGAGAGTCGCGTTGTGGAGTCGAGCAGACGTCTCTCCTTGACGTCTACAAGGAGGCTGTGGTGTTGTAGGAAGTCAGCGCCGATGATCGCGTTGCCTACGTCTGCGACCAGGAATACCCATCGGTAGACTCGTCTGAGGCCAAGATTTATGGTGATGGACCGTTCCTTGTAGACGGGGATCGACGAGTTGTTCACAGCCCGAAGGTAGTAGATGGGCGTCTGTGATCGATCCGCGCGTTTTGCAGGAACAGCGCTTACCTCGGCCCCGGTATCGACGAGATAACGGGTTCCCGTAGTCCTGTCGGCGATGTAAAATAGGCGACTTCCTGGTACGTTCTGACTACTCGTTACCTCTATCGGTTTGCTCCAGGAGCAGGGACGAAGGCAGTGCCGGGCGTCGGAGTCAAAGCGACGATGGTATACGCAGACGTCCGCTGAACTTGCGGAGCGGGAACGGTCAGCATTTCTGCAACGAGATGTTGAACGTCCACGTTGTTGTTGAGTGCGTGGACGATCTCGCTGGTGAGTTGCCGCGGTAACACTCTCTTCCAACCGCTGGCAAAGCCGCTCGAGGTTGCCGTCAAACGATGGAGTGCCTGGCGGGGCAGGCATAGCTTCACTTCCGTCTTCTGCCGCCGATATAACGCTGGCGACGGGTGGGGTGGCAACTTCAATAACGGCGTCTGCCAGGGCTGCGAGGCCTGTGAGGTCGAGAGCCGTAGCGGTGGCCAACACCATCTGGACGTTGGTTGGGAGGCGCTGAATAAATAGCTCCCGCAGCAGAGCGTCGCCGATCGTGTTGGTGCGATCTCCAAGGAGCTGAGTCATCCGCCTTAGCAGCTGAGACGGACGTCGATCGCCGAGTTCTTCCGCCGAAAGAAGTTCTTTAAGGCGGGAGCGATCTGATGCCTCGGTTCTCTGCAGGAGAGCCGCCTTCAGCTGGTCGTAGGAAGCTGTGGCCGACGGTAGCGCAAGGATGTCGGATACTTCGTCGGCTGCTGCCAGCGACAGCGCCGAGACGACATGATGATACTTGCTCTCCTGGCTCGTCACACCGCTGAGGTGAAACTGGGACTCAGCCTGCAGGAACCAGACCCTCGGGTTTCTGTCAGAGTACGGCGGAAGTCGGACTGCAACCGATGAGATGGAAGCCGGGGATCCGGCCACTGCTCTTTGGGGTTCGCCGTTGTCCATGGTCCTCGACCGGGTCACCAAATATGTGGGGGGCCGCGAGGCCCTGCCACGTTATTCAAGGTGAGGACATAGAACGAGACAAGCGAACGACGTGTCTGCCTGTGATGGCGGCTTCAGAGCATTCTCTTGCACGCGGTCCGAGGCGCGAGCGCGTGCTGCGCCTCGAGCCATCTCTTTTATTTTCATGAGAAGAATGGATCTGTGGGTGCGTTGCACCCTACAGGACTTTCACTTTTTATGTCCTGGCCACTAATTACTACAGTAGCCAAAGCAAGAACAAATTATATACACACATGATTGCGTAAATATGTCGACCCGACAGGTTGGACCAATACTGCGGCACTTTTACAGTGATGATTTTTGCGCCTGCCGGCAAATTTAATAGCTGCGCTCTCATCGCTCTGCTGTTATATCACGCTACAATGCGCCTTGTAAGTGGGCGCATTTCGGTCTTCTGCGCATGGGAAAGGAGGTCTGAAGGTGGGAGAGGAGTTTATACTAAGCTCCGCCTCCTCGGGGAGGGGGGGGGGGGGGGGGGGGGCGGGGAATCGCGGATGCAAACATCTCGGCGTCGGCAATGGCGGACGTGCTGTAGCAGCTGTGGCTGTAGCCGTGAGTCCTTCGCGTGGTTGCTGGTTAAAAAAAAAAAAAGAAAAATAACGTTCCGCTTCTCTCTTGTGTGATTTAGAGGTCGGCTGCGATCAGGCGCTGTCTAAGGGGAGCTGTTACAAGGGAAATAAAGACGTGCTGCGTCTTCGGATGTGGAGGGCGCATTCACGACGGTGTGTCGCATTTTAAATTTCTGGGAGGATTGACAGATTGAGAGCTCTTTCTTGATTCGGTGGATGGTGGTACATGCTTGTTCTTAGTTGCTAGAGCGATTTGTCTGGTTAATTCCGATAACGAACGAGACTCTAGTCTATTAAATCGGTGCGTGGTTCTCTTCACTTTGCACCCTCCTCAGCCGGACAAGCGGCTCCTAGCCGCACGAAACAGAGCAATAACAGGTCTGTGATGCCTTTAGATGTCTGGGTGGCACGCGCGCTACACTGAAGGAAGCAGCGTGTTTTTATCCCTGTCTGTTAAGACAGTAAGCTCAGTAAAAAGTGGCTTGAGCAAATACAGAGGGCTAATTGAAGTCCATCAGATTACCCCCGAGCAAGTGTTCGTCTGTTTAAATAACAGGGCATAGAAAAATAAGTTTCCGTAAAATTTCGCCAAAAATAAAAACAATAATTACTTCTTGTTGTCAACGAGTCTACGACATAACTTCCGCGATACGCTCGACGCCGCACACGAAAGGAGGGAACTTGCGGACGCCACCCTCGTTCCACCCCCCCTAACCACCCTCGTTCTCGGTTGATAGCAAAGAAACCTCGGCGCGTCGGCCACCTCGCCCGTGAGTCCTTTGGCTTCGCTTCTTGGTACGTGTCTGATAGAATTGTTAGACAAAAACACATCGTACCGCTCGAGTTATTTCTTCTGTCCTCTCTGAAAGGTGAAGTCGAGCACGCTCGTAAAGGTAAGACAGCTGTTGAATAGCAGGCGACGTTGCCAAGGAGCAGACGACGCTCAGATAGGGGTCCCCGGCGGGGTGGTTATCATTTGAGCCCGTTCTCGTTTCGCCCTTCTCACTTGGCCCTTCTCAAAACAACCATTCTCAAAAAGCCCTTCTCTCTTGGACCTGTCGCATTTGGCCCTTTCCCGTTTCGTCCTTCGCATTTCAACCCTCCTCATTTGAGTCCGTTCTCGTTTCGCCCTTCTCACTTGGCCCTTCTCAAAACAACCATTCTCAAAAAGCCCGTCTCTCTTGGACCTGTCGCATTTGGCCTTTTCCCGTTTCGTCTTTCGCATTCCAACTCTCCTCATTTGGGCCCGTTCTCGCTTTGCCCTTCACCCCCGGCCCTTTTCCAAACAGCCATTCTCAAAAATATCTCGCTTTGACCCGTCGCACTTGACTTTTTTTATACCAAAAACGTTTTTAGGGTAATAATAATAAATACATTCATATATTTTGTGCGTGTGTGTGTGTGTGTGTGTGCCACGCTACAGGCATACTTTCTCTGCTAATGATTTTAGCAGTGCGTCGAGGTCGTCGTGACAAGCTAATACCTGACAATAAAACAGACCAACTATTTATCGCAGCCAGATCATATTCCCAAATCTCTCGTTGTTTGAGGCCTCTCGACTTGGCAGAGTGCCACCACTTCTATAATGCAGTGGTTCTCAAATGGGGGTCTGCGAAGGCATCCTATAGGGGCCCGCGAAGACCTGTCTCAACAGTCAAGCACGGCAATATTAGTTGTCTTTCTTCACGTTGAGAAGAAACGTTCCAATTTTCGGGTGAGTACTCCGGTGTGTATGTCAATAAGATAAGTCTACTTCACACTAGCAATTAGTTATATTCATTTATGAAATCATTATCATGATAACCATACCTTTCTATCTCCGCCTTTCTACAAGGGGTCCGCGAAACATCAGTGGTTGATAACCACTGCTCTTATGTATACTATTTATGTTCAAACAAAGTTTCCAAATTAAATGTTCATAGCTTTAATTTCTTCTCGTTTCCTTAGAGGAAGGGAAGCAGGCGTCACTGTACGATTCTCAGTGCGTACCTCTACACATAGCATATATCTGATGGTATGCTGGGGGCCCAAGTAAGGTAAGGCTCATCAACAAAACCGCGAAGGCGTAACGACGTTAGAAGCACGGCGAACTAGTGCCATTCGGTCGTAGCGCGAACGGGCGAAATTAGAATGGGTCCAGTTGCGAAAAATACAATTTGGATCTTATGAGAAGGTTCAAACAAGGCGGGCCAAATGAGAATGGGACGAAATGCGCACGGTCAAAATGCGAATGGGGCGTTTTCGGATAACGGGCAAAATGAGAATGGGCCCAGTTGCGAAAAACACGATTCGGATCTTATGAGAAGGTTCAAACGAGAAGGGCCAAATGAGAATGGGACGAAATGTGCAAGGTTCAAATGCGAATGGGGCGTTTTGAGATACAGCCGTCTCGGGGACCCGCCATCTTTCCGCTCGAGCCAATCAGAGCTCGGCGTTCTGACGTCACAGGAACCCCTTGCGCAAAAAGCAGACGAACTTGCCCCCCGCATACGTTTGGCTTTTTCTTTTCGTTGCGGCTGCTATGCAGGTCGTCCACTGGGTCGTTTTATTGCGGTGTTTTGACATGACGTCAATCCTCCATTTTGTTGTTCGTTTTTTTTTTTCAAACAAATTTACTAATTTAGAGGGTTACATCGCCATCTGTTGAGGAGATGTCAGCGTGGTAAGACTATGCCCTACGCATATGAGGGGTCATATAAATCTTTGGAACGCTCGCCTTCCGCACACGCCAGACAGCTCCAAACAACAAAATGGTGGACGAAATTACGTCAGTGGAAACACCCTATACCAGCCACCGCCGCGACAAACGGCCGAAGTCCATCGTTTCCGCAGTTCGGCGACTGTCGGAAATTTAAGGGAACTGTTGATCGATTCCTGTTATCGCAAAAAGTATGTGTGTGTAATACGCCAAGGGCTCACCGGTGAAAGGTAACCCCCGCTGAAGAAAGGCCAGTCCGATTGCGGCAGCCGACCACGCTACAAGCTCCCATCCCGTAGCCGGAGGAAAATTAGTGTTCCGGCGATGCCAGGCTTTCGTTTTCTGCTTTGCGATTGCCCTGATCGTCCCGTGTACCAGCAGCAATGTGTCGTCTGCTCATGATCTGCCTCAACCGCTTGCTTGCTTGCTTGCTTCATATCTGATTGATCGGTGGCGCACACCCAGCTCGACGCGCGTGGAGTGAAAGCTCGCGCTGCAGAACCCAGGGATCCTGGGTTCGAGCCCACCCCTGCCCGTTCCGATCTGGATGAGCATCGTACCGGCGTGCGGTCGTGTATCACTACTGCGTGGTGCACGTTAAAGACCCCAGGCTAGCGGATGTACTGCACTGGCTAAATTGCTCATCTACAGCGTGTGACTCGTCGCAACTTTAATGGCTGACCAACTACACGCTGTATAAATATCCCCATAACCCAATTTGCTTTTGCTTGCTTCTACCGGACGAAGCGCGCGCAAGCCTGCAAGGATTCCTTTTACAATGAATCATCCCATCTCGCACATGACATGTCACGCGGACCAGTTGCCAGAGAGATCTACGGTCACCTCGGCCACAAAATCTCGTCTAAACTTTTTATGACTAAGCCTCAGAAATATTGCAACGTACCGCCTCCTAGTATTTATAACGTCCTTGATGAGAGCATAGGACCAAACCTACGTCATTGCCCAGTCTTGCTTCACTAACTCACCCGGTGCCAGCGTTGGTCACCCACTGTCGGGCCGCTAACCCAGGTAGAGCATTTTTAATATTGGTTTTAGTCAGGCATGCAGCGTCGGTTTGACGTGATATTTTGGGTATGACCGTATTTTGATCCCCCTAAGCGATATCAGCCATTTACTATTGGCGCTTTCAGCATGGCCTCCGAGATCCCGAAGCGCACGCGCGAAGGTTTCTCTGGCTGCCCCATTCGAGTCGCTCCCTATCAGTTCGAGTGTAATTGTGCTAACTCCGTCGCTCGCCGCAAGGGGGCGATGTCTGCCCAGTCATAACTAAGGTAATAACTAGGGAGGCTGTAGTGAGGGTGGGCGCAATACAAGTCCTGGAGAGCGTTCACAATTTAATGGCGGCACCTAAGGCTCTGTTGCAACTCTTGCCCCATGCGCCTTTCCTCCTCTCGCCTCCGATTGCAAACAACAAACGCCTTGGCGTAGCCTTTTTCGCTTCCGTGTCCCAAGTTCGTTTATAGTAAACTCCCCATATAGGAAATATGAATTGTAGTTAAACGATGCGTCTAAGGTGCGCTGCAGAATGTGATATTCAGCGAGACTATTGGCGAAGCGCTCTGACCCGTTTGTCACCCCCACACCTCGGTGTTTACCCAACACAAGGCCTGTGCACATGCCCACAGGCCTTGTGGGCATGTTCATGTTATCTTTTTTAATAGAGCGCGGGGCACACTGTAATGTAAAAATACCAACAATAAACGAAGAAACGTTAAAGGGGCCCTCCGGAGCGTTCTGCGATGCTCTATTTATGGCGGTAACTCAATCTATAGGCCCTAAGGATCCTAAAAATCATAAAATTATGGTCATGCGTGGCGGATTTCCCTATTAAAATTGCTATCAAAGTCCCCGGCACGCCCCCCTTTCTGAGATGACCCCGGAAAACGGGAGGGGCATCTCTTTACGCGTCAGCCAATAGCAAGCGAAGGATTCCGGCGTCACCGCGCGTCACCAACGCGGCCGACCGCCGACCCGCGGAAGAATCTCTCCGGACTTTGTGCTCGGCAGTCGTCGTTCGTCGCACCGCACCGTCGCGCTGCTACTGCAATACGCAGTCGCATTCCACAGATGAAAAGGAAAAGTTTGACTCGTTGACGTGGAAGGATCGCAAAGCTGGCTTCGGAGCCAGGATCCACGGGAAGAAGGAACACGTGTCCCGCAAACGCACGCCTGCAGACGCCCCGGGAGGCAGACGAGCCGACGCGCCGACGCATCACCCCCTAGCAACAAGCTTGCGGGGAGAAAACATAGTTCCCTGGTTTTGGAGCGATAATAGCGGACTATGTTTCCCGCACCACAATCAGTTTACGTTTTTCTCAAACTCTAATTTACAACAAGCTTAAAAAGTGTTGCAATAATAACGTTCGCATTCACCGCGAGATGCAGCATTTCCATTGGTCAAGTTTTAGCGATGGGCAGGGAATGGGGGATTGTCTTCCAAGAGAAAATAGTCCCGATATATTTCTTCTGCCATCTGTTTAATAAACGGTTTTGTAATCTAAAACTCTGTATACATATTAACTTGCACCTACTACGCATTATAACAACATAATCAGACGATCGCAGAAAGCTCCGGAGGGCCCCTTTAAGTGCCGGATCCCTCCCGAAAGCGGTCGTCAGAGTATGCGAGTTTGACCCAGTTCGGCTTTTGTGCTGTGCTGGGCACCATGAATGCTGCATTGTTCATGCAGGCCGGAGTGGTAACAAAAGAGCCCCTTCTCCCCCTCACCGAAAAACACGAACTCCAGCCGAACGCTGACGCCGCGTTCGGTTAATGGCGAATTCGGGTGGTCAGTTGCCGGCGAGAACGAGCCGGCGGAACCAGCAACCAGAAACGCGCCGGCGGCACACCACGTGACCCTCGCCACCCGAACACGAAACGCCAGACGGTGGCAGTTTACTTCGCCTCTTGCCCGCGCGACACCGCTAGCGAGAGCCTGTCGCCGCCGTCACTCATGTCCCAACGACTTGGATTGACTTTCGTAGCTGCTGCTAAAGTTACTTCAGATCAGTTTCGTTCTTTCGTTCATTTTTTTCTCACCGACCTTCTCTCTCATTTCGGAAGTGACGACACCGGATACAGTCTGGCGCCCACTCGCCCGGCCGTTCAGAGCTCGGGCGGAAAAAGCGCCGGAAAGTTGCCGGTGCTTGCCGGAGAACCACCACCCGAACGGTGCGCGCCGGCCGGAAACTGACCACGCGAACACTATTGCCGGCTTTCCGGCAAAATAAGTTGCCGACAGTTGACCACGCGAATTCGCCATAAGTCAGCCGAGCGCTGAGCCACTGTATTTGTTGTCCCCATCCATCTAATTCTAAAGCGAACCGCTTAGGGCGCCACGGTCTGATCTCCTCCCCAATAGCTAAAGCGACCTCTTTCTTGTTGTCCCAGAAATGTTTTGTCTATCTATCCGTTTCAGTATCTAACGTCTCTCCTCGCGAAATTTCGGTAAAATCTAGAGTTTCTCAGGGATCGGCCCTTGGTCCGCTGCTTTTCTTAATTTATGTAAATGATCTTCCCAACTTCATTTGTTCAAAAGCCAGACTTTTTACGGATGATTGCGTAATATATAGGCGTATCATCTCAACAGACGACAGCCTCACCCTGCAGCGTGATCTAGATTCTCTATCACCATGGTGTGAGAAATGGCAAATGACCATCAATATCTCGAAAACTAAATTTCTTACTTTTTCTACGAAAAAAAACGACGATTACCAACAACTACGAAATAAGCGGCTATAGTCTTGAAAAGGTTACAAATTATGAATACCCCGGTGTAACACTAACTGAAAATCTAGATTGGAAAATGCATATAGATTCTATCGTTAATAAAGCAAATCGTATTTTGTGTTATTTCAGAAGGAATTTTTATATGGCATCCTCTGATGTACGTTTGCTGGGCTTTTATCCGTCCGACGGTCGAATATGCTGGAATAATTTGGAATCCCTGGCAAGACTTCTTAATTAATAAACTCGAATCTGTGCATAGAGCCATTCGTTTTATATTTAGAGACTATTCTTTTTCTACAAACGTGACAGCTCTCAAGTTCAAAGCTTGCCTTACATCACTATGCTCCAGGCACGAAGTATCACGCCTCTCATTTTTCCACCAAGTTTTCTACCATAATTCGGATCTTCAAAATGTGATTCTACTAGCCCCCTACCGAATTTTTTCTCGGCTCGACCACCAGCAGAAAATAAGGCTGCCATCAAGTCGTACAAAAATGTATTCCGAATCTCCTTTAAACTTAGCTATTGGCGAGTGGAATAACCTACCTGAAAGCGTGGTGAGCAGTCCTGATTGCGTTTTATTTAGAAATGCTTGCGAAAAATTATTCTTCTAAACTTGTTTGTATACATTCAATTTGAATGAGTAGATGCCCTTTACTCTTTAGTTTTGTGTAATCCTAATTTTTTTAATGTATTTTGTGTATTACAAATGTGTTTCACACTCCTGAGCAGTCCTGTTTGCGTTTTTTAGAAATGCTTGCGAAGAACTATTTTGCTAATTTTGTTTGTATACATGCAATTTGAATGAGTAGTTACCCTTTACTTTTTATAGTTTTGTGTAATCCCAATTTTTGATTTTTTTATTCTTACGTATTTTGTGTGATACAACGTGTTTCCACTTTTTTCTCCTCCCTCATGTGATGCCCTTGGGCGATTTGAGGCAATTCAATGAAATGAAATGAAATGAAATAGGCGCTGCCGCCGTCAACATAGGCAGTGGTTACAATGCGAGTTTCCGGAGCGGTAGCAAAACTTAGTTGTACGATGTCTGCCTCATATGTAGCAGACCCAGGTTCTATCCACAGTGTAGGCTTACTTCTTTTATTTTTTCCTCGAACATTTTGTTTTGTCGAGGCGTTTGGTGATATTTACGACATTTCGTTTTTACGATTAACACTGGAAAAAAAAAAAAAAAACGAATGTTGTTGACGAAACATTGCTGAACTAAATCGATGTGCATGGGGGACAGCGGGGCTTGGGTTAGTAGAAAGGGGGAGGGGGGGGGGGGTGGCTAAGTGGGTTGATAGTTTGCAATTAGCAGCCGCACACTGTCGCCAAGAAGCGGCGTGAACGCAGGCGCGGGGGGGGGGGGGGGGAGGGGGGAGGAGGGGTTAACACGCTTCGAGTGATACACGCGCCGTCCGAATACGAAATTTAAGTTCCCGCGCGTTGTGATAGATCCCCTAGCGTCGTTGCTAGGGGGTTTATCACCTGCGCCGTAAAAGTTAGTGATGGACCGAATCTGGCGAACTTGAGATTCGGCAAAGTTGCTCACACGCCGAAATTTAGAAGGAAAGTTCGGCAAAGATTCGGCCAAAATTTGGCAAATGTCTGCGCACGCGCACGAAAGCGACGGAGCCATGGATCGCAAATGAACGCCGCGCAGTCGCGCGATTACAATCGTACTGTTTAGTACAGCCAACGGTTACGGCGAGGTGTGGGGTAGGCGACATGAGCTTGTGAGCTTTTGCGAGTATGGTTCTCTTTAATATTGTCTGCCTCGAGAACAGAAGCTCGACCAGTAATTCACGCAGTCCACTGCGCAAGTGTCAAATGATGCGGTGCATTCCGGATAACGTGATTTTCATTTGACCTTTCCATTGATGAAACGATGTAGTTGAAACATTGACTGACAACTGACAATTACGATCAGTGTTCGCAGCCCACTGTCGTCAAACGGGCAGAGTCATGAGAGCTTGCCAGAATGTATGCGATGCAGCTGGCATCCTCGACATAATGTGATACATGTTTTCCCCCTTCTTTTCTTTTATTTTTACGCACTTTCTGTAGTGTGTATATTCTGTACATTTATATATCGGTTTTGTCTTTTAAGAAATCTAGGGAGTTTGCAAAGGTGCTCGACGACCTTCATCGCGAATTAAGAGCCGACCTACGAAGTTTAAAAGAAAGTACGAAGTTTTGCAGCGACACTTGCGACAAAGTTGAGTCGATTGGAAGCGACGTAAAACAACCAAGGAAGAAAATCCAGGAACTGACTAAGAGAAACTGTGAGCTGCAAAATGAAAATAAAATACTGAGTCCGCGGATCGAGGAATTAGAGCAATACCAACGCTCAAATAACCTCGAGATAAAAGGAGTACCTGAAGGGGGCAATCCCTATGACGTCATCAAAATGATTGGTGACGTACTGGAGGAGCCAATTATAAATTCAGACATAGATATTTGCCATAGGGTACCAACATCAAAACCAGGCAAGCAAAACATCGTCGTGCGCTTCATACAACGCACGAAGAGAAATGCTGTACTTATGAAGGCAAAAAAAAAAAAGCTCACTGCTGCTGCCCTTGGTTACACTTCGGCTAGGACGACGACGCCTGTACTCTTCAATGAGCACCTAACACGACAAAGCAAACAACTGCTGGGGGCAGCTATCGCTAAAACGAAAGAGGTCAGGTGGAAGTACGTCTGGACTATGGGTGGAAAAGCGTTTGCGCGTAAGGATGATGGGTTGAATGTTTTGAAGATTGTGTGTACGGCTGATTTGGAAAGAATGACGTAGACTTTATCTTTTGCACTCGTCATTTGATACTGTTTAATCACCTTTATGTGTGCTGAGTCATGTAAATACTTTAATAGTGAGCAATTCAATGATACATACAGAAATTACAAGCCACGTTTTTTTGCAATTCATCTAAATACCAGAAGTCAAAGAAAGAAACAAGACGCCCTTGATTTCTTTTTTGATTCCCTCTGCTTGCGCTTTGATGCCTTGTTGTTCACGGAAACATGGTTGCGAGAAGACGAGATACCGCCAAGTTTTGCAAATTACAACTGCGTAAATTTAAACCGCGATAAAAAACGAGGAGGTGGAATTTCGACATATGTAGAGTCTTCTATTTCTTTTGCTGTTGTGGACGAATATTCTGTAATCAATGCAAATATTGAGTATCTAGTTGTTCGCTTGGAAACAATGTTTTTAGTTGCTGCATATAGACCACCCACAGGAAACAAATCTATATTTCTTGATTTCTTTGACAACTTGCTTAATTTTCTTTGTTTAACGAAGCACTCTTTTATGGTTATGGGTGATATAAACATCGACACACTTGCAAATGAGTCTCACGCGACCGATTTAAATGACCTCATTCTGTCCTATGGATGTTCAAACGTGATGTCGGTACCAACCAGAATAACAAGTGAGAGTGCCACATCAAGAGACGTATGCATAACAAACATTAACCAAACTGAATTGTACCCTGGAATTTGCACACAGCACATTAGTGACCACCTGCCCATTTTCTGCCTAAGCCGCCGTCGGAAAAAAGGCAACAAAATTGACCCAGTTAATTACTGCTACCGAAAAATAAACGAAACAACACTTAGCATATTTCATGAACTCGTTAAGAGTTTTGATTGGACAGACGTTTACTTAGAAGAAAGCGCGAACACTGCTTATAGCAAGTTTTTAAGTGAATTTAAGAAGTTATATGATTGTGCATTTCCTATAATACAGGGAAAAAAGTCGAAACCCAAACTCCGTAAGCCATGGGTGGATGACGACCTATACAAGAGAATTAGAATTAAAAATAACATGTACCATTATTTCGTGAAGTCGCGTGATAAAGCGCTGCTGAGTGAATTAAAAAAAAAAATCAGGAATAAGCTTAGTTCCGACCTTAAAAGGGCAAAATCTGAATGCTTTTTGAGCAAGTTTGATAGTATTTACAATAACCCGAAGAAACAGTGGGTAATGGTAAATAGCTTAACAAATAAAGACTATGTCCGGTGTGGTGTGGATAACATAACTATAAACGGTAGAAATATAGGTGTTGAGGAACTTGCAAATACCCTGAATGAGCATTTTATAAACGTTAGTGCTACGCGAGAAAGGGAAACTGACGGTAAAATTAGTTTTACAAATAGAATTACAAATATCTCAAGCTCTATAATGCTCGAGCCTACTTCCTTAGTTACTAATTTGATAAAAATATAAAGACATGTATAGCGGCTGGGGCGGACGAAATAAAACCCTTGCCAGTTAAAATGGTGTCAAATATAATAAGCCCAGTCCTGGCACATATTATAAACAACATGTTACAAACAGGAATATATCCAGACGAACTCAAAGTCGCAAGGGTTAGTGCGGTGCATAAAGGGGGAAACAAAAATGACCTAGAAATATACCGACCAATATCTGTCCTGCCAATATTCTCAAAAGTATTTGAGAGCGTGATAAACGTTAGATTGCAAAGGTTTTTTTTTTTCAAAATACAACGTAATTAATAGGTCCCAGTATGGTTTTCAGAGGGACAAATCGACTGAACTGGCTCTTACGAATATAAAAGACATAATTAGAACCAACATCGAAAATAAACTATATACACTGGGGTTATTTCTAGATTTGAGCAAGGCCTTTGATTCGATACAACACAATATTTTACTGTCAAAACTTCAGACGTGTGGTGTACGTGGCGTAGCGTCTGATCAAGTCCTACCTCCGAAATCGTAAACAGTTTGTACATGTCAATAACACCGCTTCTCAGCAATTAGAAATAAAACGTGCAGTGCCCCAGGGCTCCATACTGGGCCCTCTACTTTTTCTCTTATATATAAATGATATAACAGACATCACAAATTCTCCACATATGGTGATGTACGCTGACGATACCAATGTTTTCTTCTGCAGCAATACAAAAGCGTCCTTAGAACAACAGGCAAATGATTATCTTCAAAAACTTTCAGACTGGCTCGAAACAAACACGCTTAAACTAAATGTGGACAAAACAAAGTATATTACCAGCGGGGCCAGGCTGACCCGGCCTATGAGCCGCAAACAAAACGAAACTTGTAAGAGCTGCAGAGGGGGGGGGGGGGGGGGGGGTCCGTGACCTTTAACAAGAAACGATAGGGAACATCCGTTATCTAAAGGGGACAAGTATCACCGGCGAGTGACAAAGGCCGCGAGACTGAACATTTCCTCGACCCCAAGCCAAAATGCATGCACGGTCAGACATTCCCTTTCCTTGATGCCTTCCACCCTAGGATCCGGCGAACTCCCTCAAACAATCAAAGAACGTGGAAGAACATGGAACAATGAAAGAACAAAGAACAATGAAAGAACATGGAAACATATGAGTGAAAAGCGGTTCGACTCTGTGGAAACATATGAGTGAAAAGCGGTTCGACTGTACGTATGGGGGCACAAGGCGGCCAAACCACAAGCTGTTCATTATTCTGAAATCCTTAGGAAACGCGGAAAGGACGGAAGGGAAGAAGGGGGGGGGGGAGGTCCCCTTACGAGGGATCCGCCAGCCGCACTTGGACCAGCGAAGAGCCGCATGCGGCTCGCGAGCCGCGGTTTGGCCACCCCTGGTATATTATATTTGGACCTATCAATAAGCACGACAATAGTGTAATACATCTGATATATAATAGCACTCCCATATCTCAGGTTATAGAACAAAAGTTTCTTGGCGTCTGGTTTCATGAAACACTTACTTGGAACACTCACGTGAACAAATTAAAAGGGGACCTATCGAGAACACTAGGCTGTATATATAAAATAGCAAATTTATTACAAAAGTGGCTTATCAAAAACTTATATTACTCTTTGTTTTACTCAAAACTTTGTTACGGAATTATGGCATGGGGGACAACCACTTTCACAAATTATAGCAAATTAATTATTCTCCAAAAAAAGGTTTTGCGCATTTTCGAAAACTATCAAGGAAATGTTAGTGATTTTTATAGCAGTCTATATTTTTCAAAACATAACATGCTTAAAGAAAACCAGATTTGTGACTTTAAACTTATGCAGACAGAATAAAAAAAAAAAAAACTCTATTAAATGGATGAAGTGCCATCGCAACCCTATATTCTCAGAAATGCCAAACACAGGACTCCTGAGGTCAGGACAAATTATGGAAAACAAAAACTAAATTATCAGGTTCCTACATTACTAAACTTTTTCGAAGGACGTACTGATTTTACAGTATCTTTTAATAAATACAAAAGTAACGTCAGAGACACGCACAACGATATATACTACGCGTAGTAGAAATTGTTTTGTTTTTGCGCCTACCAGTGTTGCAATGACGAATGTGTTTGTTACATGGCTGTAACCTTTTGTGTACATATCTTTTGTGATTTGTTTTTGCTCCTTTGATCATTTTGCGATTATACGTCAGTGATTACGAATCAATGTCGTACAAATGATAGTCATCTTTGTGCGGCATTATCTAGCTGGGTTTAGAATTTTAAAACGTTTTGCGAATTGTTTTTTTTATTTATTTTGCTCCTTTAATCATTTTTTGCCGCTTTGATCATTTTGTGATTATACGCCAGTGATTACGAATCAATGTCGTACAAATGATAGTCATCTTTGTGTGGCATTATTTAGCTAGGTTTAAAATTTCAAAACGTTTTGTGAATTTTTTTTTTTATTTCTTGTAATATATTGTATTCACCTAAGGACAGACTAATCCTTGTTTATATTTGTAAAATAATTTCTACGATTTTGTGCAACAAGTGTGCATGTTTGTAGCTATGTAGATATATGTATTTTTGTTTACTTTCTTTGCGTATATCTGGCAACTAATGCAAGTTGTGCTGTAATGAACTGTGGGGGTAGAGGCCCAGTCAGGCAGAAATGCCTTTTGTCTCTACCTCACTACCGGGCCTGGCCCGGGAGAAACCAAATAAACTTCAGACTTCAAACTTCAAACTTCAAACTTCAAACATGTGGCGTCAGGCTGGCAGGCGCTCTGCGTAAGGGTTTTCACCTATCTGCCTAGCCCTGCACACCACCACATGGGCCCCTTCCAGTATGTGCAAATAAAATTATTATTATTATTGTTATTATTATTATTATAACAATCCTATTTTCGACTCACAAGTAGTTTGTGCCAAAGCAGAATGATATTGCTTTTTAGTTCGCTTTATTTCGCGATTTTCATGTATCTGCATAAAACTAAACACAGCACTATCATACCCTCGACGTTGCACATCCGACATTCCTAACTCTCCCGATCTTCCTAAACGTCCGTGTGTGTCCTAACACCAGAAACCAGCATTTTAAAGGTTAAAAACGGCACGTTGCGAATATCGAACGCACACTTTCACGCACAGCTGACGTCAAGTGACTCAAATCGGAAAACATGCTTATTTACAGTAATATTATCTCTTGTGGTGAAGGCTCAGCAACCGTTGCATCCGTTTTCGCGCACGAAACGGCGACTCCCAGAGAAAGTAAGAACGCAGCGATTGCCTTTATTTTAACGATGTAAACACACTTGCAGGCTGATGAAGTCTCAAAATCAAAACTCTCGTAGCATGATTCTTGACAGCGCCGGCTACTACCCAACCTCGTTGTCGCGCCACTTTCTGGAAGCAGATACTAAAATTGCAAGTAAACACATAAAAGCGACACCGATACAATTATCTTGAAAAATATCACCTTATTTAGTAATAACAGTGTCAATAGGCACTACACGTTGTATTTAAGTTAAGAAAAAAAACACATAAACCTCTTTTCGTGAGAAAAAACTAAATATCAACGTTAAGTCTGGCAACAGCGTATTTTGCCGAATCTTTAGAAAAGTTCGGCAAACGTTCCCCCGTCGCCGAATCCCAAGATTCGGCACAAAATTTTCGACTTGACAAAAGTTCGGCCCATCAGTAGTAAAAATATGCGACCCGGGGGGGGGGGGGGGGGTGAGTTGGTTTGCCCCCCCCATTGAAAAACAAGTTGGTACGCCACTGAATGAAGGATAAAATTATATAGTAGAGAAATATATAGCTATAGATCTTTCCACCTCAGGTCTGAGCGAAGCTAAAACTACCAGCGCGAGCCCTAATGCTCTGCGCGTACCTGTCTCGCACGCGGCCTCTTGGTGTGTGGGCACCGCTTTTCAGGCTGCATGTACGCGCTTGTAGCCATAGGATCGCTCGCATTGTTCGGAGTTTGGGCACGTTTGTTTAATACTTTGTTTCAGCTTCCGTGGGAGCGATCCTATCCTATCGAACAGTCCCGCGTCTAGCGGTACGCTTCAGCTATGGGGACAACAAACCGAATTTTCTTGTTTGCTTTTGATCAGTGAAATCAAAAATGACGATTCGAAGGCCGCTCCTCGTGCGACCAAAGCACTGGTCAAAGTGAAGCGCTCGTGCCAGGACCGCGCTAGTGGAGGTTCAATTTCTTTGTTACGCTGTGTTAGTAAACACGGGGCTGTGCCGACAACAAGCTGAATAAAGCGCCCCCTACAGTTCGATCTCCTGCCCAATGGCTACAAGCGCATACACGCAGCCTAAATAACGGTGCCCACACAGAATGAGGCCGCGTGCGAGACAGGTACGCACAGAGCATTAGGGCTCGCGCCGTTTAGCCTCGCTCAGACTAGGGTGCCTCAATGACCTTCTGTTTAGAGTGATGCCACCCTTTGTAGTACCCGATGCCGACAGCACGCGCTCACGGGGAAAATACAAAGAAATCGACGAGATAATCAACTCTTTTCGACAGTTCGACAAACGAGCACCTTCGCCCTATTTTTCATTCTGCGAATCGGCTAGGGCGAGTTGCCCTATTTGACGAATTGTCCTTCTTCCAGTTGTCCAGAGACCAATGGAATTTCGACGAAGTGACCGGATTCGTGTTGCAATACGCTTCCCCTACAAGAATAGAAAGCCACGTGGAACGATCTATTGTTGTATTCACACATGATGTAGGCTATTAGTACATCCGGGTGTGAACCTTCTGCTGCACGCCGAGATAGATGCGTTCGCGTCCTTTATCAGCAGTCAAGCTCCCATCTACCAAGACGTCATGAACTACCTCGAAAGAATGGCGAGCTTTGGAGTGCTTCGAGAAGCCACTTAAATTACATGGGCTTCTGAAAACCACTATGCATGTCACATGCAAAAAAAAAAAGTTGGGTACTGCGTGATACAGTATTATCGCTCCACTCACTGACATACAAACCTATTTGCAGGGAATGCATGCGTATGTAAACTACTGACGACTGCATGCAGTGTACAGTGAGTAGTTGTCTGTTCCAGAGATAAACGAAGAAAAATAAAAATTTGTCAAATTCACACAATTGTTCTGCATTTACTCAGGAATTGTCGGGTCACACCCCCCACCACCCCCATGCATTTATAGACGCGTTAGATGTAGATTTTATATTTAAAAAAAGAAAGATATCTATATTTTTATTAGTGGGATATTACGCTTGTGCAAACTCTTGATGCCTCGCACCCACAGCTCCCAAAGCTCCTTTTAAAAAAATTAAATATTGACTCTGCGCATAGTCAGTGGTGCTGGCGGGCGGTCATGTGTTTACAATGCGGGTCTCCGTATGTAGCTCATCTATATAAATGGAAATGGGCAGGGATGAGGACTGAACTAGAAATTCCTGGGATCTGAAGCGCGGCTTTCGTAGACGTCCCCCAATTGCGATGCACTAGAACACCCGGACATTGCATCCCTATTATATATTTCAAATTGGCTGACCTATGTCATCGGAACATTTCAAACATTTGAACTGTTAATATTAAAGGAGCGTGTGGCGTCGTACAATCGACACCTTTAACCGATTGGTGCATAGCTTCGCATCGGCACTCAGCTAAATAACCATCAAGCCTTCCTAGAGATGAAATTATAATATTTGTGTCTGCTCTGTTTCTTTGTCGGTCCGTCAACGTCGGCTTTTGTGGCACGACATTTTAGTATGATGGAACTGCAGCAATGCCTGCAGGAACGAGGACTAAATGTACACACAAGATTGTACATTTATGAAGGAAAATTATTCTAGCACGTGACAGGCGAGACGGAATGTTCAACGTGCCTGAATGTCCAAGGAGACGAAAGATCCAACCGAGACGGAATGTCCAACGAGCCTGAATGTCCATCGAGACGAAAGATCCAACCGAGACGGAATATACAACGAGCCTGAATGTCCATCGAGACGAAAGATCCAACCGAGACGGAATGTCCAACGAGCCTGAATGTCCATCGAGACGAAAGATCCAACAGAGACGGAATGTCCAACGAGCCTGAATGTCCAACGTGCCTGAATATCCGTTATTGGATCTTTCGTCTTGTTGGACATTCAGGCTCGTTGGACATTCCGTCTCGTAATCAGTCAGCGCCACAGACCGGTGCAGGGACACGCTCTTTCACGCGCTTCTGAACAAAAAATAAATGTAAAAGTGGGAACAAAATGGCGAGATGTCTCCACCCTAAGCAAAGCGCACATGAAGGCACCCTAGCTCAGACCTGAGGTGGAGCGATGCATAGTTATATATTTCACTACTATTTAATTTTCTTCTTCACTTGTTTTTTTGTAATTGTACCTTCTGTTAGAATTTTTTCGGATAGCACATGACAGTGAAGATGTCCTACCATGTAGGATTCTTCTTTCTTTTTTTCTTTGT
>NW_024609837.1:52550-339669 GCF_016920785.2 Ixodes scapularis
GTACGAACTTCGCAGACGGTAGTCTTCTGCGGTGGCACATGCGCAGTTCCTACCGGAGGGCCCATCGTACCGTATCGAATGTGCAAAAACGGTTCCCTAAAACTCTCTATTAGGAAGTTTTAGGGAACCGTTTTTTCAAATCCGATACGGTGCAATGGGCCCTTCGGTACGAACTTCACATACGGTAGTCTTCTGCGGTGGCACATGCGCAGTTCCTACCGGAGGGCCCATCGTACCGTATCGAATGTGCAAAAATGGTTCCCTAAAACTCTCTATTAGGAAGTTTTAGGGAACCGTTTTTTCAAATCCGATACGGTGCAATGGGCCCTTCGGTACGAACTTCGCATACGGTAGTCTTCTGCGGTGGCACATGCGCAGTTCCTACCGGAGGGCCCATCGTACCCTATCGAATGTGCAAAAACGGTTCCCTAAAACTCTCTATTTGGAAGTTTTAGGGAACCGTTTTTTCAAATCCGATACGGTGCAATGGACCCTTCGGTACGAACTTCACATACGGTAGTCTTCTGCGGTGGCACATGCGCAGTTCCTACCGGAGGGCCCATCGTACCGTATCGAATGTGCAAAAACGGTTCCCTAAAACTCTCTATTAGGAAGTTTTAGGGAACCGTTTTTTCAAATCCGATACGGTGCAATGGGCCCTTCGGTACGAACTTCACATACGGTAGTCTTCTGCGGTGGCACATGCGCAGTTCCTACCGGAGGGCCCATCGTACCGTATCGAATGTGCAAAAACGGTTCCCTAAAACTCTCTATTAGGAAGTTTTAGGGAACCGTTTTTTCAAATCCGATACGGTGCAATGGGCCCTTCGGTACGAACTTCGCAGACGGTAGTCTTCTGCGGTGGCACATGCGCACTTCCTACCGGAGGGCCCATCGTACCGTATCGAATGTGCAAAAACGGTTCCCTAAAACTCTCTATTAGGAAGTTTTAGGGAACCGTTTTTTCAAATCCGATACGGTGCAATGGGCCCTTCGGTACGAACTTCGCATACGGTAGTCTTCTGCGGTGGCACATGCGCAGTTCCTACCGGAGGGCCCATCGTACCGTATCGAATGTGCAAAAACGGTTCCCTAAAACTCTCTATTAGGAAGTTTTAGGGAACCGTTTTTTCAAATCCGATACGGTGCAATGGGCCCTTCGGTACGAACTTCGCAGACGGTAGTCTTCTGCGGTGGCACATGCGCACTTCCTACCGGAGGGCCCATCGTACCGTATCGAATGTGCAAAAACGGTTCCCTAAAACTCTCTATTTGGAAGTTTTAGGGAACCGTTTTTTCAAATCCGATACGGTGCAATGGGCCCTTCGGTACGAACTTCACATACGGTAGTCTTCTGCGGTGGCACATGCGCAGTTCCTACCGGAGGGCCCATCGTACCGTATCGAATGTGCAAAAACGGTTCCCTAAAACTCTCTATTAGGAAGTTTTAGGGAACCGTTTTTTCAAATCCGATACGGTGCAATGGGATCTTCGGTACGAACTTCGCAGACGGTAGTCTTCTGCGGTGGCACATGCGCACTTCCTACCGGAGGGCCCATCGTACCGTATCGAATGTGCAAAAACGGTTCCCTAAAACTCTCTATTAGGAAGTTTTAGGGAACCGTTTTTTCAAATCCGATACGGTGCAATGGGCCCTTCGGTACGAACTTCACATACGGTAGTCTTCTGCGGTGGCACATGCGCAGTTCCTACCGGAGGGCCCATCGTACCGTATCGAATGTGCAAAAACGGTTCCCTAAAACTCTCTATTAGGAAGTTTTAGGGAACCGTTTTTTCAAATCCGATACGGTGCAATGGGCCCTTCGGTACGAACTCCGCATACGGTAGTCTTCTGCGGTGGCACATGCGCACTTCCTACCGGAGGGCCCATCGTACCGTATCGAATGTGCAAAAACGGTTCCCTAAAACTCTCTATTAGGAAGTTTTAGGGAACCGCTTTTCAAATCCGATACGGTGCAATGGGCCCTTCGGTACGAACTTCACATACGGTAGTCTTCTGCGGTGGCACATGCGCAGTTCCTACCGGAGGGCCCATCGTACCGTATCGAATGTGCAAAAACGGTTCCCTAAAACTCTCTATTAGGAAGTTTTAGGGAACCGTTTTTTCAAATCCGATACGGTGCAATGGGCCCTTCGGTACGAACTTCGCATACGGTAGTCTTCTGCGGTGGCACATGCGCACTTCCTACCGGAGGGCCCATCGTACCGTATCGAATGTGCAAAAACGGTTCCCTAAAACTCTCTATTAGGAAGTTTTAGGGAACCGTTTTTTTCAAATCCGATACGGTGCAATGGGCCCTTCGGTACGAACTTCGCATACAATAGTCTGCGGTGGCACATGCGCAGTTCCTACCGGAGGGCCCATCGTACCGTATCGAATGTGCAAAAACGGTTCCATAAAACTCTCTATTAGGTAGTTTTAGGGAACCGTTTTTTCAAATCCGATACGGTGCAATGGGCCCTTCGGTACGAACTTCGCAGACGGTAGTCTTCTGCGGTGGCACATGCGCACTTCCTACCCGAGGGCCCATCGTACCGTATCGAATGTGCAAAAACGGTTCCCTAAAGTTGTCTATTGTTATCGGAGGTATCCGAACGGTCTGTTTTAACTCCCCTACATCGTCTTTTGGTGTCGTTATGGGAGGTATCCGAGAGATCTAATAAAACTCCCTAAAGTCACGTCCTTCGTAGTGAGTGATTTACTGGGACGCTTGTATTTTCTCTGGAAATTGGAGGAAGTAAGGATACTTTGTAAACGGAGTTCTCTCTCTCTTCCAATATGTAAGTCGCATTTGCCGCACCCCCCCCCCCCCCCCCCCCCCCCCCCCCCCCGAGGATAATATAGCTTGCAAACATTTATTCGTATGCAAAACGTGTCATTGATCTCAAAATTAATGGTCTATCACTTTGATTTCAGGGACTTTTTAAGACAAACCAAAATAAATAATAATAATAATAATAAACCGCAGAGAGCATCATTGGCGTTGTGCGATTGCTAATCACTGCTGCGTTGGCGAGGTCGCTTTTTTATGTCTTATTTTTTTACGATATGGTTCCGCAAACATGGTGCTTGAAATCCGTCTGCGACTGATGCGTTTGCCGCGTCCTAAAATGCGGTCCCTCGATTTCCACCCGATGACGTCAGTGAAGTGTCAGGCTGTCGCCCGCCGGTCGCGACCCTGTCCTGCTTTTCAGCAGCGAGGGTGGGCCCTACCGCCTCGGGTCACTCTTCAGCTCTACAGTCAGCCGAAACTTCAGCATGCAGCCACAAGTTGGATACTTCGCGATACTTGGCTTCCCTCGATCGTTTTGCCCGAACTTCTCCGCCCAACCATCGGGATCGCGACATGAAACAGCACGAAACTCCGTCTTCTCTGACGTCATTTGTTCTTCGGGGCCGCTTTAGATGCATGGTCAGAGGGTCAGAGACGCACCAGTCGTCGCAGATACGTTCAGCGGCATCGGACTGCATTTATCCGGACATGTTAGGCCTAAGACACACCAACCGTGAACATCGGATGAACCTCTTGCGCTTGGCGTGATATATGATTGTTCGAGTCCCATAAGCGTGGGCTTACGCCTTAATTGCCGAGGGACTTACGTGGCAGTCCACTTTAGGGCTCATCGTTTGTTTCAATTGCACTGCCGCGGCTCATCTTGTAGTACATGTACTTACGGTAAACCGAGGACGTCCTTTCATGAGTTAACGAGCGGACCCGAAATTGGATGGTGCTTCAGTGGCTGACGTCCCCACCTCGAGCGATTAGGTTGATCTTGTTTGGAGGAACAACATTGATGAGACGGGCAGGCTCGGGGAAGTTCCTGAATCGGGAAGACCCCGCGGTAAAAGGTTTCCGTGATGTTATTTACGTTTCTCTTTTCCTGTTTTATTCGCATCAGGTTGTTTTGCCCTGCACTCAGAAGTCTGAATGTACTGCTTCGTGATGCGTTAGGAGCGCGAAAAATTGAGTTTTACGTAATTCGCTTAGTCAACAAAGAGGGCGAGGGATTTCGCGTTTTGTTGGCGACGTACGTACAGTTTATTGAAACTAACTTGCGCACCTTTTTGGCCACTTATAAGGAGTTACTATTGGAGTATAATAATGTTTGTCTCCATCTTCATTTAAGTATACTCAGCTCAGACATGTACAAGTTACTAAAGAAAAAAACAATTAACTTAGGCTACTGAGTATTGACGTTAAAAGTAATTTGAACAGAGCAGAATTTACTCAAATAAACAGTAATTGAGAAATACTAATTACCGTAAAAAAGAGGCGAATTACTTTTGAAGTTACTTTTATGTTTTTTTTATGGTAAAAAGAAAGTACAGAGATTTTGATCTGTCAGCGAAATTGTGCTAGCCAAATATGAATTGGCTTGTTTTTTCACAGAAATGCTTTAATAGCTAGTTCTGCATCTGCGTGCCTAATTGTTTTGTACTTTCTTGTTTGTTTGGTCAGTAATGTACTGCGAATGTGTTATTTGTACCTTGAGGTTTAGCACTGTTTCAGCTTAATTTTTTAGACAGTGTTTGCTTGTTTACAGTCTTGCGTAAAGTACATCTAAAGAGTACTTGAAGTAAAGTACAAAGCAAATGAGAGGTTATGTACTTCAAGTAAAGTAATAAGTACACCGGGTGCAATGTACTTGAAGTAACGTATATAAATACAATATATTTCAAGGTAAACTACAAGCACATTTAACACAATCTTTCATGATGCCCTTTCATTGCCTATACTGTGTTTTTTAACTACTATACATTGCTCCAAGGGTAATCGGAAGGGCATCAGTTTTTCACGGAAATGGCAGCAAATATTCTATAAGGTCAAGTCGCCGCAAAGTAATTGTTTTACTTTCGCTGACGAGCGAAAGTAATATCAACTTAAAGGCACTTATTTCCATCGGTTTTACAGCCGCCATTACTTCACTCAGAGAAATTACCAGATGACGTCTCGAAAGAGCGCGTTTTCACACGACGATATCATCATTTTTTGTTTTCAAATTCGGGGATTGTACATTGAAGTCTTTAGTTACCCCTTGAACGGAGAGTTCTTAGCAGACAATCTAACGAAAGCTTTTTATTACTCTTCCTTTCGCGCGACGCTCATCACTGTCATGTACAATTTTGTAGTGTTTTGACTCGCTTGCATTGATATTCAGGGTTTCTTCCCCAGTTCACCCCTGCACATTGCATTCGTACGGGCCGCAAATGCGAAAATGCGGCTAGGCGCCGCGGCGCCGGAGCCGCATTTTCGCGTTTGTCGCGTTGCGCCATCTGTCGGCAGCTCATCGAAGCGGGCTAGCAGAGTCATGGCCTCCGATGCCGTCGTCTTGCGATCCCCTGCTCGGCGGCGTCGGTGGCGTACCCCATATCAACATGATCAAAATAACTTTACTTGTTACATTTTGTTCCTGGCGGTACGCGTGAAGCACTTCTAGAGTGTAGCTCTCACGGAATCACTCGCTAGTGAACCAAGAGTCGTCGCCTACCCACGCAAACGTGAGGTAAACCTAGAAGAACCGGAAGTATATCTGTATCCCTGTAATGGCGGCCGGAAGTGGCCCACACGCCACATATAGGATTTGCTCTAGGCCGTGCGGAAACGTCCAATTTGTTTATTTAAAAAAAACGACTGAACAAATATGTTGAGCAGAAAGGAATACTTAGTAGAATGCCTTCGATATTGTACAAAGGCAGCCTGTTGGGAAAGGTTGCAAGTTACAACGTCGTTTGCAGACATGTAAACGTTATCCAAAAAGTAACTAAATGTCATTACTAGTTACACGCTCAAAAAGTAACTATATACGTTACTCGTTACTCATTCTCAAAAGGAACGCGTTTAACTCCAAGCTAGCGAGTTACTCTTCTCGTAACTTGGACGAACAAAACACAACTGTTCTTGTTTTGTGGTGTATTGTTTTCTTTTGAGTAGTCGTTGCATTTACGCAGTAGCTGCCTCTCAAAATTCGGATCAGTTACGTTTCCCCGCTTCATTAAAAATACATATCGGCAACGCTGAAGAGTCGTTGTTCTGAAGCGCTCGAAGTTAACGGCAGTGTTGTGCTTCAGGAAGAGCTGGTGAATCTGAGGTCCTCCTCTCTTTTGATCTGTCTGCTTCTAAAGTTCTAAGTTGAAAACGGGTACTGTGCTTTCCCGCGTTGGCAACCTCCGAGTTTACAGTCGGTCTGTACACGATTCTAGAAGGTTCAACCAACGAACCTTATTGTGTTCGCTGGCTGAAGGACGTTCCCAGGTGTAGAGTTCGACTGTCACGTTCAGCGATAAACGTTTTTATGCTGTCATACTGTTTACGTAGTTGTTTTTCGGGTTGGCCATCTTCCTTTGTCGTAATAGACGCATACGCAGGTTACATTTAACACGAGACTGTTTAAACGTTGTCGTAGACGTCACTCCTCAAAAGTAACGAAATACCGTTACTTGTTACTTGGCCTTAAAAGTAACCAAGTACGTTACTGGTTCCTTTTCTAAGAAAAGTGACCAAATACGTTACTCGTTACCGAAAAAACTAACCAGGTCAAAGTAACTCGTCGCGTACATGTATCGTCGTTCGTCTACGCAGAGGCGTTCCCTTTGCAAAGTGCGGTCTTTTGGATCGGATTGGATTCCGTGAGCCTTGCGTGTACAGCGCAGAGGAAATATCCGAAATATGCTTCTATCTCGAGAGCCGCGACACACAAATAAATAATGCTAAGAGGACTAATGGGGGCATAACATGACAGAGATGACAAGAAAGAGAGAAAGAAAAAAAAAGGAGAGAGAGAGAAAAAATACGTTTGGAAGATGCAGGACGATAGCCTGAGGGGGACAAACGCTCCGACAAATCACTCGCTGCGTATCTTCTTTCGAGCAAAGAGCCGAAGTCCCAAAGCACTTCCCGCAGGGCCCTTACGCTTGTTTGTAGACGGAATCGTACAAGTGTTCCGGACGTCGTTGTATCGACACCAAGGCACACAGCGGTCAAAGTGATGTCTCGTTGCGCGGCAACACAGAGCGGAGAAGCAGCTATTTGGACGGGAAAATTGACCGTATGTAACGGTGGACGAGAGATAAGTGAGTTCCGTCGAGGAAATGGCAACTTCTTACCAATCGGATGTCGAGACCCGCTTCGAGTCAGATTGCGTTCGCTCTACTGCACCCCAATAAATTGCCGTCCACGTCGGAGCATCGCTTAAAGGTGTCAGTCTAAAACTGCGCAAAGGCGTCGCTACTATGGCTACACAGTGACTCTCGTGACCCTACTGATGCTATGAACTACGCTTTATGCATCCGGGATGGCCGAACGAGCAATCATATTTGATGTTTGTCGTTTTTTTGTTGTTGTTTTTTTGCGGAAAAGGGGGGGGGGGGGGGGGGGGAGTTGGACGACTTTAAAGGGGCATTGACAGGGTATTTATGCTCGCCAAGTGTTTTGTTTGTACATGACATATGAGAGCCCAACTACCACAATTTGCGGGTCGAAATTCGGATGTGCCGAACTGGCCGTTTTGAGTCGCGCTCACTCTCTTCTCCGTGGTCACGTGCCGTTCACTGTGGTTTAGAAACAAACACCTAAGATGCTAAAAGTCGTGGGTTTTCGAAGGCACACGCTCAATGCTAATAATAGACTGAAAATATGACACCCATTTTTTGTGACTTCTAAAATGGTTGCAAATACGTTCATTAAAAGAGAAAAAAAAGGTTGCACAGTCACATGACTTGCGGTAACTTTCTCATCCTCTATATTTCTTCTTCCTTTCCGGTCCAGTTTCGGTGTCAGTTTAAACCAGTTGCGTTTTTTTTTACTTTATTAAAAATATACGTGTCACTGGAGCGAAATTTTGATTGGGTACTCTTCTGACACCATAATAAACCGCCTGCCAAAAAAAAAAAAAGGGGGTGTTAGTATCCCTTTAAAACATGACGACTCGAGTTGCCGCTGTAGACAGCTATTTTAGCCAGAGCAGTATACTTTGTGACGCGTGTTTTACATTCTACGAGTAGCAGACGGTACCTTCGGATTTGAATGTCTATACTCATTTCAGTACGCTGCGTCGGTTAAAAACTACGAAGATTGAATCTTGTCTGATTCATGGTCCTCATTTTGGGTCAAATACAGTAACTCACCGGTGGAAGTGAAAAAAAAGAAAACGAAAAAAGTGTGACTCAATCTAATTAAAAAAAAAAAGCATGAATGTGCAGTGTGTTCTGCCATAGACTGAATGGGGATTGGTGGCCGACTATATGTTAATGACGCGGTACCGCTGCAGATATACACTACAAATAAAAAAGAGTTAATGTACGCCGAAAACATACTTGGAGCATGTCTGAGGCGTGCCCGCAGACAACTATTATCACGTCTGCGTAGCGAACGCCGTGTATGTTTTGTTGCATTTCATTTAATTTATTTAACCCTTAAATGCCCACAGGGGGCTTTACATAAGGGGGGGGGGGCAAATTCAAACACTCAAAATAACACAAACAGAAAAAAGACTAGGATGTTTATGAGCCCATGCAAACAGGACGCTAGGTGGTGACGAGAGAGGAAATGGCAGATCTGAAGTTATTACATTCTGTGATGCTCACAATAGGTTCCGGGAGGTTGTTCCAATCAGTAATAGCCAATTAATTGTAAGGGAGAAAATTTGAATAGGTTGGTCCTAGGCGTAGTCAGTTGAATTTTGTTTGAGTGGGTGGTCAGTGCGGGGGGAGATGTGGGTGGCCGGAGGGAGGGCAGTATTCATCTTTTTTTTAAAGGAAAACTATAATATATTTTTTGCAGGTGGGTAAGACGTGGTACTTTTCTTCTGTGTTTTAAAAGAGGGAGGTTTAATTTTGCTTTCATTGCGGTAACACTTGTAGGCTGATAATTGTGGAGAATGAAACGTGTAGTCCGGTTCTGTACAGCTTCCAACTTTTCTTCCATATACAAAAAAAAAAAAAAAGATGTTTGGGCAGCATGAATGCGGCTTACCGTATACTACAGCTCGAAGTGTGTGGAGCTTTCCACCCTTCCCCCACTTGCTCCTCTCCCCCTTCATCTCTGTCCACCGTTGCCTGTTTGCTCCTCACCCATGGCGAGAAGTATCTTCTGCCTCGCAGAATCTTGAGTCTGGTCGTCGGCCTTTAAGCTGCAGGACCCAGTGATCCTGCGTGGCTTCAATCCCCAAACCCCCCCCCTGCCCGTTTCCGACCCTGATGACCATTGGATATACCAGCGTGTGGTCGTGTATCACAGTGCAGCGTGATGCACGCATTAAAGAGGTCAGGCTGGCAAAATTTCTTATCTCTAGCTGAGATACTATACTGCGGCCGTCCTTTTAGAGGCTTGCTAACTTCGGGCTGTCGAAACATAAATTAATTTTACAAAGACTGGGAATACTTTAGTAGAAAAGAAACTTTGAAATAAAGAAGTCGATCTTTCGGGGATAACGTTAGCCATGGCGCTCACACGGTTGCGAATAAAAAGTAAAAAATAAAGAAGAAAAACTAGCAAATTAACGATTAAAAATCCTGCATTAACTTTTGAAACATTTTACTAGCGGGTTCACATTCCAATTTGAGTGGGGTTACCTGTCATTAAAATGTGCCATGATGTTGTTTGGAGTTCAGACAGGTAAATGTTTCTCCGCAGTATTTTCTAGGGGAATAGTGTGTTTGTTTGTATGTTTATAAAGCCCGAAGTAAGCCTGCATCAACTGGCGACTTGTCTACCAGCTGTAGATGAGAAATTTCGCCCTTGTGGTACAGCCGCTAGCCTGGGGATGTTACCGTGCACCACGCAGTAGTGATACACGACCGCACGCCGGTACGACGCTCATCAAGGGGGATCCGTAGCAGTGTGGGCTAGCGCACACCAGCGCGGAGTACGTGGAGGAGTACGTGCTCGTGCAGCAGAACCCAGGGATCCTGGGCTCGAGCCCCACCCCTGCCCGTTTCGATCTGAAGGAGCATCGTACCGGCGTGCGGTCGTGTATCACTACTACTGCGTGATGCACGTTAAAGACCCCAGGCTAGCGGTTGTACTGCACTGGCTAAATTTCTCATCTACATCGGAGAGCCAAGTCGCCCGTTGAGGGAGATTAATTTCTAGGCCTTTATAAACGTGCACACACCCCAATTGTTTTTCACGATGCTTCCTTATTTAGGAAATTTTAGTAGCGAGGAAACTGAGATACCGAAACTGTGAACTGTAAGACTGACGGAAGTTTCACCTGGAAGTGACGTAAGTCCCCGCAGCGGGCGCGGGAGGCATGGGTAGCGAATCACTGCGAGCCGATAAAGGTCACGTGACCATAGAAAACGCGGCTTTCAGCGCTCGAAGTTAGGGGGCTACACTAGGCGAGACAAGCCAATTGAATTACGCGTAAAACAATTGAGTTTTCCTACATCTGACTACCATAGTCAATCTGGACGAGGGGCAGCAGATTCACAATTGAAATGTTCCAAATATGCGGAAGTATATAAAAAAATAAAATAATTTGTGCGTTCTAGTAACTTAGTTTTCGAATTTTATAATTTTTTGCTCGTACTCTGATGCCCGCCAAAACCTGAAACCTCAGTGCGAAAAAAATTAATAAATTCAAGCTACCATCTTTATTATTTTTAATTCAATGTTTATTTGATGAAGTAAATAATTTGTTGCCCCTATTCTGGGACCGACTATACTTGGAGCTCATTGAATGCATAAGATGTACAGGTAGCTCTGACGTCACACTGCAGCAGTGGCGCTGCTGTCGGCACTGGGCATGCGCAGACGCGTTCCGTAGTATCTGCGTACGCGCGTTGCCTACACCTGGCGTGGGCATGCGCGGGCTTCTTTGTGAACCGCGAGTTGGTCTATACCACCGTGGTCTACACACACACACACACACACACACCTAGGAGTCATAATGACTTGCACAACGAGAGATTTCGCGATACACTGTACAAAAAAGTCGGTGATTTCGCAGTCCTGCAGAGCACAAAGAAAAAATATCACGGTGAATAACGTAAAAAAAAAATCTAATCGACTAACAAAGCTCAGTATACAATCAGGCACAAAAAAAAATGCTACGTCCGCAGGAACATACAGCGTTAACTTTCACTCGCTCAATGTCCCGGCGCACATATCACATATGTGGTGCACAAATAATTGCCTAAAGTCCAAAAAAAAAAAAAGTTATCATATTTAGTCGAAAACGCACAGTATACGCGCATATTCTTACATGCTGAACATGTCCGAAATAAATAAAAAAAAGAGCATGTGTCATACGCGACCTTGGAGTATGGGACTCCGCGCTTGCGATGGACTCGCACGTTAATGCTCTGGTGGCTTCATCATTGAAGATGCTCCGCATAATGTCTTGGAATCACGACAGAGTTTTAAATGCTGTCATCTGGGCTTGCGCTGTATAATTGCTTTGCCTGGTGAAAAGTGGAGTTTGCTTCTATTGTCTGCATTTCGCTTATCTCTTCAAAAATCTAAGCGCATTGAAGGCGTCTCTGGGCGCTTTATTCGTTTAATTTTTGACCGAAACCCCAGAAAGAAATATTATTATTATTATGACTACAACTGGCTGCTGAGTCAAATAGGTATGGACCCAGTTTCCGAAAGAAGAGATTTTAATGATTTGTTAATGTTGCACAAACTTCTAAATGGCAAAGTGTCAGGCTGAAGTGTATTATCCACCGTAAGCTTTTGTTTGCCTTCTTGCCCCTTGAATTCAATGAAACCATTTTATCTCGGTGGGCACTCTCAGCTGGCGTGTGTCACCCGAATGGAAGTTTCGTATAACTGTGTTTTGTCGTCTTGAATTGACATGTTCATGCCTTTACGCTGTTTGCAAAACTTAGCAGCAACAGAATTAGAATATAATAAATTGATTTGTTGTCTGCCTTTTTTTTGAGTTTGGTGTTTTCTGTGCATAATTTTAGTGTGTTTTATCTGTGTGCATATGTTTCTTAGTCTGTGTTGTGATGCTCCACCAGGAAGTCGGGTTCCTGTTGGTGGGCATCAATAAATGAACATAAACATAAACATAACTATAAACATAAACATGAACATATTTCATATCCAGTGGTATTCTTAGCTTCGCTGTTCGCTGGAGTCCTTCTGTTGCTCGCAATTATTGGGTGTCTTTGTGTTCTGCAGGAGAGCAAATTCATGTTTGTTAAAGTACAAAGGCGGATTCACAATGCATTACAATAATATTAGGTGACGATGAAAAGCAAGTCGAGCACATATAATAGGTTGTGCTCAATTCTGTCACTGATTTCTCTTCCTATTCTTCTATGTACACAATCCCTCATTGTCGAACAATTTAAGCGTAACAATATGAATGATGAGCTGCAAAGATATATGAACATTATGCTAAATAAAAAAAAACGCTTATTTTTTATTATTTTTAGTTGTCGGTGAAACACCCTGTATGCTCTATACTTGCCAAAATTTTAAATCTGTCCCCTTTATTCCTACCGTTCCACCAAATAAGCGAAAAACCAATTTCTATTCTGGACGTGAAACGGCTAGTGAGTGAACAGTTGAAGTTGTCGAGGGAATTGCATTTTTAGAGTTTTTTTTTTTTCCATTATTGATTGACGACTCAATTTGGATATCTTGAGAAGCGGTTTTATCCACCAGTTTATAATCAGCTTAAAAATCAATATGTATGCAAATATCTCACTAAGCGATGATGTAGAGGTACCGTTCTCTTTTCTATATCCAGAGAAAATTATATTTTATTATATGTAGAAAGAATTGTAAGATTCAACGCTGAAAAAAAGAAACCTGCTTAGAGATTTTATTATATGCAATGAGTGTGCGATAGCGCTAATACACAGCTAGAAATACAGGGTGTCTCCTAAATGTAGTGAATTTTGTTTTTCACAGCGAAAAATTACCCACGCATTGCCGAACACTCAGTTTCCGACAAAATGTAGCGCTTGTGGTCAGGACCAGATGGCAAGGTGTCTGAGCTAATCGTTAACTTTTTTCGAAAGTTACTAGCGATATTCTGAAGTTTTCAATACGATAAATGTGGCCTGTTGTGGGTAAATTCCCCCATTCATCCCCACGTTCTGGTGGGCATCGTCGGCCGCCATTTTCCCATTGAAAATTTTCGAAAATCGCTTGTAACTTTTTTATTTTTTTTTATTTTTCATGTCAGATAACGACAAGCTCTGAAACTTTGGCATCTGATCAGGATCGCTCGCGCTAGACAGTCTGGTGTAGCCTCGGCATAGCTTTCTTTTGCGATTAAAAGCACACTGTAAATTTTTTCGACACGCCTTGTTTGTTTGTATGAGTTACCAAAATACCAACAGCTCGACATAGATTTCCTATGAGCGAATCAATATGCGATGCCCATGATAAGTTTTCATGGAATAATACTTCCAAGAATCCAATTGTTGGAGACTGTTGGATAATAGAGTCATGGAATTCAAATCTAAAGTTTTGTCTACGTCTAAATAAATGTTATTTGATTTAGGCCACATGTCTAACCCCATCGACCATTTGTTTTTGCCTTCCAAAGAGATCGTGTATGTCTACACCGGGGAAAGAAATATTTGTATCATCTTCATATAATACTATATGTGAGCTACCATGTATGTTTACGATTTCGTTGATATATAACAAAATAGTATAGAGCGAAGAATAGATCCTATGAATGGTACTAGTTTGTAGACGCCGTTCCTACGCATAGAGACAAAAAAAAAAAAGAAAAGGAGGAGGGGGGAGTAACTTTCTAAACTGCTGTTGTTTGCTGTTTTGAGAAGAAATAAAAACGAGAAGGAAGTTTGTATTTTCCGAGTTCGCGTAGTCTGAAATCGCTTCTGAAGTTAATTGGTTTATCTCAGAGAATAGCTCTCTTATGTTTAATTAGCTTACCTTGATATGAGCCAGCTTGTGTGTACGAAAGGATGAAAAAAAAAAAAAAAAACGTTAATGAAGAAAATCAGAAAGAGAGGGATCAGGAGAAAAAAAAAAAAAACACACAGACACAATTAACCGAGGTTATCCTAAGCCTGAAGTCGAAGTACCCTAAAAAGTTTTGCACCATTATCATAGTCGAGTTACCGTCAGTAATATCATTGTGGCATGCCACTGTGTATTAACGTTTTCATAATGAACCACGGAAACTCGATAAATTATACTTGGTAATCCGTTGCCGGCTTTAATCTCCTCGTTAATAGAGTTTTGTTTTTGTTTTAATGCGGTTTTAAGGTACTTGTGTATATCGTGTATTGTAAGTGTTTTGGGTCTGCTTAGCAGACAAAAATTTGGAGGGGGTCTTGCGTTTATCTTTTTTTGGGTCTCGAGATTTCACGTCTGAATAACGCGTTTTCGCTCTCGTTGCACAACCAAAAGAGATTTTCACTCTGGTCAGCATACTCTCTTTGGGAAGTTTCCTGGCCCCCGCCATTTTTTCTACCCATTGTACGTGTACAGATTAAAACAACGAACAATAAAGAGGGCACACCTGGATATAATTGTTCGAAACAGCTTTACAGCCAGAGCCGTTATGGAATCTCCGCTCACTCGAAATGATAATGTCGTCGTCATTCTTACATGCTGATCGCTAAATGCATAAAAAAAAAAATCGCCGCGTTTTTTTGTGCGATTTAATTAGTTGATTTTGATGCAAGCGCGCTACCAAAGAGACACAGCGGCTACTCCAACGCGCTGCCTAATAAACCGCTAGATGGCCGCCAGTCGCGGTGATGTCGCTTCACGTTACCTGAGTTTCACGCCGCATACATTAGAGTCTATTAGAGTCTATTCTGTCTGAATAAAATAAATGAGTGTGTCACTCTCCGTGTGGACATAGACGACGGCTCCTCCGCCTAAGGTGCTTCGTGACGATGATGCATCATCACACAATCATCATACTGTCATCGCAGGTTTACTGCAAGACACACAAGAGCACATTAAGGCGCGAGAGGCTGTCGCAGGTATCGCCGTGCACGTACTGTAGATTCGCACAGGATCGATAGCTTATTTTTTGTTTTTATAATTTTAGCGTACCTCATGATCACTCGCAAAAGAGATCACGTCAAATTATCGCTTGCTCTGGGACTGGAAGTACAGGACTGATGATTATTTTGTAATCTTAGCGAACCTACTGGTCACTCGCAAAATAGATCACGTTCAATCATCGCTCGCCCTAGAGGTGCAGGTCCACCATAAGCAGTCATTATGAATGATACAGGAATGAAGAAAATAATAATTTATTTATTTATTTCCATACCCTCAGGGCCTAGGGGCATTAAAAGGGGGTGGACATAAAATATTGGCTCTGCATAAAATTCAAACAACGAGGCAACTCGGTTATAAATGTTAGTACGGCATAATCCTAGCAAAAGTGAAGTAGTTAGAGCTTTTCTAAATAAATCTATTGATGGAATAGTTACTAATGGATGCGGGAAGGTGGTTCCATTCAGATAACGTTCTAGGGATGAAAGAGTTTATGTAAGTTGAAGTTTCACAATGGAGGTATGCTAACTTTAAAGGGATACTTCAACGGAATTTGAAATATTCCCGTCGTGTTTAAAAATAGGTTGAATATGATCCACAATATCCGTAAATGACAATCGCACGTTTGTATTTTGAGCCTGGTGGCTGTATTTTTCGTTATAAACGGCCCACTCTGGCAAGCGCTCGAAGAAGGCCCAGCGGAGACCACGTGAGATCCAACGCAATCGTGACGTAGGTCGTCTCAAGACGAGCAAAGCTACAGCGAGACTGACGTCGAGAGGATGGCCTAGTCGTTCCAGCCACCGAAGCGGCTGCTTTTGTACGAATTTTGAGTGACGGGTTAATCTTCTATAATCTTCTAGGGGGACAATAGCGACTTCTGTGACGCACAAAAGGAATTCTCGGGAAGAGGGGAGTTCCTCCTGCCCCTCTTCTCTCGTCGTGGCCGGAGACGAGACAACCTCCGTCACTAGCTGCCAAGGTTGCTAGACGGGCATTACAAGCGAGGCGTTAGCGACATCCACCAGGTGCTCTTTGCTAATCGTTTAGTTCGTTTTAAAATTCCTTTTCGTGACTTTTTTAACAAGATATTGGTATGTTCGATTTGATGGTGCTTTTTTGAACACATATAGACCAAAAAATGAGCGCCGAAATTTCGTTGTTGTATCCCTTTAAGTTTGTGATCAAGGCGGGGAGCAATGAAAGGGGGGCTAATGAATAGTCAATAGGACTATATAATAGCGAAAAGGAATAAATATTGAAATTAGGAACGATGTACCGTTAATATTTATAATGTGCGTTTTTGTGGCCTGCATAGAAACTACCAGCGCTGTCATCTGCACTTTCTGCGCTGCGACATGGATCTGCCTCAGTGCAACAAAAAAGATTAACGCGCGTAATGCGCTCGGCTAGCGCTGTGCAACACTGGCGAGATTGTTCGCATGAGAACTTTCTCAATCGGATTTTTTATATGGACCTTTCGCTTGCAACTCGCAGTTAAAGCTAATCTCCAAATTCACAACGACTAGATGTTTTGGCAACAATTACCTAGAGAGAGATCATAGTCAGAGTATTTGCATGAATCATTAAGCTACTATCGATCTCAATTGTGAGCGTTGGAGAACATATTTCATATGGATTGCGCTGTTTAGGGTTCTCTCATCCTACGATTGATATAACAAGCTTTGAGTGCGTGCTTATCGCATGCGAAGGATATTCCGCAACACTTTAGTTGCACTATCTCAGGTGGACGTAAGTGTACCCTTATATAAATCTTCCCCGCCTTAGGAACTTCGCCTAAAGAATTATATCCAAAAATATCCGCTATACGCTACGACATATGAAAGCCAGTCAATAGGACTAGTGTGCTCATACTTTTCCAAACAGGTAAGAGAAAGTCAGTTGTCTTAACCAAGCATAAGATGAGTATATAAGGTAACCACCTTTCTTTAAATGTTAGGATTTCATTATGCTAAATGCGCCAACCTCATTCACTTATACCCTGTTGCAATTAACCAAGCGTGACGTAGACTTTTGAGATACTTTATCGATCAGCAGCTAACCAGCTTCAGGTAAAGTAATAAAAAAAAAATCCAAGAACTCTAATTATTTTTTTTTTCAAAAGTAAACAAAGCTAGTGACTTCTAAGGAATACAAAAGTATTATTAATCGTGCTATGGGCGCTGGAGTTAGGAGATTTGAAAATACCCCATCGATATAAAGTTCGGTGCCGAAGGCTGATCTCTTATACTTTACATTTAAGAAGACGAGTCTGGCTTATCTAGCGATACGAACGATTCGGGAAAGCATGGGGAAAGTTGCGACTCATAAACGGCGGTATAAAAAAAAGAAACAATGCAAATGAAAAGGAAGGACGTTTACAATTCTCTAAGGCCGAATTAGAGCGAAATTTTTGAGGAGGAGGAGGGGAGGGTACGGGGGGGGGGGAGGGTATGCCCCTTCAACCCCTCCGTACCGTCCTCTCACCCTTTCCTGAACCCCTCCCATTTAGCGGAAATTTGTCGCTAAATTTCCCGCTAAATGTAGCGGGGAAATCGTTTTGCTTAATTTAGCGGGGAATTTTTTCAGCTAAATTTAGCGGGGAAATTTTCTGTTAAATTTTGCGGGGAAGGTTTTCCGCTAAATTTAGTGGGCACTTTTTCCGCAAATTTTTTCATAAATGCAACGCGCGCGGTTACACCGACGCCAACGGTGACGGCGACGACGCTCAAGTCGGAAACGGGTGCCTAAGAGCTGAGCTGTAAGAAAACCAGACTTGTGCCTATCTTAAATGCTCTACTCAAGATACTGTATTTCAAATACTTTTTGCAGTATCTTGGTATCTTGCAAATACTTTTGATCGAGAGTATTTAATACTCTATATTAATTACATTTCTGAGTATCTTGTACTCATTATCTCAAATAAATTTTTGAAATTCCGCCATTTTCTGAGTTTTTCGGCATGAAGTGGCGTGGGCGTGGCACGAGCAAAGGTACACATTCTTTCGAGCAACCAAATCCTGTTGCTAGCTCCGATTAGCTAAGGTAACTTCGATTGAGCTCGTGAAAACATCGTTTTTTTTTTCCGATACTGACTCATATTTCAGCCCAAAGTTCGTACAACCAAGGTTTTCCCCTCGCCTTCCCAACGGTGCCTTTTGTTTCCTAGAGTTTCCCCCTAAAATCCTCAAACAAAAGGGGTGGTTTTACGGAAGTAAATATTGCCAAACTGAGGCGCGATGCAGACCGGGAATCGACCTACGACAACAATTCAGACTTGAGTGTCAAGAAAATAATAATAAAAAAAAGTGCTCACACACACACAAAAAAGTGTTTTCCTTTTTGTATGTTTCACTCTGCTACGGCAAAGCGTCGAGGTTTTCTTTGGATTATTTCTTTTTGTCGTCGGTCCGGCACTCATTGCTCTCGCGAACAGTGTCTCTAAGAGAACATTGATAAGCAGAGAACAGGAGAGGAAACGAACTAAAAGCTGGATGATCTCCCAAAATCCCAACAAAGCGCCCCCCAACGTTGAGTGCCTTTCTGAGCGCAACCAACTTGAAGAAGGTGCGACCACTGCCGTGGCTATTATGTGGGTTCTCTTTGTTATCCATTCACTCATATCCGTATACCAAGCTCGTGTATAGTGAACTCCCCATATAGGGAATGTGGATTGTAGCTAAACGATGCGTCTAAGGTGCGCCGCAGGACGTGATATTCAGCGATGTCACTATACATGCCTTGCACCTACGTCACATGATGACGTCGAACACCGGTATCCACCATGTGGTGGTTGACTCGACGGCCCTTCGCAGCGAGAGCAATGGTAAACTGCACCGCGCTCGGCTTTAGCAATTACTTTGTATGCCGACGATCGTCCGATCATTTCCTCGGCATGTCCCGCGATACAGAGAAGCCGTGAAGTTAGAGAAAGTACGAGCGGCAGGAAAGGGATGCGGCCGCGGATTACCGGCTTTGCGGGATGCATTTCATAACGGGGAGCGACGGCACTTTTCTACAGTTGTTTACGTTCACGCGCGCCTTTGCATCGGCTGTTGCCCGTTCGTGGTGTATATGGCCTTTGGCTTTCATTACATAACATGGTTTCTACGCTTCGAGCTCACCTTCGGGGCTCCCGGCCGAGTGTCGGGAAGCGAGCCCGGCCAGACGGCGATCAGTCGGCGGCGGCCCCCGCGTGCAAGCTCGCCGAGACGCCGCCACCGGGGCATCGGTTCGTGCCGTCTGCTGCGAGACGGTAGCCTTTGCAAGGAGCGATAGTATGCACTATGCAGGCGAGCCGATTAGGAAACATGATATTATAAGCCCTCCGGCATTTGATTTGTCCTTGTCTCAGGGTTTAGATTATGACGGTAACCTTGCGTTGTTTACCAGTATTTCGCAAAATCGTTACAATTTTTCTAAAAGCGACTTCTAGAGCCGCTCGTCAGATATTGAAGCACGCAATTCAGCTTTTCTTTTTCTTTTACACGTCAGTTTTTTGCTTTAAAGCTTCGTCGGCGGCATATCGATACTTTCTGCTCGTAGCGCGATCGCACCAATGCCGAAAAATTCTGCACGTACACGCTAAACGTCATCATCGTAAGCTCGGCAAGTCTTTTCCAAGTTCACATGTAACGCAACTGGGTACCTTTGTAGAACTTATGGTGCATGTTAGCGCATGTTCGGGCCGTTAGCGGCATCCTACGCCTTGGTAAGCGCATCCCCGCGGTTTGAAGTCAACCACCAGCATGGTGCGGGGCCACGTTCTACCGTAGCGTGACGTCACTTGCAAGGCATGTATAGGCGAGGCGCTCTGACCCGTTTGTTTCCCCCACACCTCGGTGTTTACCCAACACAAGGCCTGTGCACATGCCACAGGCTTTGTGAGAATGTTCATGTTAGCTCTTCTAATAAAGCGCGGGGCACAGTGTGATGTAAAAATACTAATAATAAACGAAGTGATGTTAAGTGCCGGATATCTTCCGAAAGCAACAGTAGGAGGATGCGAGCTTGAGGGCTTTTGAGCTGAGCTGGGCACCGTGCATGCTGCATTGTTCATGCAGGCTGGAGTGGTAACAAAAGAGAAGCTCCTCCCCCTCACCGGAGAACTCGAACTCCACCCGATCGCTGACGCCGCGTTCAGTTATGTCAGCCGAGTGCTGAGTCATTGTATCCGTTGCCCCCATCCGTGTAGTTTTAGAGTTAACCGCTCGGGGCGCCACGGTCCGATCTCCTCCCCAGTAGCTAAAGCGACCTCTTCCTTGTTGTCCCAGAAATGCTTTTCAACTTGTATCAGTGATATTAGGGAATTGTAGTAGACCGTTTTTCTCCTCCGTTACGGTATCCTCGAAGAAAACACCGCAGCTGCGCATGCGCGCAGCCAGCCTTGTCTGCATAGTTCATGGTCTTGTGGCGAATTACGGAGAGCTATCCGGGTGCTTAGCAAGCTGCCCGAAAAAAAAAAAAAAAAAAATTTAAAAATGAAAAAAAAAAAAGCCCGCGGCCGGATGGTTGTTGCGCTTGGCTCTCGCACGGAGGCTCCGGTTTCGATTCCAGGGAGCGGACTCCTCCTTTATTTATTCTTTCAACTTGACATTCTCGTAAATTCGAGAACCTTGTCCATTGATCGAAATGCGAATGTTCTACGCGCCGAACGTTCTACGCCGGATGTTCCAGAAACCCACGCGAGTACAAAAAGTGCTCCGATCAGTCTTGCCCCAGGGCTCGATCCTGCTGTTTCGCCGACATCTACGCCTGCAACGCTATAGGCTTTCTCTATTGTTGTGGGCACAAGCTCGCCCTATTAAACGTTTAGTTACTTCAGTTATTCGCCGCCTCATCATATGTCATTCGTGACAATATCCTGGTCCTTATAGTTGGACTGCATAAAATAGCTCTACGATACTTTTCTTTTTGTTTTATGTTGTTGCGTGCTACTAAATCAATGTGGTAAACCACATTTGCGCAGCTGTATACTCGTCGTTGTTACTGACGTCGATACAGATTACGCTATGCGGAAGTATCTTTAAAAGTAATTGAATTACATTTCTAAGTACTTGTACTCTACTCAAGATACTTTACAGTGAAAGTAACTTGAGCAGTATTTTAAGTACTTTACGAAGCAAGTATTTAGTAACTTCACTTAAATACTTTTATCGAGTATTTTGTCCAACACTGAAAAAAAACACAGCTTCGCCACGATCCTCATTCAAGTGGAAACGGGTCATGGCGAAGATGGAACCCAAGAATGCTCTTACGTGCACCTTGGAATCGCAAGAGATGGCACCAATCATCGATAAAATTGTTCCTGTTTTTTTTTTTTTTTTCTCGCTTATTCGCGGTGAGCAGCTCGCTGGGGACGCTTCTGCTTTCCTTACAAAGGGCAGGGACCGTGTACCCACGCGGTCATGTTTTAATTTTTATAATGCTTAGAAGCTTGGCATTGCACGTCTTTGCACCAGAAGAGGAAGTTCAAGTATCCTCACTCTGAGTTGTGAAAAAACTCCACCAGGCGACGATAACCAAACTTGTCGTCGCGAATACTGCTATTTACCAGGTGCTTTGGACATGCCATGAATAACGCCTAAACTGCTCCAAAAAAAGAATATAGCAGAATTTTTTTTTAAGACAAGCTCTTAAATTTTAAAGTATATCGAAATCAATGAACAAAATTGCTGCAAAAATCTAAGGCAGTTGATCATACCAATTTTTCTTAGGCGCAATCCAGACGACCGGACGTTACCTGGAGAAACTTAAGATTTGTCTTAAAATGCCGGTTAAACTCGGCAGCCTGTAGAACGCATTGATCACGAGGGAATGTCAATGGCTGGGTGCAGGCACGTAGCCAGGATTTTGATATGTCCGGCGTCGGGTGCTTGTGCTCACGAGCACGGAAGCACGTGAAAAAAAAAAACCAAAAAAAACCTATTACATTTCCACGTGGTGAATGATATTGATTGGGGCGAAGCTCTGGTGGTCCTTGTTTGCGTAGACGGCGAGCCGCAGCATGCCGAGCCTTTCGTTCGTTTTCATCCATTTCAGAAAGAAAATGTGTGGTATGGAAGGTGGTTATATACGCATTTGAGCATTTGACCGCAGCGTGACATGGATGAAAACGAACGAAACGCTCGGCATGCTGCAGCTCAGCGTCTACGCAGACAAACACCACCAGAGCTTCACCCCAATCAACATCATTCACCACGTGGTTTTTTTTTTCAACTGTCACAAACTTTGAGGTATTTGTTTTATTTTCATGCAAATGAGAAACAGTAGCAGTTGTGACTGTGGTTATTTGCAAATTTGACCAATTAAGTACATTTTTGACTTGACTTGAATCTCTCTTTAACAGGCGTGTTTCCTGAAAAGTTTCAGGAAGCGACAGTGATAAATTTGCGCAACAGAGGAGATCAAGATATCCACAGGAACTATCGACCTCTCTTTATAATCCCGTTATTCTGCAAAGGCTTGAAAAAAATTATACTGGCTCGTTTAATTCAGTTTTCTGATAAACACAACTTGCTGACATCCGCACAGTTTGGTTTTAGAAAATGCCGGTCGACTGAGTTAGCACTATTAAAACAAAAATAATGCATCGTAAAAAAAAAAAAATTAGGGAAAAAAGTTGATTTGGAGGTGCATTTGTTGATTTCACAAAAATCTTTTGATTTTATCAATCGTAACATTTTACTTCAAAAACTAGAACTTCATGGTATCCGTGGGTTACCTTCAGAGGTTCTAAAACCATACTTGCGATATCGTAGCCAATATGTTTCTATTGGCCAGTATTTTTCTAGCGCCAAGTCTATTCGCCCCGGTGATCCTCAGGGGAGTGTTCTTGGTCTCTATATTTTTAATATGTACAGAAATGATATTGTAAACATAGGCACTGCAAAATTTTCTTACCTACGCTGATGAGAGTATCTTATATTGTTTTCGTCTAAAATAGTGATGATCCTGTCAGAATTGCCAACGGTCTTTTGACCAAACTAGGAACGTTGGCAAGAGACAATGTCTTAAAAAATTCATACTTATAAAGATTAAACCTACTAGTTTTTGTCCAAAAAACAGGTGTGTAACTTTAAGCAAAAAGGTATCGTGCTTGGCTCTACCCCAATTGAAATCGTTAGTAATTTTAAGAGCCTTGGAGTAATTTCTTCCGAACAAGCAAGTTTGGAAAAACATACTTATAAAATTGTTAAGTGTTATAGGAGTGACATTTCGTAACGGTAAAATACTCCCAGTCAGTGTGAAGCTACTAATTTACAATTCTTTGTTTTTTCTCACCTTAATTACTGAAACATCGTCTGGGGTAAAACAACGTTTACGAACTTGCAAAAAATATTTTGGTTGCAGAGAAAAATGATAGGCATAATATCCAATATCATGAGTATGATTTTTGTACAGACAGTCTATTTGAGAAATTTAAAGTGCTACCAATGCATAGCCTCTACGAATACAGATTGTGCCTGAGTTTGAAAATCGAAATAGGAAAACACTATAAATCACTTTCAAACTTTGCAGACTAAACACATGGCTTATTGGATGCTTATACCTTGTCGTACGAAATATGGTACTCAAATGCTACATTATACTATACCTAAACTGTTAATATTTCTTATATTGAAAGAACTTTGCATAGACACTATCTCCTACGAGGCCCTGCGTTCGCTTTTTTCTGTACTAGCGACTTCGGCCACTCCTTTTTAACTTTTTGTGTACGCTCTGTGTATGCCAGTGCCGTCCGCTAGATGGTGCGTATTCGTCCCGTTTTTTTTTTTTTTCTGGTTTCTTGTTTGAAATAACAGTGTACGTGTTTTGATATTGTTACAGAGTAACAATATTCTTTGTCTTTTCGCTGCTAAGCCAGTGCATGATGCTAAGGGTTAGTCAAGCCTCTATTGAGGCTTTTACCCTCTGCTCCGCCATTCAACATGGAAATAAATTTAATTATTAAATAGATACGCAATATCGAATGACCACGGTCACTGACACGATGAGATCGGCGCAAACATCTTTCATTGGTCACGCCTCCAGCCCGAGCTTCCGGCCTTCAATAACACTTGAGCGTCTCGTGGGCTTCGAGCGTGCATGCCCAATCAACGCACGAAGGAAGGCGACGAGCGCATGCCGGAGCAATACCACCGAGAAGTCGCAAGGCCTGTGCATGACGCCGTCGTTAGTGGATCCCAGGCCCGCACCCAAGCGGCAAAAACGCTGAAGCTCAAACGAGCGACGCCGCAAAGCGGCAGATACGTCTGTCCTGCAGCGTCGCCGCGTGGTAGCGTTTATGTCATTGTAAGACCCTGAGGGACGCGCGGGCAGCGACGCTGATGCGAACCTCCGCTCCGGCGATCTCACCCTGACAGTGACCGGACTAACTCGTGCTCCAAGATTTTGGATGATAATTTGATCGGAATTTAGACGTTCTATACCGTATTTAGCCGGTACCGAAAGAGAACAGACTGATCCTCACCTGCGGCGTGCTGCAGGCCAAGCTGGTGCACCAGGCGACAGCTAACATCTTCTTGCCCCTCTGCTGGGCAGCGTGAACTTTGAGCGGATGCAGCACCGCAAAGTACCTATCTACGCTGATGCAGACGAGCACCATCGAAGACAGATAGGGTCCAAAGGCCCGGAGCACCTGCATCACCTTGCACATGGCGTTCCCAGCCGTCCACTGGACCGTGAGCCTCCAGCCGATCTCCATGGGTATCATGACGAAGGTAACGATGAGGTCGGCCACGGCCAGGTGCAGAATCATCAACTTGATGCCGGACTTTCGGTGTCTCTTGCCCAAGAGGCTGACGAACACGGAGACGTTGCCGGCTGCCGCTGCGACGAAGAGCACTGAGTAGACGATGACTTGGACGAGGGACTGCGTGTTGAAGGTTAGCTCCTCGTCCAGGGACGGGTCTTCCAGAGATCCGTTTTGTAAGCTGGGGAGCTGCACGGAATCCATCTTTCCTCCTAAAGAACCCGATGGCAGGTTTCATAAACTACTTGATAGACAACAGAATGGTCAGTTGTCCGTCAGCAAGACTCGCGTTCAGAAACACAAATCCCACCCGGTCATCCGATCGTTGAAACTGCTTCTCGTATCCATGTTCGCTCTTATTTAGAGTTCGGGTATCTGATGGCTACTAAACATCCTTGTCGAACAGTCATGTACTTTGAAGTTGTCAAAGCAAATCTAGATCTCTAACTTCTGCTATCCTAGTTGATACACACTCAAGGCTAAAACTGACATCAAAAGTACTTTATCAGAAACAAAAATTATAAAAAAGGGCTGACGCCGTCAAATGCAGGAGCCTTCTTGAGAACTTTGGAAAAAGTTTGAGCCGCCGCGAACATATCCTGGATCGCAACTGAGCGTTAGGAATCCCGAGCGCGAAAACGGGACCCAGCGGCGATCGATTCGGGCCTGCGCAGTTGAACCGACCAATGGCTGCTGGTGGCGCGCTTTGGAAGGCTGTGACGTCACATTTAAAGCTCGAAGGCAGACATGCCGGAAGTCTGGTTGTGGTGAATAAACTTTGTAAACGTTACAAACAAACCTTCTAATCCGCGGAAATTGGTTGGTAAAGTAGGAAGTATGTATGGAAGCTGATTGGAAAAACGGCGCTTGTCCATGTCCCTTTCTTTGCGTTCATCTTTATTTTGCGAAGGCACGTTTCAGCAGCCATCATTCTCTACTTAGCCTGACAACGATCCTTGTTAACTATGTTCTATATCCCGAGATGAGAAAAATGATGTAAAGTGTTGTTCGTTATCTTATTTATATTAGGTCTAGACTATAAAATTAGTGGCGTGCTCTTTTTGAGATTTAAAGGAACCGGCGGTAAAGAAAAAACTTAGGGCTGGGCAATTGATCGATTAACCTCCGATTAATCGATTAAAGCTCTAATCGCGATCATTTTTTTAACCGGTTAATCGTTTTTTTTTTTAATCGGTAGTCAAAAAGAAGTCAACTGGACGCACGCATGGCTCTGTCCTGGACGACCTGCCCGAACTAAGGGTAACTCATGCCTCCCCCGCCTCCCCTTAAGGAAAACGCAGCGTGGCGTGCATCCGGTCGTTCTGTCCTGAGCGGTTTTCTGTTCTCAGCCAGGTGCTAGGAGTATGAGCAAGGTTCAGTTCTCGCGCTCGCGAAGCGTCATGTGTTCGAGGATACACATTACAGTTCTACCGAGGCCAGGCGAACAAGCCGGGCCCGCAATTGATCCCTTTACGACCGCGAAACTTCACGTGTTGAGGATCTATTACACATCCTGCCCAGGCAAGACAAACGAGCTGGCAAGCTGGGGAGCTAACAACTCCATGGTTACTTGTTCCAGTATTCGGCCCGTACAAATGGACGAGTTCACGAGTATGAAAGGCAATCTCGCTGGAAAGTTGGGGTTAAATGTAAACTCCAGCGGTGAAGTTTTTAACTCGAAGGAAGTCACTGCATCATCTGCAAAAAGCCGTTTTCATACAGTGGAAGCGTACGTTCGCTTCAGTATCACCTACGAGCGAAGCACCCATGTACTCCGCTGCAGCAAGGACCATCCGTCAAAACGCAGACAACAATCAGCGCCCTCTCATCGAGGCCCCTTTCTCTGAAAAAAGAAGAAAGCATCGCCCAAGCCCCGACTTTTTGTCTTCCTGTCGGAGAGTGTGGACAAACTGCTTTGTCTTCGGAGCTGGAGCAAAAATATGGGAGCCTTTGTTGCACTACATGTATCCTCAATTCTAAATGTCCTTTGCGCCGTGTAACAGAGAGTAAAATAGGTCTTCAAAGGCAAGGCGAGTTGTTGCATTCTTTTTAATATATTATTTATGAAAATCAGCGCACCTGATTAATCGATTAAAGGGTGACGATTTATCGGGTTAAAATTTTTAATCGACGCCCAGCCCTAGAAAAAACTATATCTTTTATGTGTGCTACAGTTTTTTGATGGCTGGGGGGAGGGGGGGGGGGGGGGGGGGGGGCTCCGGCTCCATATCGCCTATTCGTTTCCAAACCGTGCACCTGTGGTGGAATATCTCAAAGAATAATAGAGAGTAAAACATTTTCTCTTGATGCTATAAAGAAGCACGAGGCAAGTCTTATTAGAAATTTAGTTGACGGGAGGATGAGTTCACACTGAATGAAGCTGAAATAAAGAGAGAAAAAAAAGAGTCCGTTTTAGCTTAGGAAATTTTGACCTGTTTCGTCCAGTCCATCTCCACACCAAGCATAAATTTCGCGAACCGGAAAAAAGAAAAATACTTTTAAAGTACTTTTACTAAAGTACGTCACTAAAAAAACGAACAAAAACATTTTACATTTAGCATTCGCGTATTTGCGCCAGATTATTATTTTATATTTTTTTGCATGAAACGGTGCTGGGTGGCCTTTTCTACGCCGCAATTCCCATCTTGAATGTATCTGTATCTGTGAAAACATCTTTTTGCTCTCACCGAGCCATTGGAAGTTTACGTTTCTAAGCGGTAAATATCACTTTTTGCTTGTTTGATCTGGCCTATAAATATTTACTTTTTTTTATTGAAGTGCTGCGCTCTTTTTTCCTCACCCATGCCCCACACCTGACCCACGTGGCAGGGGACGAAAGCAAACAAAAAATTCATTGGCATCAGCGAACTTTTGAATGATCAATACGCCGTTCCAATCTTTACAGGTCCAGAGCCTTTACAGGTCTTTACAGGTCCAGAGCGCACTTTTCAGCTTCCTTGGGGTTTCTTTTCATGAGCTGTTCACAAAAAGGACGCACTGAACTTAATAGGTCGCCTTAGTAAACATAAAGATAACATAAAGATGAAGAAAAAATCAAAACAAACAAAAAACTGCGAGAGAAAAATAGTAAATTAAAAGGAGCTCGCAAAGAGAGCGCTGTATTTGTATTAGGGGCAGTAGTTCAGACCGGTTTTCTATATAACCGGTCATTCGATTATTCCCATTAGCGAATTATTCGAATTCAAAAACCGGATAGGCGGATATTTGAAAAGCTGGCAACGTTACTCGGCTATTCAGTTCATGAAATATCCGGATGCTCGAATATGTCGTATTCATTGTACCGCGTATCGGAATCGAGATTGTTCGGCTCAAATGCGTGCCTTTCGGCCTGCGGTTTACCCCTACGTTGCCTGCACGTTTTGAAAGTTAAAGTGGATCCTTAGACGTCATACATTCATCCATGCAACCATCGCGCGCCTAGCGACTGAGTTGAGAACTACTCCCCACCCGGACAACATAAGGAGGTAGCAGGCACTGTGACGTAGTGTGTGTATGGAGCAGTTCCTCCTCCGGCTTGGCTACGTCCCCACACGGTGATCTAGACACTCACGTTAAATTTTCGGCGCACCAATGTTGCCTTCGCTCTCGATTCCTTTCAAACTGAAGTCGACGAGAAAAACAAAACAAAAAAACAATCTGGCCACGTCGTAGTTTAATATGGCGCCTGCTGCCTTCCACCGTGGAACATGCGCAAGGCACGGTTTATACGCGTTCACGTTTCTTGCGCTCTGATTGGTTCGTCGGCTCTCTCATCGCCTAATGCCGCAATCCCATTGGTTTAGCGGCGATAATGAGATGCACTGGATTCCCCACGCCCCGTGTTTCATAGCCCGCAATGGAATATAGCTGTTTTGGGTTATTTTCGATAGCCCAGACCTGGCCAGAGTGGAATTTTAATATGGCGCCCGTTTGTAAGCCATATTAGTAAAATTTCGGGAGATGTTCTGACACCTTAACACCCCCCTCTGGTACGCGCCTGCCGGGGGGCATAGATTTCAAGCGAGTGCCACGTCGGTGTTCGTCCAACGCTCACGAGGCGTTCAGCGTCGCATTGGAAACGCCATCGAATACTTTGTGCTGTCCCGGTGGGAGTAATTCTCAAATTAGCCGTTAGGGGTGCGATGGTTGGATGAATGAATGTATTACCTCTGAAGATCCGCATTAATTTCTAAAAGCGTGCAGGCGACGTTGGTAAAACCGCGGGTTGAAAGGCCTTTATTTCGGCCGAACAATCTCGATTCCGGTACGTGGTATAATGTATTCGATATAGTATTCGAGTATCCGGATATCTATATAACCGAATAGCCGAGTAACTTTGCCGGTTATTCAAATATCCGGTTATTCGATTTTCGAATTAGAAGAGTTCGCTAGTACGAATAATCGGATAACCGGTTATCTAAAAAACTGGTCCTAACTGTCGCCTCTAATACAAACGCAACGCTGTTTTTGTGTGCTTCTTTTAATCCTCCATTTTTTTTCGAGGTGTTCTTTTTTACTCAAACACTTTTGTTTTTTTCAATGTTTACTAAGGCGACCTTGTTAAATTCAGTCTGTTTCTTTTATAGACAGCTCATGAAAAGAAATTTCACGGAAACTAAAGAGTGTGCTGCAGGGCTGTGGACCTGTAAACATTGGAACGGCGTATTGATCATTGCAAAGTTTGCTGATTCGTACGCCTTTTTTGTCTGTTTTCGTCCCCAGCCACGTGGATCAGGTGTAGTGTATGGGCGATGAAAAAAGGGCGCACCACTTCAATGTAAAAAAAAAGAAAAAATATAAAGGCGACATAAAACAAGAATGATGTGATATTTACGTTTAGAAAAGTAAACATCTTTCAATGGCTTGGTGAAAGCAAAACTATGTTTTCGCTGGTACAGGATGTTCCGCCATTCAAGATGGTAATAGCGGCGTAAAAAATGCCACTCTGCACGTTTCATGGAGAAAAAAAAATAATCTCGCGCAAATACGCAAATGCTAAATGCGAGAAGGGTCTCTTTATTTTTTATTTTTTTTTAGCTACGTTTAAACTTCGAATGTATTGATTTTTTTTTTCTTTTTACGCAATGCGAAAACTTGTTCGGCGTGGGAATCGACTGGGCAGGTCGAATGTTCCTGTGGGAGAACGACATGAAGCGGAACCCTCGCGCACTGTCAAAAGAAGATAATTTGTGTCTTTTTGACATGAAACACCTTTCATTTATAGGTCAGGAGGGGTTCGCTCGCTAAAACCGCATGCATAGCGGAAACATGTAACACTAATATCGCTTTGATATTTGCCAAAGCCGTGTATAGAGAGAGTTTGGTTAATGGGAGGCGCGGTCAGAACCAGAGCGTGCATCAGACTCGGAAAGAGGGCTTGGCATACTCTCTTGACCAACCAGAAGCCGAAAAGAATCACCTAGCGGTGGTAGCGAGAAACAGTTCTGATCAAAGGTTTATGTTCGTATATGGTTTTAATAAGCGCGTGAGAGTGAAGTGTAGTAACCCTTCGTGGTTGAAAATAGGGTGCACGTGATAATCGATTATGATCATGCAGATAGATCTAAGAAACGAATGTGCCGCTCGAACTCTGTTTTGCTCGGACAGAGCGTGTGACCGCTCGGACGGCACGTTCCCGGCCCTCGGCGCATGGCGTATACGGATTATGTCGATCGTGCCGTAGAGTCGCACTCTTCCGTCATGATGTTGGATGACCGTGATTGAAACATCACGTGCACCATATTTTCAGTCACCGAGAGTTACTCCGACGCACATATAAATTTCGTTTCTCACGACTACCGCCAGGTTATCACTGCCGGCTTCTGGTTGGCCACATTCAAATTTGTGCAGACGTCCTGGAACGCGTCCAGCTCGCTTTCCGAGCAATGGCGTCTCCTCATTTGTGTTCTATACTTCCCAATGAATGGACAAACTCTCTACATATACAGCTCTGATCTTTGCAACCGCACTACCCGCGCGCGTATACCTTGGTATCGTTGTGTAGAAGGAAGAAGCCATCCCTCGATCACGTGCGCAGATGACGCTGTTGTCGCGCCACGCATAGAGTGCCTTCATACACACGCGCGCTTTTGCTTGAGTGGTGACATCTCAGCCATTTTTCCGCCCGATTGTTTTTTTATGCATTTTGAAGTGCGCGCAATCCGGTATCACTCAGCTCGAGCACGTAGCTTTGGCTAATGCATAGACGCCATTTTACCGCCCATGACACGCACCGAGTGCGCCAGAGCGTCACGCGCTGGCACATTCAGGACAACAATAGTTGTTTTCACCCTGAGACAGACAGACATGTAGGCACCCTAGCCACGCATGAAGCAATTGGAGCTCAATGGAACCTCGCGCGCGGCGTTCCCACAGGCCTAGCTCGGCAGTGTACGTTTGACGATCTGAACGGGACTGATCGTGTTTGAGAGAGCTTACTCTGCCATCGTAGGTGTAATCCATCGAGCTCCAACCGGTGCTCATCGGGAGCTTTAAGGCTTACAGGTGTGTCATTTTGTTGGAGAAGTTCAACGGTTGCTCGGCTATGGCGTTATCGCGTTCGACAGGTGGGTTCCGAAAATGGCGCGAAGAGACTCGGGCAGCAGGACAGAGGGAAGCCAATCGCACCAACAGAGCCAGGGGTGTTATACCAGGTTATACCGATGTCAGACGGGAAAATAGATGTCATATTGATCGAATGTCAGCCACCGCTCAGCGAATCAGCTCGTGATGCTGGTTCTGCACGTGGCGCGTGCACGCGCCGCGTGGCATATTAAACACGCGGATTGGCCGAGCTGTAATGTCATTTTGCTTAAATGTCATCTAACGTGCCCGTCTGACAGGGGTATTATAGTCTTTCCACAGTGAATGTGGCTTGTCCACTGCAGCTTTCCTTTCAGATGTACGTATGGTGGTTTACTGAATACTATAAATGCATCTGAATAGAAAGCTGCATAGGGGGATCGGTGGCCGGGAGGAGGAAGAAGAAGCCGTTCGGAACGGCAGCAAGGAATATGATGTCTGGTGGAAACACCGTATCGGCCACTGGCCGAGTTAACCCCGTATCGTCTGACAACAGTACAACCGACTACAAGGTAATCGTTCCCCGTTTTCCAACAGGCAACCTGATTTTAAACTCCGTATTCCTGCATGCAGACATAAGCGCTAGGCCTTACTCAGCGCCAGACTTTCGCGACGCCCTCAGAGACGTAATAGATCTCCAAGATGTAAAGGCAACCGGACAATACCAAATGAGTCACATTTGGATGGTCACCTGCACAAACGCGCTCGCGAAAGCGAAGCTGTGTCAACAAAGAGAACTTCTCGTGAAAGGACGAAAATGTCTGGTTATAGACCCAGACACTCGCGACATCAAGATAAAAATAATTTGGCTACCAGACCATCTTGAAGACCGACGCGTCGCTGAGGCCCTGCAGGCCTACGGAACCGTGCGGAGCATGAGCCGGGAGAAATAGAGATGCCCCGGCATGGAACATATGGACACTTTAAACAGAGAAGTGAACATCACACTTCACGACGACATCACGATTGAGAAGGTGCCACATCTCCTGAAGATTTTTGGATGCCAGTGCCTCCTACTCGTGCCAGGCCGCCCACCTCTATGCCTCAGGTGTAACAGAGTGGGGCATGTTCGCCGCCAGTGCAAGACCCCCCGCTGCTTTAAATGTGGACGGTACGGACACACGACTGATACTTGCGTCACAACGTATGCAAGTAAGCTCCTTGGACCAAGAACCCAGGAGGCCGAAGAACAGAGCGAGCTGCTTATGGATGTCACGGAGGTCCTTGACGCATCGGGGCACACACCACCGGCATCAACGATCGAAAAGTTCGTGGAGCAGGAGCACCCAAGAGCGGCACCTGCCATCAACGAATGCAAGGATGACCCTGGGGGCCCCTCGGAGCTACCTCCGCCTGACGAGGACGGCGCGTCATCCTCATCATCAGAGTCAACGATTGTCGGCGAAGTGGATACAGAGTGTGACGAAGAGCATGACGAGGTAGACGTGGAATCCACCACCATCGTACCTGCCTCTGAGACATCGAGACCATCCGATGAACCAGAAGGAACCTCAACGCCCCTCCCGACCAAAAGTTCCTCTGCCGACGAGCTCCCTTCCAAGAGGTCCAAGAAAGACCGCCAGCCGGCAGGGGTGCGGCACAAGCCATACTCCAAGCTACTGGGGAACCTCAAGGGTACAGAGAACAACACCTAAAATGTCCTGATGCATCCCGCCCCTCCATTACATATTCTAACGCTAAATGTAAGAGGTTTAGGGTCTAGAAGGAAGCAGTTTCAGCTGTTGCGTCTTTTCGAAAAAGAGAAAGTGGACGTTGCGGCAATACAGGAGACAAAATTATCTACAGATGAAGGCATCGCGGGCGCATTAGAACCTTTTCTTAAGGATTACGAAATCTGCGTTAGCCAAGCCAAAGGAGTCTCCGCCGGATGTTTTCTTTTTTTTCGTAAACAGCTTGAGTTATCATCAATTTCCATTCTAAATGACCTGGAAGGGCGGCTTATTTCCTGCGACATTTGCTTTAGGCAGATAAATTGGCGCTTTATCTGCCTGTATGCTCCAAATACCCCTAGAGAAAGAACATCATTCTATGAACTAGTTTCGCCGCTTTTCGACACAAATAGAATAACAGTTGCGATGGGAGATTTTAACTGCGTTTGCAGTGCAGACGACCGATCGGTGTCACAAACTAGGTATGACGGAAGTGCCGCCGCTCTACGGAGCACGCTTCAAGACCATAACCTTGTTGATGTAGCTTATAAAAAAGGTGAATCGATACGCTACACCCATTTCCAAGGAACATCTCATGCACGATTAGACAGAATATATGTCTCAGGTGATATAATCAACTCAATGAGCAATTACCAAGTCAAACCAGTTTTCTTTTCTGATCACTGCCTGGTATCAGTCTGCTTTGGGCCGCGCAGACTCCGAGGTGTTCATCACCAGTGGGAACACTGGAAGCTCAACCTGAGGCTTCTAAGTGACGAGCAATTTTCAACTCACATCTCCTTACTTTTGTCGAATACATTGCAAAACATTGACATGCACATCTTTGCAAAATGGGATAGTTTCAAACAAGAAGCAAAAAACATCGCAATCGAACGCGCTACAATTGCATCATATATAAACAAACAACAGCAGCGCGACCTTTTTAAAAATTTAGTAACCCTTCACGAGCTTGAATGCTTAAACCCAGGCGCGTACAGCGACGATCTTAACATAGTACGAGCCAAGCTTCAAAAGTATGAAACCGAAAGGTACCGCGGAGCATTAATTCGCTCGCGGAAGAAACGCTTTCTCCTCGGCGAACAACCTACCAAAAGATCTTTGGATGACGAAAGACGTAACGCGCTGTCAAAGGAAATAGTAGAAATTAACAAAGATGGTTTGATACTCACCGACGCAACTGAAATAGTCAAATCTTTTCACCAATTCTATACAAATATATTTGGAACAGTAATACCCACAAAAGACAAGACTGAGATCGAACAGCTACTAACAGAGATGCCAAAACTTGACGAGGAAGATCGCCTTTTAATTGAAGGCCCCATAACATTAAACGAAATTAAGGCCGCCATTAAATCTCTCCCAAATGGGAAAACACCAGGACCCGACGGACTAAGCGGTGAATTTTACAAAAAGTTCCAAGACATTATATCTCCTGTTTTACTCGCTATATTTGAAGAATCCTACATTCAGAAAACTTCGCCCTTCATTTTACCGTGGACACACGGTATTGCTGCCAAAAACAAAAGATCCGGGAATGCTTAAAAAGATGGAAAACTACAGACCAATATCACTCTGCAACGTCGATTATAAGATCTACGCTAAAGTTCTCAATGAAAGACTTCAGTGCGTAATAGAAAAGCTGGTAGGTGAACACCAAACTTGTGGCATACGGGGCAGATCTATTCAAACGAACGTACATGTTGCCCGTTCCGTCCTAGAGTCTGTGTCAGACAGTAATGGCCAGGCTGCACTTGTACAAATAGACCTTACAAAAGCCTTTGACCGCGTGAGTCATTCATTTCTATTTGCCCTTCTTGAGCACGTAAACCTGGGAGAGACGCTTTTGGAAGGTATTCGACTTTGCTACATGCATAGTTCGACAAGACTGAAAATCAATAACACACTTTCTGATGAAATTAAGATCAAATCTTCCGTAAGGCAGGGCTGCCCTCTATCTCCCCTCCACTTTGCATTGTATTTAGAGCCCTTATGCCTCAGCATCCTGAAAATAGAATGTATTCCTGGGTACTCTGTGGAAAATGTCGAGGTAAAAGTCCTCGCATACGCAGACGATGTTGGATTTTTTTGCGTTGACAAGAAGAGTGTCGATAAAGCGCTTGATCAAACAGCGCGTTACTGCGCAGTCACTGGGGCTTCAGTGAATCCATCCAAATGCAACGGATTCTGGTGCGGTTCCTGGGCCACAAAACCTCGTTTGTTTGCAGGGATAGAGTGGAATCAGAGTCCGATCACATATCTTGGAGTACCGCTCTCACAAATTCGTAGTAGCTCGACGTACTGGTCCACCCTTGCGACCACACTGAAAAGGAAGGCTGATGCGTGGAAGGGTAGAGATATTTCCATCTTTACTAGAGCAAGTGTCTGTAATATATTCCTCGCTTCAAAGCTTATGTACGTTCTTCAAGTGCTTCATTGCGCTCGAACAGACATCCAAAAATTCCATAGAATATTCGCCACTTTGATATGGTGCTCAACGTGGGAACGTGTTAAAAGGGACAACCTATTCCTCCCTCTCGAATCCGGTGGTTTAGGACTGTGTCACATATTTGTCCGCCAGTTAGTGTCGAGATTCTTTTTCTTTAAAAATGCCAATCACGAGTTCCTTAGAGTCATACTCCAATCACGCCTTGCTGAGAGTTTAAGTTATCTTGTTGTTTCAACGGGCGAAACGTCGAAAAATAGGCCCTGGGGATTTTTAAAGGAAGTTGTCGATACCTTAAATTTCCTGAAAACACGGTTTTCATTGGAATATTTGTTTAGCGTGTCCAGGAAGACACTGTCAAGGAATATTACGGAAAGCTTGTTTTCACTACCACTCTATCGTACCCGTTTCACGCTAGAACCCATCAATGATGTTCTCAAAAGAGTCAAGAAAATGGGCGTGCCTCCCTCAACCAAGACGTTCTTCTTCAAATTGCATACATCAACCCTACCAGTAAAAACTTACCTCCAGGAAAAAGGAATATTTGTACCGTGGACTGTTAATTGCAGACTCTGTAACAAGCCAGAGACCATAGAGCACTGTTTTATTTATTGCAACGACGCGTTTTTGTTTTGGGATGTTCTACAACGCACGCTGAAGAAAGATCTAATTCTTAATGACTACAGTCTCCGCTTCCTCCCGTTCGCTGAGAACGAAACCGTCCCGTACGACATGTTCGCTCTGTTGGGACTTCATAGTCTATGGAAATGTCGCATGATCGACAGACACGCAGAGAAACCCCGTACGACAAAATCTCTTTTTCTAGAACTGGTAGCGCAAGTGAGGAGCGTATACGCTTCACCTCACAGCCAACCAGAGTGGTTTGCCCTGTTCGATGCATGTCTGGGTCTCCCAGATTTCTGAATGCTCTATTGACGATATATCCTTCTGTGACCATTGTGTTACACTCGTCGACGCAATTTCTGTCTCAATTTATCACATCCACTGGCCACATGTATAAGATGCCATATATAAGGTGTTTGTGTGTGACATTGGTATGTAAATAAGGTGTGAAATGAATGTCCTATAACTGTATATACGCATAAGTATCAACATGTTATGTCACTTGTAAAAATTTCCATGCATTAAAGAAAAAAAAAAAAAGGGGATCGGTGGCCGAGTGGTCTAGCGCAGACCAGCTCGGAGCACGTGGAGCGAAAGCTCGCGCTGCAGAACCCAGGGATCCTGGGTTCGAGCCCCACCCCTGCCCGTTTCGATCTGGATGAGCATCGTACCGGCGTGCGGTCGTGTATCACCACTGCGTGATGCACGTTAAAGACCCCAGGCTAGCGGCTGTACCGCACTGGCTAAATTTCTCATCTACAGCTGGGAGACTCGTCGCCCCTGTGAGGCAGACCAAGTTCTAGGCTGTATAAACACACACACAACCCAATTTTTTAGAAAGCTGCATACCCGCTAAAATGCCCACTAAAATGGCTGCCGAAAATTATACAGCCTGCGGTGAAAATCAAATGCCGCAATTGAAATTGCCCGAACATAAGATTGGGAGCCGATACTGGGAAAAAAACACAAAAAAAAAATGATTAAACTTGGGTGCCAATATTGCTTGTAAGGCCCACAACAAACAGTGGTCCAATGATGTCTTAGGTATTTGTTGAATTCTGGCCGAACGTTGGCTCAAATGTTGGTTAAAAAACGGTCCAACGATGGCATGAATAATGGTTCAATGGTGGTTTAAATATTGGTTGAATAGTGGTCCAACATTGGGATTAGTGAATCGTCGAACGTTGGATCGGGTAGCGCATTCAAGAAAACCAGCGTTGGGCTTATAGACAATTGCAAGCATGGCGCCACAAGTGGTGCCCCATGCGTGCTAGCGCGTGCAACGCGCGGGTGAACGTAGCTTTGGCAAGCACGTAATCGCACGGGCGTGCCTGCTCGAGCAGAGACATGGCGGCGGCCAGTCGCCCAGCTTGCAATCGTCTATATTGGAGCCAATTTTCGCCGGTGGTGCGCCAATGTTGGGCCAACGATGGTGTGCTGCTTGCGCAGCCTTCCGTTTTCCTCCATGTCACGACGAATTTAGAACAGGACATCGATCGTCTTTATCAGTGGTCGCACTGATTAAACGGAAATAAAAAAAAAATTCTCTCAAGTGCACGAAGGACTTTCGCAACGACAAACACCCAGTAGTCGGTTTAATTTCCGGTGCCTCCATTTTTCCACCGACGCCGCGATGAAATCCGACAAAAGCGGAAAAGCGGTCGCCACTTCGGATACCGATGCCACCGCGTTCTTATATTTTGACTGTTCCAATAATGACCCGTAGGCCACAGCAGCGTTACTAGAACAACTCAGTTGGGAAACTGCCATAGGAGCCTGCTCTGAGAAAGTGGCTCCGATCCGTACCCGAGAACTGAACTAATGGCGATCGCAACGCCGCCATTTCTCCCGCAGTGGCCACTCCGGGAACTGCACGGCTGCACGTATTGGTTCAGGTCGAGTCACAGGTGGCACAATCTCGCGGGGCCATCTCGCAGTAGCTGTATAAAGCAACTTTCCTGTTTTGACTCGTCGCTGAAAGGTGGCGCTGTTATCGTATTTCGTTTGGTCTCGGTGGATGCTAGCGGTTCGGGTCTCGAAGGTGAGTTTACCAGCTGAGTGTCTTAGTAACGTTGGTCACAGCTACGGGGCTTTCAGCCCAACTCCAGAGCCAGTTGTCGACCAGGTGGTACAAGTGCTCCAACTCGCGTATCACGCTCAGTTTCACTTCTAGTCCTAGCGCAGCCGATGGAGCTAATCGAGCACAGCCATAATTGCGTCGTCGCGGCGCTCGTATAGCCTTTTGTGCGCTTGCTATAGATCTTTCCATCGCTTATCTCCCGGTCGAAAAATGCTGAGTCACCGAGCTGTGGCATCACGTAGCGTCCGGTATACCGCCAAAGAAAGCAACAGCGCATGCTTAGAAGGCGTTCTTCAGCCCAGCAGTCAACGGTGGCAGCTTGGAGAGGGCGATCTCTGCGAAGTTCTCAGGGAGGGCAGTGTCACGCACGCCAAAGCAAAGCGCGGTATTTCTTGACTGGCCCCTGACTGGACCTGGAGGTCCATATGGCTGTTGCCTTTAGTTCATCGTAAGTTGGTACAAAGTGCCGAATCTACGCTCCTCCCCCCCCCCCCCCCCCCTCCAAAAAAAAAAAATATATATATATATATATGTATATATTTTTTTTACAAGGTTTTTTTCTTTTTCTTTTTTAACCGCAAAAGTGCACTACGCATTTCTGAACGCCCCTTTTTCACCCAGCTGTAGAGCGCTAGAGTTCCGAATCAGATGCAAAAGTTTCAGCACTAAGCGTCATCTTATTCAAAAGTTAAAAGTTAATTTTTAAAAAATTTTAAATGAAAAAAAAAAAAAAATTACGGCTGACAGCTAACTCTTGAATACGTGTAGCTCTACGGCGCCAGTTTCCAAAAAACGGGCAAAAATGGGCCCCATTTTGCATTTGAAAATTTCAGGAAATCACTTCCTTACCGAAAAAAAAAAAAGAAGGCTACATTTATATGGGGGGGGGGGGGGGGTAGGACAGTCTGTACTATTTGTTTCATTTTAGTCACTGGGTAAAAGAAGTAAAAAAAAAAAAAGCAATATGAAGACGACGCGTCGGTCGGTGTCAACGTCCCCAACGAATCTTTGGGGCTGTTCCGGTCCCTGTCACCGGCTCCAGTCGACTACTGTTGGCTTCGTCTTTGTCTTCCTTGTTAGCTTTTCCCTTTTGTCCTCTTCGCCCCGCATCCCTGCGTTTCTGTCGCCGGGGGAACATGAGGTCGTGGGGAGCTTAGTGCTGGCCAATAATGAAGATGATGTTTTTTTTTTGTTTGTTTTCCCCCTTGTTGCACGCTTTTGTTCTCGGGAGGTCTCGCGAGAACGTTTCCTGGTGCACTCGCTCCTCGATGCTGCTGCTGCCACTATGGCTGCCAGTTGCGCCGCTGCAGTAATTAATTGCCTGCGATGGGAGATGGCGGAACGGAACAGCAGGCAAGAACGGAGAAGGAGCAAGAAACAGGTGTCTCCGGAAGCATAGCCGCTTTAGTTCTTCATAAAGAACAATATACCGGCTCTAAAAATGTCATATGAACAGTACAGGGTGTCCCGAAAAAAAAATTTACTTGCTTTTTTTTTCTACCTTAGAATTAAACTATATACTTCGTTTCACCTTATGTTTTATCGCAGCGAAGGCTTGAAGTGCGAGTTCATAGCGTTGTCAGCTGCCCTTAATGCACTAGAGCTTGTGCCACCGAGATGTGCCCCAGAGCAAGGAGGTCGCGCTTGTTGCCTTTCCTGTGGTACATCGTAAGGTAAACAGAGTATAGGCATCGCTGAACGCTGATTCTTCACCCATTTGTAGTGCTATGGGTCCGAACCATATGCCACAGTTACAGCACCAGCCGTTATCTTAATTCAAAGCAATTTCATGAATTTTTTTTTTATTGGAAAACCGCGGCCGTTGTTCTTATGTTACACGGAGCTCTATGGCGCCAGATACCAAAAACGGTCGAAAGCGGGCCTCATTAGAGAGTTTTAGTAGATCGTTCCGATACCTCCGATAGCCGATACCCGATACTCCGCCACCGCCTCCCTTGCGCATGCATAGTATCGTTATCGGGGCTATCGGAGGTATCGGAACGATCTACTAAAACTCTCTATTTTCCCCAAGCGCTACTAAATGAGCTACGCTTAGAGTATCGTCACTCTGTTTCCCCACACTGTTGTGGGCGCCGCCATTTTGGTGCTTATGGAATGCAGACGCAACTGCTGATCGTCATGATTGAAAAGAGCGACTTCCTCAGCGTTAGATTCGGTGTTAGGAAGCTCATGTAATATTGATTTGCTCTGTCGCGAACTGTTTAAACATTTGTGAAGGGCTGAATAGCGTTTCCTGTGATTTAAGATAAAGCGTCGGCTAGCTGGCAGCCATGATTTTAAGGCACAATATGGGCAAGTGTTGTTACTCTGAAGCGTAGCTCATTTAGTGGCACTAATAGAAAGTTTTAGTAGATCGTTCCGACACCTCCGATAGCCCCGATAACGATACTATGCATCCGCAAGGTAGGCGGTGGCGGAGTATCGGGGATCGTTATCGGAGTCATGGGAACGATCTACTAAAACTCTCTAGTGTTCCCACTAATTCTGAAAATCACATAACTTTTGAATAAAACGACCGTTATTGCTGAAACTTTGGCATCTGGCTGGGATACTCCAGCACTCCGTTGGGGCAAAGATTGAGCATTAGGTGATGCATAGATTGTTACCAGAAAAAAAGAGTCTGTAAAGATTTTTGGGGGGACACCCTGTATATTGTTACGCAGCAAGCAACCTTTGATCTCCTATAAAAGAAGAGGAGCAGTCCCACGTTAACCCACACCTCACGGTGAAGTCGTTGGTTCATCGGCGTCGCGTTCACGCACCGTGGAGTGCGCGAACGAAAGTGTTGGGAACAAACATAGACACCTGAACCCTTAGTTCCGAACGCTATTGTTTCGTTTCTTTTTGTTCCGGAGCGCCTGAAAACGTGTCACCCAGCACGAATTCTTGGCACCATCTTTTTCTATCCGCTATTTTGCTTTCAGAAAGCGTTTGCAAGTCCGCCTTCAGGGCGCTGCAATCTCGCTCGGCTGGGGTGCGCTTTGACGCGTCATAATCCGATTAGGAAGCCTTGCTAAGGCGTCGTAACTAGGGTGCCTCAATGTCCTTCTGTTCAGGGTGATGCCACCCTTTGTAGTACCCGATGCCGACAGCGCGCGCTCACGGGGAAAATACAAAGAAATCAACGAAAACAAAATGTCGCCGTAGCACAGTCAACGCCACAAACGCGTGCAGGGCCACGCTCTTTCACGCGCTTTTGAACAAAAAATAATAATAAACATGTGGGATAAAATGGCGAGATGCCACCACCCTAAGCAAAGCGCACATGAAGGCACCCTAGTCGTAACCTGATTACGGCAATACCACAAGAATACGAGGCCTGCGCATGACGTTTCGTTAGTAGATCCCCGACCCGCCCCAAGCGGTAAACAAGCTGAAGCTTGACGAGAGTAGGGGCCGCGTCGCAACTACGTCGCATTCACTTGCGGTCACAGCTGTGTGCGTGACTGCTGAGCGAGAGCTGATAGCGAGCTTCCAGTTCATTTGCGACGTGCACGCGAACACTCCCTCGGCCAGGAGCGCGAGCTAGCACGCGCTCCTGGCTTTGAGACGGGCATTTCTTGCGCGCGCGCTCGTTCTGCGGAAGAACGCTTCAAAGCAGCGACCCCGAGTATAAAAAGCGCCCTCGAAAATGGCGTCCAGTGCTAGCGTCCAACGTAGGGCTTTGCAGCACTTCGCAAAGCAGTAAGGCAATTTCACTCATTCAGTTGACGCTCCACGTGAATGTCTAATTTCATCGTATGCTATAGCGACAGACACTTGGCGTGAGCATCTGTTTCGTTATCTCCTACCCAAACCACTGAAGCAGGCGATGGAGCAGACGACGTCGCAGAAGACGTCGCAGACGATGTAGCAGACGATGGTGCTCATATGGGCTAGCTAGGGGGCGCTGAGGGGATCTACTACTGATGGCGTTTAGAGGAGAAAACGCGCAGGCCTTGTGTTCTACGTGGTATTGATCATGCATGGCCGCGCCCAAGAGCTCCCCCCCACTGAGTGAGATGGCGGCGCCCTGAGACCGGACTTGCGAAAGCGTGTGGGTCGGTGGTTCAGTGCTAACGCCTCTGCTTTTTCAGGCAGCAGACCCAGGTTCGATTCTCGGGGGCGGCGCGCGATCTTTTTGGAGGATTTGGCAACATTGACGACGGATACCTTACTTCGCCAACTATACGACATCAACAACGGACTTCATTCCAGTTGGAGGAAAAACAGATAACAGCAATCTGTTAAATAAGAAAAAAAAAAAAAAAAAAGAAATGAAGAAGTAAAGGAAACGAAAGACCGCAGTGCAGGGGTACACACCTTTCGGACGTTTACTAATTCACAGCGCAGCGTGCAATCGTCGCAACCCAGCACTCGCGTGTGCGGCACTTCGGAAAGCGACACACCACGCGCAATGCATGTGGTGGCCGCTATCTTCGCGCTCACGATGGACGTGTTCTCGGACCTATTTAAACTTTCACGACCTACAGAGGACGCACTAGCGCCTATCAAAATGGCCGTCACGTGGTTGATCATCGTAAACAGAAGTAGGAGGCTGGGTCTGGGACTCGTAATTCTAGTTTTGGTATATATACGAGCCGTTCTAGAGCATTACTTTATTTGTTTCACGCCAGGAAGGTGTAGGCAAGTACTTTTATTGTGAAGTCGATCATCCAGGAGCACCGTGTCCAGGAACTAGGGAGCGCGATTCTCATGCCCCGATAAAACAGGGACAACACAACCATGAAAGATGTCGTTGTATTGTCCATGTTTTAATTGTTTTATTCTTTCTTCATCCATGACTTAAACCAACACGCTCTTCTCCCAAGCAAGCCCGATACCACCATCACTGAAAGTTGCGAATGGGTTCTATTCATTGACGGACATAGATGTGTGCTCCGCGACTGCTGAGCTCGTGTCGACGGCAAGCTGCCGCAGTCCTTTTGCAACGTGGATTCCGCACTATCAGGATTGCCAGTCTTAGCAGCCTAATAATGTGAGCTCTTTCTGAGCGCGCACTCTAAACATTGCCCTCAGATATGGCGTCCATTGAATACCCACTATTGGGGAGGAGGAGCGACCGTGACGCCCCGAGTGGTTAACTTTAGAACTACACGGATGGGGGCAACAAATACAACAAATGACTCAGCGCTCGGCGCTCGGCCGACATAACCGAACGCGGCGTCAGCGTTCGGCTGGAGTTCGTGTCCTCCGGTGAGGGGGAGGAGGGGCTTTTTTTTGTTTCCACTCCGGCCTGCATGAACAATGCAGCAAGCACGGTCCCAGCTCAGCACAAAAGACGAAGTGGGTCAAGCTTGCATTCTCGGAGGATCGATCCGGCACTTAACGTCGCTTCGTCGATTGTTAGTATTTTTTTACATGACATGGACATGCCCATAAGGCCTGTGGGCATTTGCACAGGCCTTGTGTTGAGTAAATACCGAGGTGTGGGGAAACAAACGGGTCAGAGCGCCCCCTATACATGCCTTGCACCTACGTCACATGATGACGTCGAACACCGGTATCAACCATGCTGGTGGTTGACTCGACGGTCCATCGCAGCGAGAGCAATGGTAAACTGCGCTGCGCTCGGCTGTAGCAATTACCCCGTATCCCGACGATCATCCGATCGTTTCGTCGGCATGCCCCGCGAGACAGAGTAGCCGTCAAATTAGAGAAATTAGGAGCGGCAGAAAAGGGATGCGGCCGCGGATTACCGAGTTTGCGGTACGCATTTCATAGCAGCGAGCGGCGGCACTTTTCTACCGTTGTTTACGTTCGTGCAAGCCTTTGCATCGGCTTTTGCTCGTTTCGCGGTGTTATGTTATAACGCCGTTGCGTGCTCGAAGCATGCAACAGCGTTACGTAACGAAGGCCTTTGGCGTTCGTTACATAACGCTGTTTCCATGCTTCGAGCGCACCTTCGGGGCTCCCGACCAAGTGTCGCGCCGCGAGCCCGACCAGACGGATCGGTCGGCGGCGGACCGCCGGGTCATCGGTTTGTGCCGTCCGCGAGACGGTAACCTTTGCAAAGAGCGAAAGTATTCAGGCGAGCCGGTTAGGATACATCCTAATATAAACCCTGAGACAATGAGAGTTCTCTTGTCCATTATTTGAATTATCCTTGTCTCAGGGTTTAGATTATGACGGTAACATTGCGTTGTTTACCAGTATTTCGGAAAATCGTAAAAAAATTTCTACAAGTGACACCTAAAACCGCTCGTCAAATTATGGGGCTTTTTAGTTTTCTTTTTTTGGCGATACGGCAATTTTTGTGCGTCAAAACTTTGTTGGCGGCATTTCGAAACTTTCTGCTCGTAGCGGAATCGCACCAAGGTTGAAAAATTCCGCACGTACTGGGTAAACGTCATCATCGTAAGCTTAGCGCGGTTTTCCAAGTTCACGTGTAACACACCTAGGTACCTTTGTTAAAAATACGGTGCATGTCAGCGCATGCTCGGTCCGTTAGCGGCATCCTACGCCTTGGTAAGCGCATCCGCGCTGTGTGAAGTCAACCACCAGTATGGTGCGGGGCCCCGTTCTTCCCTAGCGTGACGTCACTTGCAAGGCATGTATAGTTCGATCTCCTGCCCAATTGGGGCCACACAGGACGCCATATTTCACAGTGGCGCTGTTTGGCGTTCACAGAACGCCATATTTGAGGGCGCTGTTTACAGCGCGTGCTCAGAACTAGCTTGTATTAATAGGCTGCTAAGACCGACAATCTCCATGGTGTGGGATGCACGTTGCAAAAGAACTGCGGAAGCTTGCACTTTAAGAAAAAAGGGTGTGTCGTTACACCCTTTGTCTTATATAATACACTCGAAAACTTCATTTCGACGTACAGAGCCCTATAGTCGAACAGACAGCCCCAAATTTTACGAGGGGCTTGATAACGGTGCGATATAACTTATTAAATAGCTAAAGTACGTATCAAAGACCGCATAAAGAAAACACCGAGTTTTTACAGTAGGGCCATGAAAACCCCGATTTTTTTCTCTTGCCAGTAAAACGTACATTAGCTATTTTAATAAGTTATATCGCACCGTTATCAAGCCCCTCGTAAAGCTTCGGGCCGTTTGTTCGACTGTAGGGCTCTGTACGTCGAATTGAAGTTTTGGGGTGTATTATATGGGACAAAGGGTGTAACGATACACCCTTTTACACCCTTTTTTCTTGAGAGTGTGCCGTCACCACGCGCTCGACAGTCGCGCACACCGCTATGGCCGCCATTGCGCACCCGACTGATGCCCCATATGGGTGCCAGCACATGCAGCGTGCGCGTAAACATGGCGTTGGCAAGCTTGCAATGGCACGGGCTTACCCGCATGAGCAGAGACATGGCGGCGTCTAGTCACCTTGCTCGCAATCCTCTATAGGGCACCAGTCGGGGCGCCATGCTCGCTAACGCGTATTTGTAGATCCGCCGAATAAGCTACATTCGCAATCATGGTCTGCCCTTATCCGGAGCTTCGCCTGAAATTGCAGGAAACACTTTTCTGTCTTTCACAAATGTTAAGAGTGCTCAGCAACGGAGCGAAACGATGGTGCCCGGGCTTTCTGTCACCGTTACCGTAAGCTCAGGAAGTTGCTTTATTGATTTGGAATGCTCGCCAATGGCATCTGTTCCGTACTAAGTGCTAAAGGTACGGCTCCGACAAGATGATCGAGAAAAGGAGCGCCGATTCACTTAGCGGAGCTTGTGTAACGTCTCTCTAGTGTAAGATTGGAGGGAATGAGCTGCGACGGCAGCGGCGACAGAACCTGAACTCGTCAAGGTTACGACTGTCAGCGCCAACCTGCCTTCTGAGCACACCGACTAAATGCATGGACCTTGTATCGCCGACGAGAGAACAGTGGAATAGACGTCTTGCGGGACTGCAAGAGGGACACGGAATGTGCACTGCGTGTTTGTACCAAGCGCCATATATAAAAATACGCAAACAAGCGATCGCCGTTTTTTTCATACTCTATATTTCGAAAGGGGCTCTGGTGAAAATTACTTTTGTCGTAGAATGTGCAACTCCTGGGCACCAACTTTGGCTTCAAATGTTGGTGTTCGACGATGTCCTCTTTGAAGAAAATACGAAAGAAAGTGGCGATGCCATGTTCATGTTAATTGTGTTCAACGGTCTATAGGACTTCATAACGCTTTTTTTTAGCCGAAAGTAGAGGCTAGATGAGGGGGCGAATTCTCATTCGTCCTACATAATTTCACAACGTACATTTTGGCCAGAACGTTTCGTGCATTGTCGTGGCCAAAACATCGTGGTTCGATCGCCACCGCTGCACTTTCTTCGGTATGGATTAGCACCGTGCCGGAACGCCGTTGCCTAGTCGCTGCGGTGTGAGGCACGTTAAAGACGGCAGGTTAGCAATCGAATGTGCTGGCCAAATGTTTTGCCCGTATCTCTAAAGAAGTTAGTCCTTGAGACTTTCGAAGTTCCGGCGGAAAACTGGTATTATACTTCCCGATGTCTGAAGCTTCGTACTTCAAATTTTACTTTTTACAGAGATAGCACTTGTAGGCTCTTCCCATCACTGGAAACGACGTCCGTGGTCGCTGTATTTGTCAGAGTAGTTATTGATGTTGTTATTTGTCGTAGGAAGGATTGTAGCGATCCTGCCAACTGCTTGAAAAATTATTCTGCCGCTCTCGGAAATCGAACGATTGCTGCCCGTTAAACGGACGCGCTACCACAGAACTACGCCACTTTTTAAACGGTTCATCGGCATTATGGATGCAGCATATCTCAAACACTCACCACACTGGGAGGGTATATATCATATGCAGCACAGAAAGTGTAAAATTCAAAAAGAAAGAGTATTGGAGTGTCGTTCACTAGGGAGTTCAATACCTCAAGGGACATATAAACGGCGCAACATATACCAGAGTCACTCCAGTTATGGCAAGATAACAACAGCCACCTGCGCATCGGTTCATCATTTCCTGTAGTTTAGATATAATGTTGAAGTGTTAAAGTTGTTGTTTTCTTAAGTAGGTCATCGAGCAAAGTAGCCCACTTTGAAAGTGGGCTACTAAATGGATAGACATGCAGTTGAGTTGAGTAACGAGTTCAATAAAATAAATGTGAACTTCGTCTGCTACACTGCTCACGTAACTGACTGCCGTGCGAGCCTTCCAAATGCTGAAAGGACCTGGAAGCATGAAGGGGGTCATACATTGTGCAACATCATGTTTTTCTACAAGTTGTAACCCGATTGAGTGTGGAGCAGTCGGCGGGTTCTTTTTTTAGACGGTTTAAAATTGGGCGAGTTGGTTATGCATAGTTACAAAGAGGGAAACATCGCCAAAAGTGCGGAGGACAAAGAACGAGGAACACACAGATCAAGCGCTGACTAACAACTAGTTTATTTCTGGAAATCCACTTACCGGTTGGTGGTTTTCCAGAAATAAACCAGTCGTCAGTCAGCGCTCGGTTTGTCTGTTCCTTGTTCGTTGTCCTCCGTACTTTTGGCGCTGTTTCCCTCTTCGTAACCTTTTTTTAGAGTTCGTTTTAGGATATCCCCCCCCAAAAAGGCATCCCAGCAATGAATGAAAACGTGTTCGACTGTCATTGACTGCTATATAAAAAACAAAACAAAAAACATTAGAGTCTGTAGAACGAATATCACTTTTCCCTGGTGCGAGACCTTAACGAGTAATGTTGCAGTGTGCAGTTTAAAAATGAAAGATTCTGCGGCTGGGGATGCACGTCTTTTTAGCCCTAGAAAGCACATTTTGACTTGGACAATTATTAAAGAATGAACTGTACAGGGGAGTTGCCAAAAATATAATTCAAGGGAGCTCGAGTAAGGTCTTTTCTTGAAATTCCGCCAAAAAGTCCGACGGATAAAAATTTATACGAATCAGCAACTTTTTTTTTAGGAATCCAACAGCTATCATGATACACGCTATTGGAGAAACAAATGTGGCAGGCCTAAGCCTCCCAGTGGGATAAGTAGGAAAACGAGTGTCACACCTGCTTTGTTTCCACCCACACTTCCAAATAAACAAAGTACAAATCCTGTGGATCTTTTGAACTTTAGCACAGTGGAGGATCTGAAATGCACACATAATTTTGACAATAATAATCTAAAAAAAAATGTTGCAAGCAGTTGCTTTCGCAAAAGTTGACCAGTCACGGTTAGGCTACCTCTATACACCTCTTTTCAGTTCATTACTAGCTGTCGAACAGTATGTCCTACTGTCACGAAATGGTTGAAGTGGAACGCCGAGATAGCTACAATAGTCGGTTACAGGTTAAGAAGGTAGCGGCAAATGCCCCTCAAAGGGAATCATATATCCCTCCGCTACCTCCGCATCCAATAGCGTCCCATCGTTTCCGTGACGTCGCGGCCAACGCGCGAGGAGGGTCTTGCCTTCCTGTGCATATTTGTTTTATGTTTCGACTTTGCATTAGCATTGTGGAAGCCACAAGAGGGAGATTCGAGTTTTCCCCCTCCGATGGAAACAAATACGAAATTTCGGGGATTAGCTTCCCCCTCCGATGGATACAAAGGCTGCTTGCAGGGGCTCGGTTCCCCCTCCGATGAATACAAAGGCCGCTTTCTTAAAAAGTGGGATCGGAGACAAGTTGGAATCCATTGAAGCGGAACAAGGAGCGTTTCCAGTGAACTCTTCTTTCGACTGCGGAAAGATCTGAAACGGACGCATCACGCTTGTGGGAGGAGCTTCTCCTACCTTCTTGACTTGTAACCGACTATAGTTGCTTCGTTCGGTTTGAAACCTTCATCTCTGCATGAATGGTTGCCCATGACCCGAACCAGAAGCCAACAAATTTTTTCAAGTTGACAGCTGCACTTGTTCTTTTAGAAAATTCTCTGGTCAAATGCAACAGCTTCGATAATATTTTTCTTGTCGCGGCAGAAAATAGACACGTCATCGGAATATGCTAATGACGATTTCCACTCGTTGTTTTGGCACGCTCCGGGATCGACATGTTTGGAGCGCGCGTCCGCCACTGGTCTTTCTCTCGTCGCTTTGGAGCAGCGCCGACTCCGGATGTCGGTTCGGAGCGCCCAAACCTCAATCCGACGATTTTTTCCGGAGCCGAGCGGAAGCCGACCTTTGGTGGCACGTGATTTTCTGCCTCACCGAGTGTGACAGCAATGGCGGAGGCGCTTTCCGGATATGAGTAGAGCCCACCGCGATGGGGGATGCCGGGAAGAGAGTAGGCCACTCTCGAAGGCTCGTCGTCTTCCGCTGGTGGAGCCGGAGGCGCGCCGGCTCCGTGCGGATCGCATGCTTCGTAGCGGATCTAGGCTAGTGACCCAAACCGACCAATGGAATTCGCCGGAAGACATCCCAAAGCACCGCATACGTAACGCGGTCTAAAACCTTCTGAAAGTCAATCTGGAGTGAAGCCACTTGACCTCCTTCGTCGGGGCAGCACGCTCGCACCTTGCAACATGAATATTTACGTTAGAAAACATGATTGCGCTTTGAAGACAAGTACATAGGAAGGACAGACAACACAGAGCGCTAACTTAAGTTAGCGCTCTGTGGTGTCTGTCCTTCCTATGTCCCCGTCTTCAAAGCGCAATCATGTTTTCTAACGTACCATACCAACTTGCCCAACAATCAGCACTTATGAATATTTAATTGTATGCTTCCACCTTTTATAATGCAAGGTTGATGCTCACCAACTATGTGGCAAAAGACATTCTGAAGTCGTCTCGTCAATATTTTGGTAAATATTTTGTAGTCAGCATTGCTCAGCGTGATTGGTCTATAATTTGTGACACGACGTAGTTTAGCAAGATCGTCTGACTTTGGTGTAAGGACAGCGTGCACTTTTAAGAGTTACTTTTAGAAAAAAGAACCCAGCTCTTACTTCACAACGTTTTATGGAATGCGACAGTAATTCGTCGGGGGACAGCCACTTTATGATTGGGTAGCTTACCTCTGCTGGCTGTTCAACTTTCACCAAAGAGATAGACCCTTCAAGCTTTTCCTCTTCATATTCTTGTTATTGTGATACTCTTTCCAACAAAGTTTTCACACTTCATTCGTCATGTTGGTGGTTACTCTTTTAGTGTCGAGTACCTACGACTATGTCTGCGCTTCATGGAAGTATTTTTGTTACTGCTGTTTTCACTACTCATACGTATCTTTGGTCTCTCGAATGCTGTTAGTTTTGTCGGGAGACGTGGAAGCTAACCCGGGCCCACTGACTCTCGCTATGCCATCTAGAAACCATTCTTTCAACAGTTGAAAGAATTGAGGCTTCGCAGACTGAAATTCTGGCAAAAGTAGCGTCTGTAGAAAACGGACAGAAGGAAACTGACGCAACAGTTCAACAACTGCCTACCAGGTTATCTGCGGTAGAAACAAGGCGAGATGTGACGAGCGCTACATCTGGCATTCCAACCGTTTTTAGCATGTCCGCCGAGCTAGCCAACATATAGAAACAATGCGAAGATAACGAAAACAGGTTTCGGAGATCAAATCTGTTATTTCTTGGATGCCTGGATCACCAAGCGCAAACACGGAGCCAATCGGAAAGACAAATTGCCGACTTCTGCGCAAACAATCTAGGCGTACAGCTGGATACCCCTAATCTAGAAAGGTCACCGAGCTAGCCAACATACAGCTAACGTTCATTATTGGCCAAGGATCTTCCCTAACAAACGTGTCTTCCGGTGTTCCGCAGGGGTCCGTTTTAGGGCCCCTATTGTTTTTATTATACATAAATGACCTTCCTAGCACTATTTCATCTAATATACGTCTTTTCGCAGATGACTTCGTCGCCTATTACAAAGTAAGAAGTGAACATGGTTAAAATTGCGCACAAATAGAAAATAACATTGGACAGAGAAGAGAGAAGATGACCAAGCGCAATTCTCTTCTCTCTCCACCGTTCCTTTCTATTTGTGCGCGATTTTAACCATGTTCAATCAATGCCAACTCGTCCAACTAACCCCCTTACTGAAGTAATAAGTGTTCAAGATAACAGCCATCTTCAAAGTGACCTAATTAAAATTAACAAATGGTGCAATGACGTGTTGATGTCGCTAAACAACTGAACGCAAACTAATTCGCTTCACTAGGAAAAAGTCTGTACCGTCCTCCAATACTAGCTCGACTCCGATTTAAATTAGACTGTTACTATGTATAAATATCTTGGTGTAAGAATAACATCGGACCTTTCCTGGAATAATCGTATTGAAGCCATCACTGCTGGCTCATCAAGAACCTTTGGACTAATAAGACGTAACCTACGGTCTGCATCTCCCCTTGTGCGCAAGCTGGCGTACGACAGGTACGTCAGGCCTAAATTCGAAAATTCCACCACCATCTGAAATGCCCATCAAATTTACCTAATTAACAATCACCAAGCAGTTTATGTTGTCTACCTATGATCCTTCATTCCGTGTTTCCGCCTTGAAAAGCCAACTAACCATGTCATTTTTGCTGTTCTGCAGGAAAGTCTCTCGGTTCTGCCTTTTTCGTAAAGTCTACTTCCCCATTCCAGACTTTAAAAATGAGTTACTATCACCCCCCGACGGCACATCTTCGCGCCTTAACAACACACGTGCCATTAAGCGTATTTCAGGCTCTACGAACGGATTTAACCGATCATTCCTTCCTCAGGCGATCAGGGACTGGACCAACCTCCTATCATCCATTGTCACCACTCTGTACCTGAATAATTTTCTATCTTGTATTAAACTTCATTTTTCTTCTTGTTAGTTTAATGATTTGTGTAATTATGAGCATTCCCGATTGTGTTATATGTGCTAAGGGTTTAGTTTTCTTTTGTGTTTTTTTTTAAGTATTTGCGTTTCTGTATTGTATGAATCTTGAATCTAATGCCCTCCTTATTGGAATGCCCTTCACGGGCCCTTGAGATGTAAATAAATGAAATGAAATGAAAGTTTTTGGTAATATTGAACGAAATCATCTTCAATGTTGTCGTTGTCAGACCGAATGGTGTTGTATTCAAATTCGCAAATCTCTTTAGCTAAAACATACTTGTTTTTTGAAGCGAATACTTTCTCTGTAGGTTGATCTTCAGCATGAAATGCGTACATTCAAGAACGCACAAAGTCACCTTGGTAACGTTTGTGATGAAAATGCTGCAGATTTGCGTTGTTACGTGCTAGACATCTGTTATACCAGTACCGGGATCTGCGCACTCTGGTCTCGTGAAATGCACGCGGAACATCATTAAGTTGCCTCTCCTTGGCGCGTGCCTGAAACTTCAGAATGCTTGATTGTTCAATTGCTGCTCGCTTTACTTCCTTTTTTAAATGTTCCCATTTTTTCAATACTGAGTCTCTTTTTTTTTTTTTTTCATCGCCATTGGTACAGATTTACCAATTAAAGGTATTTCACTTTCCGGTTCTTTCTAGCGTAGCTGTTACTAAACTATGATGAGTAAAAAAAGAATGTTTAAATTGGTCGTTTTTAAGGCTACTTGCTAAGTCTGTCGATACGTTAATTTTGTCAAGGCGAGCATGCACGACCAACTCGAAATGTGTGAACCTAAATTGCCTCTTCTAGTTGCCCTACTTAATTCATAAATTATTTTCTTGAAGAGGTTTGCACTAACTACTATCATTAATTTCTTTGTCCGGTTACCAATCGGAAACCTTGCATACACAATAGAAATCTACTAAAAAGACAACAATTTGGTGGCATTTCAAATATTGACGGAGATGGCTAAAACATATTACCCTTTCTTTTTTTTCTGCGCAGCATAAACGCAAATAACTCGCCAATCTAGGTCCGATAATAAAAAAAAAATCACTATGTCTTAGAGCTAAGCTCGCGCGCTCGCCTCTTCCATATTACTTCGCAAAATGACAATTTTTTATCAGCATCGATGTCGGGGAACACACGTTATTTTAGGACATTCGGCAGCTGTGCGTCATCACGACGCAACGTTATTGCAACGCTCTGGAAGGCTGTGCTTCAGCGTGCGATTGCTCGTCAAATGGAGGCAGCTTTCAGAGCTATGGGCTCGTGCTCCTCATTTTTTTTTTGCTTTTTTGTGCCAATAATTTGGAAGCCTGAGGTTTGAGCGTCGCCAGAAATAGAGAGGATCGCAGCATGTGCTGGCGCGTTTTTTTTTTCTTTCTTTCTTGGTGCTTTGTAAAAGAAATGATAGACGTTTACAAATTTCTGTAACGCAAAATTAGAGCACAGCTTTTGAGGAGGAGGAGGAGGAGGGGATGGTATGCCCCTCCTCTTCCTCCGTACCCTCTCCTCCCCCTCTCCTCTTCCTTTTACCCTCCTCCTCTCCTATTTCCGCTGAATTTGCTCATGAGTGACGTGACACAAAATCGTGACATACTTTTCCCCGCTAAATTTAGCGGGGAAACTGAATTGGTGTTGAGGTCACGTGACGTAAATTTCCCCGCTAAATTTAGCGGGAAAAATTTGATGTCCCATAAAGTGTGCGGTTACGCCGACGCCGATGGCGACGCTGACGCCGATGGCAACGCCGACGCCGATGGCGACGCCGACGCCGATGGCGACGCCGACGCCGATGTCGACGCCGACGCCGACGCCGCTCGACCCGGAAACTTGCGCGCAAGAGCTGTGCTCTAAAACAAATTGTCGTCGATTGATGATCCACACACTGTGGCTCTCGAGGCGAACGGTATTTTGATGACGCTACGGTCTTTCAAAATCCCACATTTCCTCGCAATCTCTTCCGGCACGTCGCGGTATCGATTTGGCTTCCGCGAGCATAAATACGAAGGTGGTTTTCTTGCGCAACGGTAATGGAATCCGCAAACAGGAACGCAATCTTTTCGTTCGGCTAGTTTCGGAGCTAGTTAATAACCAGCATCGCCCGAAACGCACAGAACCGTCTGTTTGTCGACGCCTGCAAGTACCTCTCGGCTGTTGCATTATAAACGGGTGGCCGGAGGATTGGCTTGGGCTCGCGGATCGAAAATCCGCGCCACTCTTTCAACGCCTGACAGAATCAATTTGAAGGGGATTGGGCGGTTTCGACGCTTAAAGTATGTGCTCCCTTAAATTATTTTTTTGTTGTTGTTGTTGCTATAGACTAAGATTTGCGCTGCGTGGTGTAAATGATAAATATTATGGAATCGCGGGGAATGGGATGAAGTTTTATTCGGCTCGTGGGCGTACGCATTGCGAAGCCTTATAAATAATGCGTGAGGGACGCACGGCGGGTACAAAGTCTCATCGGATTTCTATAGACGCCTCCGAGATAAAGTACGCTAGAGGATTTGGGAAAAGGGATAGAAGGAATCTCCCGCGAGGGCCCGGAATAACTAACAACGTAATTTCAGAAAAAATAAGTTTTTTTTTTCTTAAGATCTTCGTTAGGTCTTTCCGCTAGACGTTGGCTTCGTCTCGTTTGCGAGGCTCAGCGCAGCCTTTTGTTTACGGGGAATCTGTTAAGTCGATCGCAGACACACCTCGAGTACATCCTACAGAAGACAGTTTTCAGACGCTGTCCGCCGACGGGTGTTTCCTCCTTGCACGATGGTTCCTTCCCATTCCTCATACAAAAGTATGAGGAATGTGAAGTATTCCTCATACAGGTGTCGAAGTGTATATGTATGTATCGAGATGACGTGCTTCGAACAGGCTTTCACTATGGGCTGCGTGCTTGCGGCTTGAACGAAGAGTGGGTTTTATGAGCACGCAAAGTGACAGGCTTGGCCGGCACGCAGGTCTGGTGACATCATGGGACTTGAGGTGACGTTTGGGTGCCCCGCCAAGTGATGTCGAGTCACGGGGTGACGTCACCTGGCACTTTGACGTCAGGCGACATCGGGACATCACGTGACATGCTGACGGCGTGGTGTGACGTCATGTGAGAACACGACACGACCTGACGTCAACGCACGTGGCTTAAGCTCATCTCGTTCGCGACCCATTCTGTGCGTCTCCGAGTTTATCGCGCAGGATCACGATATTCTTAGTTTTTAATGCGGAGGCATTGACTGTCCTGTGGAGCAAATCGACGCCATCAGCTTGGAAATCACACCAACCATTGGCCCAACGGCACCTAAAATACCCTTTCCCAAGTGAAGCCGATTCCTGATGGATTATGCCCCCTCTGGCTGGCGCGCGCGCCAACTTAGGTGTCCTCTTTCATTTTAATTTTCGTGCGTCAGTGCACAGACAGGACACGTTTACTCGTTGCCAGTTCAGTAAGCGTAAATTCAACGGTTCTTCGATGCCAAGGCCACGATGCTGCACTTTTCTTCATCCAAGCACCAGGCATTATACAGCAAACATGTAAAATAGGCCAATTTATTAATTGGTGTCTTTCTTTCTTGCTCTATTCCGGTGTACCAGGCCAACTGGCACAGACATCCGGCCTTTCTGGTACAACTGAAGTCCGCTCGAAACGAAACAAAGATAAATATTATCCGCACAGGAGGCGAACGCGAGGCAACCATTGGACTCGAGCGCTGTGTAAGCGCAGCGCCTTCTACTAAATCGGGCTTCGTCAGACTTCGGGCACCTCGATCCGGAGTTGTTGTGGCAACGATGTTTTCTCTATGGTCGGTGACATGATAGGAACTAAGCAAAAGTTCCGCCTCTAGGACAAGCTCGTTGCTTTTCGCGGGCTTTGGCTGCGCGTGCAACAAAGTCTTATCAATGGCAGAAAGAAAGATGGCGCTCGAGCCGGAGCGTCTACTGCATTCTTAACCTGTCATTAACTAAAGCACGACGCTCTTTTTTTTTAAATGAATGTTTTCGAGTGGGACCTTCTAAGGCCAAAAATTAGTCGCCACATTTGTCCGTTCGTTTTTTTGATGCCTTTCTCCGCTACATTTAGCGGAGTATTGACTCCTCGTAACCTACGGCACCATGACAGAACAGCACACGACAAAACAGCACGGTCAAAACAGCCCGCGTCAAAACAGCACAGCGTCAAAACAGCACAGCGACAAAACAGCACGCGTCATAATAGCACACGACGAAACAGCACAGCGTCAAAACGGCAGAACGACAGCAGAGCACGTGCCAAAACAGCACGACGTCAAAACAGCGCAGCGTCAAGACAGCACAGCGACAAAATAGCACAGCGTCAAAACAGGACATTGATAATATGACACACAGCACAGACGTCTGCAGTCTTCCCTCGGTTTCCAGCATCCAGATCCATACCGACTCATCGAGGCACTCAAAACCGAGCAGAGCCTCAGCCAGCAGAATCTGGTAGATAGCCAAAGGGGATGCAGACCGTCGGGCTCAAAGCCCTATGCAAAGATCTCGCAAAAGCTACGAAATATCTTATCCCAGTATGGCGCTCAGCCCCTCATTGATACCCTTTTGGGCTGCCGCTTTTTCTACACTATGTAAATTGAATGCTAAAGGAGAGAGCGAGTCGAATAAAATCTATTCTTTAGGACATCATTTTTACTCTTGCCTCTGTCTCCAAGTTTGTTTTTCCTACTACCGTAGATGTTAATCGGTATACCCAGAAGACGTTTCGCAGTATAAATATGCTGCTAAAGTAACCTCTGGGAATTTACGTGCCAAACCAAAGAAGGACATATCGCGCACTTTAGCGAAGGACTGATGGTGAATTCGCCAAATGAGGATCTTTGGAGTTCTTCTGATATTCTGTGGAAATAACTAAACTCTCGATTACAGGGTGCATTATTTGCAAGACCTTCATGTCAGCGTCCTAACTACAAAAAGGTTAACAGCGTAAGATTAATCTCTAACTTTAAGGAGCTGTCAGAAATATGGCTTCATTCACTTTGCAGACTCCGCTATAAATGAAATCGTCCATGAGGTTCACAGTTAATTGCGGCTGTAAAACTAAGTGGTTGCCAAATAAGACACTCATCCCTACTACATCTGAATTAAGATACGAAACTTGATTGAAACTCATCCTTGCTGACATGTTTGGCCAGCGAAGCTGATGAACACAATGGCAATTGATGTTATGAGTACATTTGACATTTGACCCTTTTTCTTTTCTGACTATTAACGACACGAAAAAATCCGACAAGCGTACAAACAACAGCTTCACTCCAAAAGGAGGTTCGAACAATTCCATTTAATTGTTTAAAGCTTTCCGCCTGTCATTTATACGGGAATGCTTTTCGCTGGATGCCGATCGGTAACTCCTGTTGTGCCAGTAATTGTGGTTCACTACCAACTTCCGTGCCTTCCAGACTGGGTCCGACAGATCCAGTGGGGGGTCGCGAAGCAATTGCTGCCCTCAGTGTTTTTTTTATGGATTTCAGCTGAGCTAGTTTCAGTATACATTTTATTATGTTGACTAACACTAGTAATCATCAATGAATCATTAAAACTGCCTCTTGTAGACTTGTGAAAAACGTGGGGGTGTCTCCGGGTTGCGGAGTTTGGTAAGCACTGAAATAGGAAATAAATTCCTTTATAACCTAGCGACATTAAATGAAGGGGTCAAGGAGGTTCGAAATTATTCGCGCAGAGAGAGGTAAAAAGCGCGCTCGAACTTGCTATATACGTGCTGTTTTGTCGCTGTGCTGTTTTGACGCCGTGCTGTTTTGGCACGTGCTCTTCTGTCGCTGTGCCGTTTTGACGCTGTGCTGTTTTGTCGCGTGCTATTTTGACGCGTGCTATTTTGTCGCCGTGCTGTTTTGACGCTGTGCTGTTTTGACGCGTGCTGTTTTGACCGTGCTGTTTTGTCGCGTGCTGTTTTGTCGTGTGCTGTTCTGTCGCGTTCCCGTAACCTACACATCAATTTAGTTGCCGCGCTGAATATAGTAAGAAAACTGACGTCCTGTGGGCCTACAGACCAATAGAGCGATTTAGTTTTCCCGCTAAATTTAGCGGGAAAATTGACGTCAATGACCGATGCACCAATAAAGTTTCCTCGCTAATTTTGGTGGGGAAATCGATAAAAAAAAATATAAATTCTGCCTCATTCCCGAGACGACCTTTTGCGTAATGAGTCGCCACGAACTGACTTATAAAAAGGACTTGGTTTAATATTTACATGACCGCGGTGAGATCCATCCCGACAATTGCCCTGCCTTTTCGTCGCCCCAAAAACCCGAATGGTTCTTCACGCGCCATCCCTTCTTCTTCGTCCTCAGTCCCAGACACGATCTCGTTCACCAAAAAATGTCACAGGCGCGAGACAGAATCGCCCTCCACTAGTCAATTTCCAACACGACCGTTCAGCGCCTTCTCAACAAAGGGGAGCGATTGTCGCTTAATACTGCATGCAATGCAATATAGGAATTTCAAAATCAATGATTGCCAAGGTTTTTTCCTTGTTTTCTTTTGCGAAAGTGTTTCTGCGGGCGCGCTCAAGGCGCTGCTACTGTTCGGAGGCCATTGACAGTGAGCCTCGAAGGGCAACGCATTAAAACACTACACAAGCAGAGAGGAAGATAGTATGTCGTCTACGTACTAACTATAGCTTGACCCCCCATATTACTACAACCTCAAAGGGATCATTGACCACAACGAGGGATCAAGCTGCAGTTTATTGTGCAAACGCCGGGAGGTGGTGTTATCCAAATAACGTTCGCGGCTCATTACACTCGTGACGCATTTCTATATGTAACCTTGAATGTAGCCGGTCTTGGGTAAATCATGAGGGCGATAGATTCAGTAGTTGTGCGTAAATAGAATGTGTTCCTCTTTGCTGCCTTTATTTTAACTTGAGGTCACGCCGCTCGTGACTCGGGTAATAAGAATGGGGCGGTTCGTCGCTGGGGGGTGCATCAGACCCTTTTCAAAATTCAGTGCCATCTGGTGGTTCAAAATGCGGTTTCGATTTCGACGAACTGATAGCGGTCATGAAATTATTTCATCGTGGATCATCAGTTGGTTTTCCTCGATCACTTGATAGTTCTTTAGTTTCGATGGTGTGACCAGCACGAAGCCGACGACCCCATAAGCCCCTCGATTAATATTTCGCCATCAGAAGACTCCAGAGCTTAAGTAGTCTCAATGGGGTGATTTGGCCCTCACTCCGAAATAAACGCCTACGCAGACGTTGTATCTAATTCGCGCGTCGTGTTGTGATGTGTTCAAGAAGGCAAAGGTCTCATTTATGCTCCGCTTGGTAGTGTCTTCAACTTGTTCCCTCATCAGCCTCAAGAAGGCCGCCATTAGAATGGCACAGATCCCTCACTCTGAGATTATGATAGCGAAACACTTTGCAAGAATGAACCTTGAAAAGTGCCTATTGATGGTCGTAAAGATCTAAAAAATATATATATATTTATGTTGAAGCGCTCCTGTAGACTTAAAGCTGAGGCGGCAGGGTGACCATGCCGATTTTGTGGGATAATATGGCGTTAGGTTTTTATTATTTGAATATAATAAAAAAAAAAGCGAAATTCAGATTGCAGGTAAGCGTTCAGACAAAGTGAACTCGGCCTTCCTCTTACGTATTATCAGCGCCATCGCCGTGTTTTTTTGTTTTTTTTTATGACCCGCAAGTGGTATTACACGAAGGCGTGGGCAATCATGGCCATACTGGTTCAGGCTTTAGGTTAAACGTTTACCCAGTACAGTACGAATGCTGGCCTGGGGTTTTTGCACCAAGTAGTATTGACGTACGAACCTCTTGCTTCGTCACTATTATGTTACCCAATGTATGCATTTTGCAAAGCATCAGGATGGTATACTCTTTTTTTTTTTTCCTTTTCAGTGGTGTAAAGCATAGGCGTAACGTATGCAGGCTGGAGCCGACGTTAGGCGAACTGGAGCTGAAAATAAAATTCAAAAAAGCTGCATTCCTTATAATAGGCGACTAGCTAGTCCGCTCTTGACAAAGTTTACCCTATAAATAATAACATAAAAAAATTTTAACCGACACGTTAGTGTGTGTACAATATTTTCCACTTGCGTTGGGATAGCATATTCTGATATTACACCGAGGAATCTCTTTGAAAGGTGGCTCTTCAGCTAAAAGTAAAATAAGAGAATCGCAGTAAAAATACGGAAAGCTCAGGAAGCTCTCCGCTGTACTGGGGGCAGTACGAAACTCGGAAACTAAGAAAACTGACAAGAAACAAACAAACAAATAATCAGGCAAACAAACATACAAACAAACAAGCAAACACACAAACAAAAATAAACATATACACACACTTACGCACACGCAAACACGCGCGCGTGCCGATCCATCGCATTGCTGAGTTTTTTTGCTTTCTTTTGTCGCCAAGGTATTTCGAATTTTCCTCGCAAAAAAAGTCGTTCAATGATGTTCCCTAAAGTGAATGTGACAGTTTCCTTTGACCTCAACTTCGACAGAGGCGATGAAGAATGTGCTCACGGTGTCGCAAAGAATGCTTAAAGGAGCAACTTCTGTGAGAAATTCCAGTGTTCTGCGACACCGAACTTCGATTCTGCCGCTTTTCTTTTCCCCGACGGTCTTTCACTTTCTTAGAAAAAGTAACATCATGTTTTTGCAGCTTAGTTTTGTCTGTTCATTGCTCCGATTCGCTCTGATCGCAGGATAGGGGGAAGACCTCAAAGCAAGCTGCCTTGTGGCCTACCCACTATCCTTCTATCAGAGCCAATCATATCTCACCATTCCCGACGTCACCACAACCCCAGCCAAAGAAGCAGACCAACTTGCGCTCCGCATCGACCTCCACGCTGTTTGCAAACAACTCCGCATACCAAGTGTGGCCACTGCGCGTGCGCAAGAACCAGATCCACGTCAAGCTCACGCGCCGCCTCGATAGCAGCGCCACAGCAGCTGTGCGACGTCAGAGCCGTCTGGTGCGTAAGCGGAGGGCAAGTTCGTCTGCTTCTTTGTAGTGGTTGCGATGATGTCAGAACGCCAAGCTCTTATTGGCTGATTGAAAAAAAAAAATAGTTGGTAGACTTCAAGGCATTTAGCATTTATCCACTATACTTCCGATCCAAGCCAATCACAACTCGGCGTCTTTCTGACGTCACCACAACCCCCTGCGCAAGAAGCAGAGGACTTGCTCTCCGAATAGCCTCCTATCTCGCCCATACATTAAAGACTAGTCCCGAAGTGGCCACAAATGACGTCACAGGAGCTGGAGTGTCATGATGTCGGACGTCGCGATCCCGGTGGTTGGTCGTAGAAGTTGCGGCCAAAAGCACGAGCAGACGGGAGTGTCGCCGTCGTCACGGCGTCTCACCACCTGGCTGCCGAAGCTTCCGTGGGCTGCCAAGCTGGAGCGTGACCCGCAGCAGAAGAGGCGTCCGCCGCCTTCATCACCGCTGTAGCCAACCTCACAATGGAAGCCATCGAGCAAAAAGCCCTAAGCACGTTTCCTTCCATACCCACCCTGTTTCTCCGTTACGTGAACGATTGCTTTTGTGTTGCCAAGATCAGAGAGGGTCGGTCGCCTTCTCAAACACCTCAATTTCATCCATCCAGACATTCGATTCGCGGTCGAACGTGAGTCTAACGGTTGCCTTCCATTTCTGGATGTGTACGTGGAAAAAACAGTGAACAATTTAACCCTCCAAGTATACAGGAAAGCAACACGCACCGGTCGCTACTTAAACTTCTCATCAGGCCACCCCACAACTCACAAATTTTCTGCGGTTTCGGTGCTCTTTCGACGCACCCTCACGGTCTGCTCAACAAACAATTCGCTTAAGATGGAAGTCGATCTTATAAAATGAGACCTTCGACAAAAAAACTACCCCACCGGATTGGTCAACAAGATATACAAGAAACTTCGTCACCGTCCTACATCCAAGAACAAAACCACCTCCAGCCGCATGTGCGTCCCGTACCTCCATGGCACGAGTGAGGTCCTAGCCCGCATTTTGAGATCGTACGGCATCGCAGTTGCACATAAACCCGTCTTAACTATAGGCCATTTTCGTCCTCATCCGAAGGATCGTCCCCCAAAAGAAAAAGCTCAAGGCCTGATATAAGAAATTCTTTGTGCTGAATACGACGCCTCTTATGTGGGGGAAACGAAGAACTTTCCCGAATCTCTGCGCAGACAAAAAGTATGACGCAAAGAAGAAAGACATCCAAGGCAACGCGCTGGAGGAACATGCTCAGAAGACACTCCACGTCATTGGCATTGACAGCAGTTCCATCCTCGACAGAGAAAGAAACTGGAGACACCGGCTCTTATCAGAATCTCGGCACATACAAAAATACTAACAACAATCTGAACCAATCCACTGGAACGCTTCCAAGCAACGATATACACGGGCTCTGATGCGCCACACACAAAAACAGAAGACAATACTAAGAGAGAGAAGAAGAAAATAACGGCAGATTGGCTACCTTTGGGCCCACATACAGTCACCCGTGAACAAGGAGCCGAGTCGGCTTCGTAACGTCGGGCACAGGAAGACATTGGTTAGAGTCTAAAAAGTACCCTTTCTTATGCCTGTATTAACAAGACCGACGAGATCAGTAGTTCTAGTGTGTGTTTTACGTAAAAAAAAAAATATGTTCTTGTCTGCTTGGCGCAATTTTTAGCAAGGTGACCTCATTGCCGCGAATTCTGAAATGTCTCGTGTTATTCTCGCCCGCGGGCGCTAGTTGTCGTGCTTGACGACGCCTGTCACCAAATGAAACGTACAGTTGGGGATATCTCAGTACCACTCACCGCGGTCACTCTGAAAACTTCTCGTTCCTATCAAAGCGGGAATCAGGATAGAAAAGCCGTGCATGTTCAATTGGACTATCAGAGACGTGAAATTTGATTGTAACTGCTGTTTTAAAGTATGAGGTAGGAACATTAAAAATAAAAGAACATGCGAAGAGAGTGTTTCGAGTCACGTCCAATAGTATACAATCATGGAAGATGCGCCTATAAACCTTAGAAGAATGCGTTTTTTTTCGTCATATGTATCTCTCTTTTTCTCGCTCCTTGTTTCTCTCTCTCTCTCTCTCTCTGTGTCTCACTTTAATGCCGCGAATTCAAGGGTTTCTGATTATGAGCAGCTTTGACAACAATAATGCAAAACCAAAACAAACTTACTAATTATTATATATATATATATTTTTACGTAGCTAAGGCTGTTTGCGCGTGAATACGCAGCTAAGGCCGCTTGTGAGTAAATAAGTGTAACGGGAACCTGAGCCACAAAGGGCGTATGCGTGTCTCAACCACACTGACAGGGCGGCGAAAGCTAAGTGCTGCTTCAGTCAGCCATCCTTCGGTCCTGCACCACGTGATCACGCTCTTTACGCATACCCTCGGGCGAAGAGCGGCGGCAGGCAAACGAAAGCGACGGACTGGACCCACGAACATGCAGCTTCGATCGCCTTATCGAAGCCGTATATATATATATATATATATATATATATATATATATATATATATATATATATATATTACAAAACGACACAAGCCTTTTTTCGTTGCGACGAGTCGTTTCCGCAATATCGAATTTGTCCACCTTCGTTAAACATCCTGTATATATATATGTATAATTTTTTTTTTTAGGAGGCAGTTTGAAAGGCAGTTTGAGGAGGCAGTTTCCTCAATTTCTACCCGGCATAGTACGGTTGAAAACATCGTCTCGCCTTCGCTATGCCATTGAAAGGTGTCCACCTCGAAAAGCGAAAATATAATTCGTTCTTGTTTAACGTCGCTTACATTTTTTTTTTTTTTGCAGTTTCATATGTTTCATTTTTTTTTTCGCCAACACTTTATCGGAAAAGAGATCCGAACGTTGCGCCCCAAGTGTCTAAGTTGAGAACCGAACCCACGGGGACGACAACAACTCCAGCAAATATTTGTTTCTGTATCTGACGCAGCGCTCGGCTGACGTACACAGGTGCTTCCTCAGGCAAGCGCTGCAGCTGACGCAGCACTCGTGTTCTCTTTGTGGCCAGCGTTCGACAAACAAAGACGACGCAAAGTGTCTAAACATACAAATCGGTTGTGTTGGCAAAAAAAGAAAAATCATACAAAATATCCGGGGTTTTTAATTTTAATTCGAGGAGATTTATTACAAAATATTCGTAAGAGGTACAGTCAGCTCGGAACGAAACCCGAACGCCGGAACGCGTGGCCATCGATGCAGGCTGCTCCACCTGGAAGGCCCCTGAGAGCTCATTAAAATGCGCCGGGGTGCGAGAGTGCGGGTTCTACTAAGATGAGCTCAACCCTCGCGCGGGGCGTCTGGGACTTCCGCGTTTCGCCGGTGGCGCGCTGTAAGCGCCGTCATTCGGGGTGCTTTTCTGTCGCCGTATACTTTCTCCCAGTCCACACCGGGCGGCCGCTTAACCTGGCCGTAGCTGTTTGCGATAGGCCTTGCTCAGACAGGGTGATGAATTTATTCCGCTTCGGAATTGATACGCCTCGCATATCGGTGGTTACCAAAGAGAGCGTCAGCAAGCAATTGCTCGCTTTTTAATATTAATCCGCGTCGATCTGTTGCAGCTTTTTTTTTTTTTTTCATAAAGAGTGTGGTCGTGCGAATAAACAAATTTTATTTCGCGTTTATGACGTTTCACTATTTCTCAGAAACCGTGCGTGGCACGTTGTTCACTGGAGCCCCAGCGTGTTTCCGGTGACACGTCATCAAGCACTACGGGTCTTCTGAGCACGAAATGTTTCAACCTTCATTTCGCCCTTGCCATACACAAAGCGATAATGGATGACAGCGCCGAAGAGATATCGCTGGGAATCCGATACACAAAGTGAGTGACAGTGCTTTTTTGTATCGGATGTAGCGGCGCTTACAGCGCGCCACCGGCGAAACGCGGAACTCTCAGACGCGCCGCGCGAGGGTTGAGCTCATCTTAAGCGCGAGGCACATGCACAGCAGAATCGTCCGATCCGACGTCCGATCCGACAGTCCGAACGCCGCTCAGTTTGAGACGCACGCTTCCGACCTTGCATGCGACACGACGATCCGTTCGGCTCCGCCCAGGAGATCCAAGCACTCTAGCGGAGGTCCGCGTTCATAGATCTCTGGTCCCAGATTGACGGTTCTTTGCCGGGATCATATTTCTCGAATGGAAGAGCGGGATCCACGCCTCCACGCGTCCGGCTTCCCGTCGCCCGTCCCGTTTTTTTATTCGTCCCGCCAGACCCAGCAGGTCATCATGACGTTCGCTCTAGCTGTGCTGTCATTGGCTGGACGCTTCCGACAGTCCGTCCGCCGTGCGAAACTATCTGGAGCGTTGGACGCACGCCAGATCGCCGATCCGACGTCTGAAGTGACCAAATTTTTCGGATCAGGCAGTCGTACTGCCGGATCGGACGTCGGATCGGATGCATTTTTCCGCGCATGTGTCTCGCGCTTTAGTAGAACCCGCACCCTCGCGCCCCGGCGCATTTTCATTAGTTCTCAGGGGCCCTCCAGGTGGAGCAGCCTGTATCAACGGCCACGCGTTCCGGCGTTCGGGTTTCATTTCGTGCTGACTGTACACTAATGTGGTTTGTGCAGGTGAGTTATACGGTTGGGGCGACACAATATAAGAAGGGTAATTCTCACGACAAGTAGAATAATTAACTACGTTTTTAATAAACTTCTTCGTTTGTGAAAATAAACGTATGCTTGCCATTAGAAGCTTGATCAGCGTCATCGAAAACCACCGAATCAGTTATCATTCTAGGTTAGTTATAATAATTAGGCATTAAGTGAACATATTTTACAAAGCACATAGGAATCGCGGGGGTGCACCAAAGCTACAGCTTGTGCAACACACGCAAGGCCATTGGTAAGAAAACGCGGACGATCAGTCAGATGGTCATCCGCGTTGCGCTTGTTCATCCATTGGCAACTTTGGTGCACCCTTTCTCTTCCCACGCTCTTCGAGTCGTTTTAAAGATGTAGTTATTTACTGGTTCTCGATCATGCTCGGCGAGTTTCTAATTGGAACTATATGTTAATTATCACTACTTAAAAAGGTAATAAACTTTTTAGTTAATCTTCCGACGACTTATCGCGAGGATCAGCCCAGCATATCATGCTCCCCTGGTCGTGTAACTCACCCGAACAAACCGCACTAATGTACAGTGCGCTGCAATATGAAAGACCCACTGGGAGTGCGTGGCCGAGGCGGTGGCCGGAGGGGGCGCTGCGAGCGCTCCAGGTAGTTCTAATCTGCTTCAAGGGGAGGGCGCTCACTCGGGGCTCAGCACAAACTGATAAGCGAGTTGCGTTTCAGCGCTTTAGCTGTGCCCCGAGTGGGCGTCCTCCCCTCGAAGCAGAATGGAGCGCTCGCAGCGCCCCCTCCAGCCACCGCCTCGACCACGCGCTCCCAGTGGGTCTTTCTTATTGCAGCGCGCTGTACCTATCTATCACGAATGTTTCGCGCGATAAATCTGTTCGAATGCAGTTCAAAACACCCTGTATAGAAGCGCCATCTGCGGGCCGCCATTTTTATCTACTGGACTGTGGCATGAGTTCGTGGAATGCGCAGTAGCCGCCTTCTGCGAAATATCAGACTCCCCGGATACGTCCACAGTTCAGCGTCTTCGTATTTTCGTCCCCTGGTGATAAGCGCTGGAAAGGTGTACACCGAAATGTTGATAACTCCCTGTTCCACACCCTGAAATGCCGGCCCTCAAATATGCCACTAAAGGAACATCATCTATTCTAAAGGAACATCTAGACAAAAAAAAAGAAAAGCAGAAAATAAGAAGGTTATTAGAGTTGGTTGTCTGCTTTTCTTATTTGGCTGGAGTAATTTTTCAAGCTCTCACATTTCCGAAGCAGCTCGCCCTCCTACCATTTTATTTTCGCGCAATTCTACGACAGGAAGCAGGCTTTTATTGCATCTCGCCTTCTGCATTCGATTTTTCTTATGTTTTTACGCTCCTTTTTTCTAAACATTCCGGAACTCATAAACGAAGCAATTTGTCTCACACTTAGGGGAATTTTTTTTTTTTTTTTATCTGAGCCGGGTAGTTGAAGCACAGTAAAGTATTAAACCTGAAAAGCTACGTACGCAACTAGAAGTCTTACTTTAATTAACGTAATTTTATATTGCGACGACGGGGCCGCTGAGATGGTGTAGTGCACGTTTGCAGAATAATTAGCATAATACTGTTCGGAATAAATCTGCTTGACAATTATTGAAAGAAAGAAAAAGAAACTCTGGCATATTTATTAAGTATATTTAAACATCGTAGTGACTGTCGGCCTGGTGTCGAATCCCGGGCGATGTTTCCTGAAATACTCCATTGGCAGGAATTGCAGGAACGGGGCTTCGACGTAAATTCCACGGAAATGCGCTCAAATTACTCCTCATAGCTTAATGAGTCCATGCCTTCGTTATATAATATTTCAATGGTGAGAAAAGTCAGGGTTAATTAACAAAGAACCGACAGTGTAACCTTAGCAGATGTTACCTTCACTGGCAACGACTTCGAAACACCTAAACCAAAGGTTGGGGACGTGTCCTAAGTTTTGTTTTCTTTGCCTGCGTTTTTCTGGCACACAGTGTCCATTGTTTTAGTTCAGTCCAATGCTAGGTTTACCTGTCACGAAAGTCACTATTTTTAGACATCTTTATTGATGAATACCGAAATGACCTATCTTAAAAACCTAACTTTGTCAGTAGCCTTGAAATGATGTCAGCTTAAAACCTCCATCTTTGAATGCAAGATCAAAATTCACTTTAATGTCCTTTTAACGCTGTCCTTGTTTCTCAGTGCCGTTGTGCCGTTTTGTACTTGGGTGCTTTTAACCAATGAGATAGAACCCCAATTCATTACAAAAGTAGTAGTAGTAGTAGTAGTAGTAGTAGTAGTAGTAGTAGTAGTAGTAGTAGTAGTAGTAGTAGTAGTAGTAGTAGTGGTAGTAGTGGCAGGGCCGAATTAAGGTACGGGGCTATGAGTGCTGCAGCTTATAGGGCCCCAGGCTGCCAAGGCGCCCGTGCTACCCCCGGAAATTTGAAAAAAAAAAAAAAAAAAAATGGTAGTCGGTTTTACTTCAAAACAGCTGACACATAATGCAGGTACAAAACTGACAGGAGTTTCTGTGCCCTGTCTTTCTGGTGTCGCCCCCCCCCCCCTTCCCCCCCCCCCCCCCCCCCCCCCCCGAATGCCATAAAGTTATCTTTTCTGGACGAGCTGGAGTTTGTGAGCTCGTTGCAAAAAGACTGTGCTTGAGCACCAAAATGTAAGCGTTGCCTTCGTTCTCCTTGTGGGAGGGAGCAGATCTATCGACGTTGACGGTCCCGTTGAAGTCTCTTCTAATAGAAGCGAGATGAAAGGACCGCCACGGAGTTCGCTATTGTACTAGGGCCGCCTCGACACGTTTTACGGACAGTGGAGGATCGGAAGGCAAGCTAGTGTTGCCGAAGGCTACACGAGCAACATACATGCTGCGCATTTTTTTTTTGTTAATTTTTTTGTCTTTTAGTGTACTTCCTTATAAAAAGTTTTCTACGAAACGACAGTTTTAAAACAATAAGAATAAATATACGTGAACCTCCTGAAGCAAACCTTTCTAACCACTAACAGGCGTTTCAAGGAGCCGGCTCTTGAGTTGTGCCCTAATCGTTTTCGAGAGGCAGTGAGTGGCTGCAGGCAACTTTCCCGGTGCCTGTGTCTTATCCGCCAGTGCGAGACGACACTTTTCGTGCTATCGAGTGAAAATTTTTACGAGCCTCTGATGTATGACATATTATTCTCATAGCTTAAAGTGATGCGTCCAAATGGCTAAAAATGTTTTAATTAGTGAAATTAGAAGAAACAAGACGACTTCTGAAACTAATTGAAACATTTTCCCCTTAAAATAGGCAGCATGTAGGAGAGAAGCTTAAGAATATTTTTTTGATCTTCACGAGAAATCCCTGTTTCTCTGCCCAAATGACAGTGGTTGCTATAGTGCAGTCGCTTCATTTTTAATTGTTTCTTTTGTTATTGATATGCAAAAGTCTGTTAGTTTGGAGCAGGAGAGTTTAGTTGATAAGCAAGAGTGCACCAAGCGGTTCGAGCCTTAAGTAGCTTAACCACCAAGATTTCTTTGCTGTCTGAGTTGGCTTACTGTTCAAATCAATAATGAATTAAAAAAGGGCTAGCTAGACAAGCTCCAATCGATCAGAAAAATTTGTGGAATGAAAAAAAAAAATTCTCGGGAGAGCTTTCTATTTGCGACACGCAAGGCATGTCTTAAGGGATAGCAAAATTGATTTTTCTTTCTTGCAATGTGAATTTTGCAGGAATTCTTTCGGGTACCGTCGAATGCAATTCGTACCCAAGTTCTCATGCCATTCGGCATCAGGGGAGACATCTCTGCCGTCCTATCTAACTCAACATCATAATGAATTTATGCAAGCCAGCAGCCACACCTACTGTATAAAAGGGCCTGGTCAAACAAATTAAACGCGGAGTCATCATTTTCAACTTTTCAACGGAAGTTTACGAGGCCATGGAGCTGCACAATGTGCGCGACCCTTCTCAACATTTTCAGCGCTCGTTCATTGTTTTTGCGCTTTTAGTGAGTGACTCACTATTTCCGAAACAGCCTCTAATCTACAATCGCGTCTACTTCATTTGAACCCAGTGAAACCCGAATGTCCTAATGATCGAATCTACCGATACAGAAACCTTTCGAGATGTATAATAAAATGAACGATATTTGTATTTTATGAGGCGGTGATATATGCATATTGCCGTCCTTGTCATTACCATTACCACCATCGCCATCATATTCGGTATTATCATCATCTTTAGGGGCCTTATGAACTGCCTTAGCCCAGAGCCCCGAAATCTCTTAATCCAGCCCTGAGCAGTGGTTGCAGTAGGTAGTGGTGAAAGTGGGTAGTAGGGGTCCTAGTGGTAGTAGTAGGCAGTTGTAGTAATAAATGTAGCAGTAGAAGAAGTCGAAGCAGAAGCACACGTTTTCCCTCTCATTTTAATCCAAATGGTGGTCAATTTGTTCCAAGTGCCATTCACTCTAATTCAAGTACCATTCAATTTAATTCCAGCGCAACCCGATTTAATCTTGGGGTCGGTCAATTTAATCAACAATATATACATGCACTCTTTTACTTAAGTGGTTTTGTTTTGCTTATACTTCTGATAAATTCGAGTAATTATTTATACAATTACATTTTTTTGGTGACCACTGATATATTGATCGCTATTTAGATCACTAGGAGTTACCAGTCGCACGACTGACATGTGGATTACTCTTTTGGTGATCTCAGGTTATTAGTAGAGCAATCTACATTAGCTGAATTGACATTTTGTTTACTCTTTCCCATTACTTCGACTTATTATTGATACAGTTCGGATGATATAAGTACAATTGTAATTTGTGATTAGTAATTCTGATTACTTCGACCTATTAATAAGAGCAATTTGCATAATAGAAGTTCTACATTTTTATTACTCTCTCGATTACTTCGAGGAGTTATTGACAAAAATATATAATTATAAGCTTATTTGATAATCTGATTACTTTTTGTTTTTATAGCTATTATTCACTCAAACAACTTTATTGAAGCAAATATTGCGTTACTTAATCCATCACTTTGAATTAATATGAAGAAAGGTTCAGCTAAAGGGTTTTTACTCCTTTGGTTAATCCTTGTTGCTATTCATCAAACTGGCTCTAAATTAACTAAATTAACTTAGTGGTTACTTTTTACCTTTTCCCGATATATTAGTCCCATAACTGAGTTAATGTCAGCATTATTGACATCTTTGAGTAACTAGTGACCTATTTGACTTTATATTTGTCTAACTTGACATAATCCTCACTCTCGTTATTACTGGAAGCTTTTATACCACCGAGTGATTTATTCTCACCTCAGTTCTCATTTTGCTCACTCTTTTGACTTTGACATACTCTTGACACAATGGAGTTTGATTCGGTTTAATTGACATCATTATTACTCTTGACATTACTTGAGCAAATTATAGACTATATCCTATTAATTATGAGCACTAGTCATATTATGATTTGTCTTAATTACTTCGAGTTATTGTTTACCCTATACTTTAATTCACCCTAATTGACGTATTGATGACACGATTACTTTGAACAAATATTCAACCGATTGATTTTTTATAAGCTTAATTCATGTTTGATTAGTAGTGTGATTACTTCGAGTTACTACTCACTCAACAGACTTTATGTCAGTCGATTGATATTGTTTTGCCTCTCTCGATTACTTCGAGTTATTATGCAACCAGTTCATCTATTATTAGCGGAATTTACAACATTATTACTCTTTTGAATAGTTTGAGTTACTTTTGACCCATAGACTTTATACGGCCTAATTGACATTATGATGATTCTTTTGATTACTTTAAGGTGATTTTCTACCAAGTTATTCGTTAGGAGCTAAATTGACATTATGACTACTCTTTTTATTACTTTAGGCTACTATTGACCCAATTAACTCTAATTTGGCCTAATTAATATTTTAGGGACTCTCTTTATTACTTCGACTTATTGTAGCACCAATTGATCTGTTATAAGCTCAAATCATATTATTATTACACTTTTGAATACTTCGAGTCACTGGCCTAGTCGGCACTACTACCTTTCGATTAGCTGGAGCTAATATTCAACCAATTGAATTATTATGAGCCCAATAGACATGATTGCTATTTTGATTACTTCTAGTTACTTTTCGCCCCATGCACTTTCATTCGGCCTGCATGACATTTTGATGGCGCTTTTGATTACTTGGAACTAATATTCATGCAAAAAATTTATTATAAGCCTAATTGGCTATATGCTTACTCTTTTGATTACTTTAAGTTACTAATGACCCAGTAGACTTTAATTCGGCCTAATTGACATAGTGATGTTCGTTTTGATTACTTTGAGGTGATGCTCGACAAAGTAATTTATTATGAACCTAATAGCAATGGTGATTACTCTATTGATTACTTTGAGTCACTATTGACCCAGTGGACTTAATTCGGCATAATTGATGGTTTGGTAACTCTCCTGATTACTTAGAGTTATTATGCCACCAATTGATATATTAATAGCTGAAATCACTTTAATATTCCTGATTCCTTTGAGTTACTTTTTACACAACGAACTTTAAATCAGCCTATATTACATTTAAATGGCTCTTTTGATTACTTCGAGCTAATATTCAATCAGTTGCTTTATTACAAAACTAGAGACATTATGATAGCTCTTTTGATTACTTTGAGTTACTATTGGCCCAATGAACTTTAAACCGGCGAAATATACATCATAGTGAATATTTTGATTACTTATGCGACCAATTAATTCATTATGAACAGAATTCATAGCAATATTACTCCTTTGATTAATTCGAGTTACTTTTTACACGATTGACTTTAATTGGGTCAACGTTAAATTGTGTTGACTTGACACTTCTGATTACTTTTGTTCTAATATTAAACTGATTTATTTATTATGAGGATAGTTGACATTATCATTACTCTTTTTATTGCTTTGAGTTAATTCTGACCTAGTAGACTTTAATTCGGCATAATTGACATTTTGGTGATTCTCTTGATTCCTTTCAGTTATTATACCACCAAATTATCTATAACAAGCTCAGATCACACTCCTCTTACACTTTTAATTACTTCGAGTAACGGTTGGCCTAATTGACACTATTACCTTTTTGTTTACCATAGGATAGTATTCAACCGATTGATGTATTATGATTTACCATTAGCTCAAAGTAATCAAAAGAGTCAGTGAAATTTGAAATAGGCCGAATTATAGTTTACTGGGTCAAAAATAACTCGAAGTAATCAAAAGTGCAATAACAATGTGAACTGGGCTGAAAATAAATCGATTGGTGCTTTAATGACTCTAAGAAATCGGGAGAATCACCAAAATGTCAGTTATGCCGAATTAAAGTCCATGGGGTCAATTGTAACTCAAAGTAATGAAAAGAGTAATCATCAGGTCTATTGGGCTCTTGACAAATCAATCGGTTGAATATTGTCTTAAAGTAATCAAAACAATCATCACAATGTCAATTAGGCCGAATTAACGTCTACTCGGACGATAGTAACTCAAAGTAATCGAAATAGTAATCATGACAGCTAGGCTTATAATAAATCAATTAGTTGAATATTAGCTCAAAGTAATTAAAATGGTTATCACAATTTCTATTAGTCCGAATTGAAGTCAACTGATCAAAAGTAACTCGAAGTAATCAAAAGTCATAATAATGCCGATTGAGCTTCTAATAGGTGAACTGGTGGTATATTTAATGACAATTATGCCGTATTAAAATGTATGGGTCAAAAGTAACTTCAAGTAGTCAAAACAGTAATAGTATTGTGAATTGAGCTAATAATAGATCAACTGTTTGCATAATAACTCGAAGTAATCACAGAGGCACCAGAATGTCAATTAGCTGACATAAAGTCTATTGAGTGATAGTACCTCGAAGCAATCAAACTATGAATCATCACATCAATTAAGGTTCCAACAAATCAATTGGTTGGATATTATCCCAAAGTAATCAAGTCATCAAGATGTCAACTAGGTCAAATTAAAGCTCATTGGCTCAATAGTAACTCGAAATAATCAAAATAGTAATTATAGTGTGACTTGTGGTCATACTAAATCGGTTAGTCTATAATTTGCTCAAAATAATATCAAGAGTAATTGTGATGTTAATTAGGCGAAATGAAACTCATTGGGTCAATAGTAAGTTGAAGTAATTAAAAGAGGGATCCAAATGGTAAGTGATCTGAGAATTGTATAGAAGCTGAAAATAATAATGAGAGTGAAGATTATGTAAATTAGATCGATATAAAGTCAAGTACGCCACTATTCACGAACTCAACTCTGCTACGTCACGCCGCGGTGGTGGCGCGTCGGGCGCACTTCCGGTCTGGGTCGGTGGGCAGAAGTCGCCGTGCGAGACATGCATTCCTGTGTTTCTTTGGAAAAAACCAGACAAAGAAACCTGTCTTCTCGTCAAAATGATGCGACGGGAGCTGTACCAAGAGAGTCTGGAAAGGTTTGAAGGTCAGTTTTCATATGTTTCTGCCGCCTCCGTTCGTCCGAGAACGTGGATAGTAGCCGTGACAACGGCAAACCAGAGGCTGTCGAACTACGATTGCTTGTGCGGGCAACACTTTGTGGTCGCCAAATGTATTTATTTTGTTCCAACATGAACGAGAGAAAACCGCCAAGTTGTCCGGATTACGACTGACAAGGAAACAGCGCACCCTCAAAACAAGCACTCTAACCGCCGAATTCAGAAACCTCACTCAAACTACACTCAAACTGAAGGGCCCCTCCACTTCCTCGAGGAAGGCGCGAGGGCCGGCGCTGGCCAGTCGCGACGGCGGATCCGTCCTCGGGATTGGCCAGCGCCAGCCCTCGCGCCTTCCTCGAGGAAGTGGAGGGGCCCTTCAGTTTGAGTTTAGTTTGAGTGAGGTTTCTGAATTCGGCGGTAAGCTTTCATGCACACAAAAGTAAGAGCCACTTACACAGCGGTGACTGACAACTCTACGTTATATTTACAATTTTCGTTTTCGTCTTTCTTTGGGACTAGGGTTTCTATGGCAAAAAATTGCCCTTTTCTTCTTTCTTCTTTTTCCTGTGTTTTTGTAATAGGAAGCTAAACCATAAAATTATTGTATGGCTAAGTACTCTAGTTCTTTGTTGGATAACATTATGGAAGTAGTGCTGACACATCTCTCCTTTTGCCTGACAATGTTCTCTGCTTCCTTGATTTCTCTTGTCAGCTTGTCGTAGTTCCTGCCTAACACTGTGCATTTCTCCAGCTGCGCTGTGCAGCCACAGTCTCGGCAGTGAATTCCCAGGTGTCCGGAGTTTTTGTTGGTGATAGTGCAGTTGTGCTCACGAAGGCGATCGTTGATGCACCGTCCGGTCTGTCCTATGTATTATGGTCCACAGGATAGAGGGAAGGAGTAGACCACCTTTTCGGTACACTGTACGAAGTTGTTTTTATGTTTCTTCGTGCACTTGGGGACTGTGGTTCTTGTGGGTGTGTTTACTCTCTTGCACAGGCTATGAAGTTTGTTAGGGGCTGAAAAGACGATGTCCAGGTTAACTCTATTAGCTATTTTCTTTAGACCGTGGGAAAAGTTGTGAATATATGGCACAATGATCGGTTTTTTGGCCCTGTCTTCTTCTTTTTGTTTAATGTGGTCCCCTTGCTTGATGTCGTTGATGAGTCTTTCGGCCACTGAGGTTAGTAAGGAGGTTGGATATCCTGCGCATTTTAATCGAGAGACTTGCCCGTTGAAGCTTGTTTGCATGGAATGGCAGCATGATTTTGTAAGTGCGTTGTTGAGACTTAACCGCACAATGCTCCGCTTAACAAGTTTCGAGTGCGCCGAGTTGAAAGGTAGAAGCGGCTTTTTCCCCCTGGGCTCATAGGACCAGCATACATGATAAGGTAAAATAGAAAGTCGCAGATCCAGGTATCTTAACGAGTGGTCAACTGGAAGTTCGTGCGTAATGTTTAAAGGGTTCATGCAGCCTTTAAAGCTGTCTAGAACTTCGGCAACCATGGTTGTAAAGTCGTGATCATCGGTTTCTAGTACGATTAAATAATCGTCAACATACCGGAAGACTTTGATAACTTTGGAAGTATCCAAGGTGTGCTCTAACTGCCTTTCTTGGTGGGCAAGATAGAGGTCGCTAAGGACAGGGGCAATGCATGATCCTAAGCAGACTCCCTGCTTTTGTAGTTATGTATGACCATCCGAAGTAGCGAACGTGGATTTGAGATAGACGTTAATCAAGTTCAAAAATTCTCCTTGGGATATGCCTGATGCATTCTGGAATAAATAGTGCCATAGGTCTCTATGCGCTCCTCAATGCACTGTAGGAGTCGGTCTTGGGGCAGGGCATAGTAGAGGACCTTAATATCGGTGGAGAACACTTGTAGATTTTTCCGGCCCTGATGCTCGTGGAAGAAGGTGAAGACGTCGTAGGAACTTCTGATCAGGTACGGATCGTCAATGGGTGAGCATATTCAGTCTTTCTTGTAAATAAAAGGCCACAGACTTTTGCCACGTTCCCCTTTCAGAAATGATAACTCTAAGGGGGCAGTCTGTTTTGTGAGTTTTTGCGCTGAAGAATAATTCTAGGCTCAACTTTTTACTGCGATCAATATAGGAGCAGAGGTGTTTTAAATCTTGCGATTGGCGAAATTGTTTTGCTTCCCTTTTCACTTTTCCCACAGAATGCTCGTTGCGGCTGCAGAAAACAGATTCGATTGCTGTTAATGCTTTTTCTCGAAATGTGTCCTCCTGCGTGAGGAGAAAGCCGCCTTCCTTGTCAGCGGGCATAAGATATAGTGGGTGTTCTTTTAGGTATGTTTCTACCTTCTTGATGGGTAGAGGAGTAACTGATGGCTTTTTCCGTAGAAGTATGTCCACTCCTTCAGAGGTGCACCGATCAATCTCGGTCTCTGGTGCTCGTCTTGACACTTGCCTGACTATGGAAAGTAGCTCTGGTTTCGTCTTCTTAGGCTCCACCGCGAACTTTGGGCCTAGGCTGAGAACATGCTGCACAGAGTCCGGTATATGGACGCCGCCTATTGTGCGCACTGGGTTACTCGAAGCCGTTTCTTTCTTTGGTGTGTTGATGCGGAGATGCCATAGAGTGAGTCTCCACAGATATTCAGTCATGTTTTCTGTTAGGGAGACGTAATCGCGCCATATTCTACTTCCGAAGGAATGGTTCCTGCTCTCACGCGGTTGTAAGAACAGGCAGTTTCGGTAGTGCCGTGTCTGTCGATGCCATTCAGCTTGAAGGATTTAGCAGTTCCTTTTGCCATGTTCTACGGATGGTACCAAACCTCCAAATAGGGCTTTGACTTTAGGAGGCGACATTTGTACTCGTATACAGTACCCAAATGTTCACGCTTGACAGACGCAGATGGCAATTAAGGTTACCAGAATATCCAGGTTCAAAGGGTGAAGCTTAAAAGGGCCCGAAGAACTAGAGATGAAACCTGTTAAAACGGAGGTGCGGGCGATTTGGTTGTTCATGACCACGGTGGAAGAAATACATTTAGGCGATGACTCTCTGTCTCGCGCGGCGACCACATTATGTTCGGCGCACCGAACGCGCTTCTCTCGCACGGGGATAGATGGCGCCCACGTATTGAGGGGCTTGTGAAGGCTTATATAGAGGGCTTGTCAAGGAAATCATGTATTCTTTATTCGGTCTCTGTGCACTGTGTAGTGAAATAGTGGATTTATGTTGGCGCACTGGCACTGATTGCCTTTTCCCCCTGCGGTTCCTGCTTTTTTTACCGAGAACATTTCGATGATGACTCAACGTGACAAAAATGCTCGTATAAATATAAAACTTCCCGGCATAATCTACTGGGCCTTCAATAATTTAGAGCAATTTACAGTAAACAACTGGGTCGTGCTCGCATGTTTTGTAAACAACATGTTTGGTAACAGTTCCGTAAATTGTTTACATACATTGCGTGGTTTTATAGGGGGTCTGGAGGTTTTTGCCACCCTGCTCCTACCTTATTGGAAAAAAAAATCGAATAATGTTACGTAGGGGGCCTAAATAATTCTTTACATGCGCATAAAGGTTTTAGCATTACAAATGGTTTATATATACAATGTCAACTTGTACCGAGAAACATACAAACCTTGTGACCAGAAAAAAAATTCCAATGTATGATGACATAGTGACAGAAACGATGACACAGTATTGTCACGGGTGGTGACAAAAAAACAATAAATAAACGGGAAGAAATAAACGTTTAATGGGTGGCGAACTTGTGCCAAAAATGAAAGGGTACAAAAGATAATAACAGAGCGTCACGAGCGTCGATGTCGGCGAAACCGCAGGATCGAGCGCAGGGGCGAGACTGACTCCGCTCGCCTTGCGGAATCCCTTATGTACCCTCGTGGGTTTCTGGATCGTTCGGCGCAGAAGGGTACGGCGCGTAGAACATTCTAACCTCGAATCAGCCAAGATGGTTCTCGAATTCACCAGAACATCACGTTACAGTGTCAACAAAAATGTGAAGCCGCGGCCAGGAGTCGAACCCTGGCCTTCTGCGTGGAAGCGTGGAAGGCAAGCGCGATAACCGTTAGGCCACGCGCACGCACTTGGCCAGCTGTGCGCGCGGCAGTATGATGACATACTGACTGACATAATGACACAGTGACTGAAAGTCAAACAATAGTAGCGGTTATAAGACGTATATCACTTTTCATCTATACTCTCACAATATGGTGTCACCCCGTCTTACAGGTAAAAATATACCTGACAAATATTTTTGCTTTAAAATGTACATAAAAATTGAATTCACTGCATTCTAAAAAAGAACTCCATCTCCTACATCCTGTGTTTCTCGCCCATGCCCTTAAACTAAGACGAGCGCTGCTTTGCTGATTTCTTTATTTCTTGAGCTTTTTTGTTCCTACTCATCGTAATATGCTTACAGTGTTTTCGCATTCGCATGCTCAAGTAGTAGTGGAGCAACCGGGCAATTGTTTCTTCTTTGTGTTCAGCGCATGGAAACGTAATTGTGCATGTGTCAGGAACACTGTCGATTGTGTCCCCGTAGACAGTCTGGCGGCTTCAATTTTCAACGAAGAACTGTTCCGCTTTCTTCAGTAGCTGGAAAAGGTTCTTGCTGGGGTGTATAAGGCCTCCTCTGTTCTTCACGTTTGTCAGTGCTGCTTCAGTAGAAGTGTTTTTGTCGATGCTGAAAACAGATCGGCACGTAGGGCAGCGTGTAGCTTTTTTTATTTTCAAACTCAAAAACCCAGTTGCATAATATAGCATGCAGTCCACAGCCTTGATTTCTCGAGCCTTTTCTGTCCAGACATCTTCGCATTCCCAGTCTTCGACAGAAATTAGACTGTCAAGCGTGGTCTTCACTTGTTCAACGAGATGAGGAGACTAGGTAGTAACTTGCGATCGGCTTTCGGGATTGCACGACGCCACTGCTCCAGGGGAGCGTCAAGCGCCGTTCGCACTCTTGCAACCGAGTACGACAAGGAGAGAGACCAGACCAGTTTTTAAGCCTCTTGCGATCTCTTAGGAGCAGCTCCGCTACACCGCACCCGGTCCTAAGACGTCGCAAGAGGCTTAAAAACCGGTCTGGACTTTCTCAGTTGTACTCGGTTGCAAGAGTTTGAACGGGCCTTCATTCAATGGAGCTTTAAACAAGGACACTCGCTCTGCGCAGTTCCGGTCCCCCGAATCGCAGTTGGGAACGAAGCACGTCCTTCCCATCCTTATAGCATAACTTCTTCTTCAGGTTAAGGCTCATCTTCGTGCACAATGGTGGCACCGGTTATTGACACTGCACCAGAGCAAAACAGGAGGCCAGCCACTGACCGCACACCACCACCACACCGCGAAAAAAACGAGCAAGCTACGCCTCCGAAACCATTGCCGCCGAGGAGAGACCTCATACCCACGGTGCTCATACCTCAGCGCCCTCCGCGGCAGCGCGGAATAACTACACTTCGTTTCACCTTATTACCGCAGCGAAGGCTAGAAGCGCGAGCTCATAGCATTGGCAGCTGCTTTTGGTGCACGAGAGCTTGTGCCGCCAGATGTGCCTTAGAGCAAGGAGCTCGCGCTTGTAGCCTTTCCTGCGGTACATCATAAGGTGAAACAGAGTATACTCTTTGTTCGAGGCTAGCTCCGAACATGATCTGGTCGCTCGCTCCCGCGGGAAGAGCGGCCAGAGTCACCGCCTAAATGTATTTCTGCCACCGTGTTCATGACTGACAAGGAAACAGCGCACCCTCAGAACAAGCACTCTATACTTCGTTTCAGTTTCGGTCCTGACGCAGCCGATGCTAATAGCGCGAGCATGTGGCCCAGAACAGTGCTTGCACTGCACGAGCGCGCGTGCTTGGCAGGGATGCTGAAAGCCCGGAGCTCGCGCTTGTAGCTTTGGCTGCGTCTGGACCGAAGCTGAAGCGAAGTATTAGCGGCGAGATGTTTTGGTGGCGCCCTCCTATGGTTCCCCCTTGTGACGTCATTAACTTGCGAACAACAAGTTCGATGGTGTTTGTAAATAGCATGGTGGAAGCCTGAAATCATTGCGCTCTCAAAGCAACACTGCCAACAACGTCGAAATTAAAGCTCTTTCATTCCTCTTATGTCCGTCAATGGTATACCCTTTCCGACGTCATAGTCAGCTTTTGGACCAATCGTGGAAGGCCGACCACAGCGACGCTTTCGGTCGCGCACGTCGCCAATAAGCTTTCATGCACACAAAAGAAAGAGCCACTTACGCAGCACTGACTGACAACTCTACGTTATATTTACAATTTTCGTTTTCGTCTTTCTTTGGGACTAGGGTTTCTATGGCAAAAAATTGTCCTTTTCTTCTTCCTTCTTTTTCCTGTGTTTGTGTAATAGAAAGCTATCGGGAGTATTCACTGGAGGCAATAGATGTGTCAGCAAAGGCTGAGCGCGTGCTGATGGCGAGCTTCCACAGTTCTTTTGCAACGTGCATTCCGCACCGTCAAGAGTGCCGGTCTTATCAGCCTACTGATGTGAGCTCGTTCTGAGCATGCGCTCTAAACAGCTTCCGCAAATATGGCCCCTAGTGAATACTCCCTCTACCATAAGATCAGGCGGCCGTGACTCGCACGGCCGCCTGATCGTTCGAACGTTCGTCTGCTCATTCAAACTTGTCTGCTTTTTGTCGTCTGCTCGTTCAAACAAAAGCGGCCCGTAGACCAAACTTGGACCCGGTGATTGCAATAAGAAGAAATTGCAGGCCTAAAAAGACTTATGTAGGCTCGGTGTAAACAGCAGATACAAGGTGTTGATCATTGGTACCAGTGGCCATCACCGACTTGTTACGCTTGGCCTGTTCCCGCTTCCGATTTTCAGTATCGACGTCAATCATCGCCGCTACCTTGTACACTTTTGCAGCACGAGCGACGTCGCGATCGAAAATAGCTAGAAGAATCTCATCATGGTTTTGGCGTCCCTTTTGCGGCGTTCATGCAAATAAATCGCCGCACGTCAAATTAGAGAGTTTTCGTAGACCGCGTTTCCCCCTCCGCTAAGCCCTCCGTAACGAAGAAGTTGCTACTGCGCCTGCGTGCCGATAGCCTTGACTGTAGAGTTTCGCGTAACGTAGCGGGTTGCAGAGGGCGTTGCGGGACGGCGAAAACTATCTACGAAAACTCCCTATTTTTTACGCAAAATTTAGCGGCGTAACGAGCCTTGATAATTTCGCTCAGGCGATTAAAGTGGTAAGACATTGCTACGAGGACGTAGAATCGAGAATTCCAAGGCTAAAAAGAGTATGCGGACTCACACAGACACCGACAACGTGACATTCCAATGGTTTGTTGACGCAGGACGTGGTGCTTCTTGCCCGGACTCCATTGCGCATGCGTTCGAACTGTCCTCTGCTCTTTCAAACTTGTCTGCTTTTTGTCGTCAGCTCGTTCAAACGACAGCGGCCCGTAAACCAAACGTTGACCTGGTAATTGCGATAAAAAATAAGTGCAGGCCTCAGAACACTTTCGAAGGTAGGTTGGGGTAAGTAGGCTAAGTGTAAACAGTAGATACAAGAAGATGTTGATCATTGTTACCAGTGGCCATCACCGAATTGTAATGCCCGATTCGACTTGCGGTTTGCAGTATAGACGTCCACCATCTCAGCTTCGGTCCGCGCTTTTGCGGCCCGAGCAACGTCGCGACTGAATATAGCGAGCAGAATCTCATCGTGGGAGACAGGCTTTAGCACCCATTCTGCGGCGTCCACGGGAAATGAATCGCCGCACGTCACATTATTCACGCGAAGTTTTCTGGTGTAAAGAGCCTCGTTAATTTCGCAGAAGCCGCTCGAGTAGTCAAAAACTGTTAGGAGGACGTTGAATCAACAATTCCAAAGCAAAAAAGGACAGGGAAACTCACACCGACGCCGACAACAACGCAATTAAATGGGTTGTTTATGGGCGACGGCGAGCTTCTTGCTCACCGTCCACCGCGCATGCGCGGCGCCGGCGGCGTCCGCTAAAGCGAACCTGTTTGTTTGTATACATGAATTGGTGTATACAAGGTGTCACAAAAAAAAATTTACACGGTCTTTTTTACCCCAAAAATAAACTAGGCATCGCCGAACGCTCATTCTCCGCCCAAAGGTAGCGCTAGAGGTCACAACCAGATGCCAAATTTTTGGCCCGATCCGATAAATTAATCAAAAGTTGTAACTGATTTTCTAAAAATTTCATTGGGAAAATGGCGGTCGACGGAGTTTTCGAACAGATGGGGCTCTATGGCACCAGAAACCGAAAACGGGCAAAAATGGGCTCCATTTTCCTATTGAAATTTTCAGAAAATCAGTTATAGCTTTTGATTAAGTTATCGGATCGGGCTGAAACTTTGGAATCTGGTTGTGACCTCTAGCTATACCTTTTGCGGAGAATGAGCGTTCGGCGATGCCTAGTTTATTTTGCGGTAAAAAAGACCGTGTAAATTTTCTTTTGTGACACCCTGTAGTTACTCAAAGTAGTAGATGTCAATAATGCTGTTATAAACTCAGTTCAGTTGTGTGACCACTACATCGGTGACAGTTAAAAAAGTAACCACGAAGTTAATTGAGGTAATTTAGAGTGAATTCCGTAATAAGTAATACGGAGTAATCAAGTGAGTAATCCAAATCTTAACTGAACTTTTGTGTTTGGTCAATCATATTTCAAAGAAATATACTGAGTAATGAAAATTTTGTTTCTATAAAGTTAGTTGTATCAATGATACCTGTATAACCAAAAAGTAATCAAAAGGTCCAAAGAGTTCATATCAAGATACATTTCTGTCAACAATTCCTCGAAGTAATCGAGGGAGCAATCCAAAATGTTTGTGGAACTTTAATCTTGTAATGGGTCGAAATAATTATAATTGCAAGCCATACCGTCAGCAAGCTTCATATAGTCAGAAGTGTCAATAATAGCGCGAAGTAACCAAAAGAGTAATTACAAACTGCAGTTGCACCTTTAACATCTAAACTGCAACCATAATAAGTCGATCTGATAAGAAAGATTAAAAAAAATGTAAATCCAGCTAAATTAAACTCCAATGCACTACTAAGAACTCGACGTGACCAAAAGAATAATCAGCATGTCAATTCACCTACGTTAAACTTGCGACTAGTAACTCCAAGTAATCGAAATAGTGATCAAAATAGCAGTTGTCCGAAACAAAGTCTAATAATATATAATCAATGACTTTAGTTACCCTAAGTGTAAGCGATGGGCGACCGCTAAAGACAAATTAGCACATGTATATACTGTGGATTAAATTCACTGACGCCGAGACTGAATTGGGTAGCACTGGGATAAAAATGCATGGCGCTTGAATTAAAGTGGATGGCACTCGGATTAAGTTGATCGTCGTTTGGATTAGAATGAGCGTAAAAATCTGTAGTAGTAGTAGCAGTATTAGTAGAAGCAGTATTTGTAATACTAGTAGAAGTACAAGGAGAAAAAAAAAGACGTCAGAAGGGCTATAATCTCAATTAAATGGCCATATATATATTTCCTCCGGGAAAACGAAATTACCGCGAAATTTTCGACACTAGACAAAGTTGAGGTATTTTAAGAGGTGTTTTTCTTTTCGGGGTCGACGACCCGATATAGAAGCAGGTTTCGAAATCCCCCTTCAGTCAATATGGGTTTGGCGACGCGCAGGGATTGCGCTAAATGTTTTCTTTCGGGTGAGCTTCAGTTTGTGCCCTACGTGTTCCATCCAACCACTTAAAAATCGTTTACACTAGGGGAGTTCAGTGCCCTGGGAGAGCGATTCCAACATGTGCTTTTACTTCAAAAATGTGTGTCGTATCGCAAAAAAAAAATGTTTTTTTTTTTTTGGGGGGGGGGGGGGGCAGGGAAGGGAGAGGGTTCGGTGTTCTTTTGAGTGACACGTTAAAAAAACAAAAAAAAACAAAAAAAACATCCCGTGGATTGTGAGTGTTTTTATTTCGTCTTACGAAAGACATTGTAACAGGTTGGTCTCCAGGAACGATGACGATCTTCCATAAATTCTCCATAGTGTGCAATAAACAATAAACCAATAAACCAAGAAACATTTCTTTGTTTTCCTCCCCCATCAAGCGAACCCTCCTCCATCGGGGTGCTAGGCGCGTCTGGCTATCACGCGAAACCCGAAAGCCGTCACCAACCCGCCCAAAGCCGTCACCAACACCTAGGCTGACAGTGCGGTGGAAGCTACGCGCTCATGGGACCAGTCTTACGCCCGTCTTTCGTCACGTGACCACGCTACCGCCCATATCCACGCGCAGAGAGCGATCGCAGCCACTGAAAGGGTGGCGTGTGATTGGTCCGGCCAGCGTGTAGCTCCCACCCCACTGTCGGCTTAGGGCTAAGCAAACTATAACTGAAAACGTCCACTTTTTTCTTTAGGCTTTTTTTTTTGTTGTTGTTGTTGTTGATGCCTCATAGTTAGTTGGCTACACCGAAACCCTTGAGAACGTACGTGACCGAAATGTTAAGAGTTAGTTCTGTGCGCAGAGCACCGTTAAGGTCGGTGGTGGAGGTGCGCGTTACCCTTCTTGTCTGGAGGGCCTCAATCACGTCTGAAACGACCTGCCAAAAAGAAAACACGCCACACGGCCGCGATCCCTTTCTGCACGTACGCAGAGAAACATTTTGCGAAAGGTTTGGTCGGAGTTACGGCTCGGAAATCGGAGCCCGTGCTGCATGCGTAAACCGCCGTGGCAAAGAGTTGGAGATTCCCCGGAAAGCTGTCGAGACCACGTATTTTTTTCGTCTATCAAGAACGCAAAAAAAAAAAAAAAAAAAAAATGGACGCGCTTTTGCGAGGGTGTAGTATGATAAAAATAATGATAGTTTTAATTACCATGTTAGTATGGTAACAGCTGACGATAAAAGGCTGTCCGAGAAGCTTGAGTGGTCCTTAGCCCCCTCAAGTACGAAGCAGGTGTAAGAACAGTACTCTTAGCAAGTCCCGTGTACTTGGTGAATATTTTGGGTGAAAAACACGCCATTTACACAAATTACCATAAATTTACACATTGAGTAACGAATAATTCGTTCGAAAACCATGCGGGGTTGTAAAAAACGTGTTTTGCTTCGGTTATACATGCATGGCCGTGTAGCCGACCTCGAAAACACGCGTCACTCCCGGCGGCGACGGCAGCATTACCGGCTACCGAAGCACCGGAATGCTTGGGGACAGACCTAGAAAGGACCGTGGAGGCAAATTCCGCGGAAAGAAGCATGTCTCGGAGACAGATGTGCACCAAAAGCAATTACGCCATGTCGTGGGACGGGGCGAATTCCACGCTTAGCGTGCTTGCTGCCATTGATTGTGGTCGATGGCAATGCGACTTCCCTTATGTCGCCTCTGTATTTATTTTAGGGGTCTTGATAATTGTTTCTTACAAACCACAAATAAAGTTAGGGGTCTAATTACTCGTTCTAAACAGTTACAATAGATATAAAAAGCGTGCCCTCAATCTGAACACGTGACATTGCAGTTGGTTTCGTTTTGGCCTCAACCATTCAACTGCAAGCGAGGGTGCCACCGCTTCCCATGCACCCTCCTCAGAATTTACGGCGCTCCATGGTGGCCAGTGTTGCTGCATCTGTAGGTCACCTTTAAGTTAGGGCTGACAGAGGAAATCTGGCCACGGCGCAACGCCGATGTACGCTGGAAGCTAGAGCCGGTTTGCTTTCGTCGTTTTTGTTTGGTCGGAGAAAATCTGGCAACAACGCACGTTTAACATGGCGCCCGTATTGTTTTGGTTGGACGGGAAGGGGGAAGCTGCTCGGTTTGCGAGCACATGTAGCGAAGACGTGACCGGAGAAGTGACCCTGTGATGTTCGCAGAAGACGGAAAGTATCATTCGTAATCGTCGTGTGTGCTTTCAAAGCGAAGGGAGTCACAGGGTCCACGAGTGCGCAGCCACAAGCCAAGGTTCACGACAGCAATGCGTTGACTTCGGTGATCTCGTTCTGTTTGGTTTAACACGGCCATGCGAAAAAGAGCTGAAACGTTTGTGGTGTGTGGTGCGGTGCTTGGAGGTAGAAACCCACACTAACACGGAGCACAAATTGGTTGTTGTGGGGTCTAGGTTCATGGGTTCAGTCCCGAACCAGCTGGACCGGATCACTGATCCGGTCGGGCTAGTCCGGGAGGACGCAGCGAGCGTTTTTAAAGTAAATCTTCCTTCGTTCCGTTTCAAAATGTGGAAGTATCCCGACGCATACCGTGAGTAAAAAGCTGCGGGCGTTTTCAACAAAATTACGTCGTTTAAATTGAACAATGGACTCCGTATTGTTGTCCTACATCTGCCGCTTTTATGCTTCGTGTTGTTGGACTGCGTTTGCACAGCGACGCACACAGCTCGAGTAGATGATTCGAACCTGCAAACGAGCGGTTAACAGAATTTCAGGAAAACTTAAGTCACCACTGATATTTTCCTTTAATCAACGGTGAGGAAGCGGCGAGAGTGTCCTCTTAGGTGAATGCAGTGATGTGATTGCTGCGCCAATTGCGCCAGACTGCGCCAAGGGGCTAACCCTGCCTACATCCTGCTACATTTTTCCAAAATATGGGTAATCTGCGCCAAACCTGCGCCACAAAAAAAAAAGAAAAAAAAATTCTTTTTGTTTGTTTTTTAAAACCGAAACTAAACTGAGCACCGTGTTGAGCATGCGTGTGTTATGTGGCGCAAGCGGCCAACCGACACAAGTACCCTGCATCAAGTGTCCATCCGGTCCTATACATGGTTTTCCCGTCATGTGGCGTTTCGCGCTCTCGTCGTTTCGTGGATCTCGTCTCGCGTCTTTTTTTATATATATATATTTTTTTTTTTTCAACAATAGCCGCGGGCGTGTGTGGAGGCTCCGACGCTATAGCGTACCGGGTACCAACCAAGCCGTCATGCTGTGAGACGAAACCGCGTTTTTACGCGGCGGGAGTTACTTTGTGAGCACAAGCCTTCACTCCTGAAAGCAACAGTCGTGAGGAAACTATATTTGGTCCCTGCCTTCTAGTAACCGTGGTCGCGCGACATCGGGTGTTGCCGTCCCCACGTCGCTGCAGATATGACGCTTTCTAAAATGAATCTAAGTACCACCGCACGTTCATCAAAATCGCTGTCCTTCTTTTAATTATAAATTACTACAAAAATTCCTTTTCAACTCAAAGACTGCTGTGTCGAAGTCTTGATTACCTAGGTTTCTATCGGTGGGCTTTCTTTCGAGAGGGATTCCGGTACGTGAAAAATCTCCTACGAAAGAAAGTTGGTGAAGAGAAGTGAGCTAAAGCAGAGAAGGCAATGTATACGCACGCTGAACCCGCGCAGCGCGCTTGTTTGTCTCGAGCTCACTCGTTGCAAAGAGCGCTCCAAGAACTTTTTAACCCTGGCTTGCGATGTGTCGTATCGATGCGGTCTGGTTCTTTTTTTGCTTGTACCTTGTTGCTTGTACCTTGTTTAGCTTGTACCTTGTTTGCCTGCCTGACAAGAACGCGCGGCTGGCATGTTTTTCGTCATTCATTCATTTTGCATACAATTTCGGGAATCAGTTGGCGACAGAGCGGAGTGACATGGTTTCGGTTTCGATCGAACAGCCGTTGTCTCTGCTAGCGCGACGATGCACGCACAACTGCAAGCCTGGTGAAGTTGCCCTCACGTGTTTGTGAACTTAATTGCACGGCAGAGGCACCAGCCGGGACGCTTGCAATCCATTTTTTTAACGTTTTTTTTTGTTTTTTAGACAAAAATCTGCTACGCCGGGAAGCAGTAAAACGGTGGCAAGCGGTTTTTTGGTTGCTCGGCAACGCCTACAGCACTGTACACTTGTTTGATGTCTCAGCAGTAAAAACACAAGCAGGAACTGCCGTCACTACCCGTCACATTAGAAGACTACAGAAGTCAAAACACAAAGTGCCCTTCATGTGTACAGCACTTAAAACGAATATTTTTTTTTTAATTTTTCTACGAATATCTGCTCCAAAAGCCACTTTTGCTGCTCCGAAACTCTGTCTTGGCTGCTCCAAAAGCCACTTTTGCTGCTCCGAAACTCTGTCTTGGCTGCTCCAAAAGCCACTTTTGCTGCTTCGAAACACTGTCTTGGCTGCTCCAAAAACCACTTTTGCTGCTCCGAAACTCTGTCTTGGCTGCTCCAAAAGCCACTTTTGCTGCTCCGAAACACTGTCTTGGCTGCTCCAAAAGCCACTTTTGCTGCTCCGAAACTCTGTCTTGGCTGCTCCGAAAGGTGCTCCAAAATAACTTAGGCCAATCACATCACTGTGAATGTAAATCCTCGTTCATCCAGTTATCCGGTGTCAAAGTGTGGAAGATGTCCAACGTGTACTGAGGGCGGGAACTACGAGCGTTTTGCCTTACTTTTATAACCGGAACCAGGGCCCATTTGCTTGAAGCGCTAACGGTGGCTAAAGTTAGCCGCACTACCTAGGAGAGGGATTTTGAAATCACGTGACTGGCTCGGTAGGGATGAGGGGAAACATGGCGGTGCCCCGGTGAGTGAACTGATATGTCGTTGTAACTGCAATATCGGGCGCGTTAGTCAGCAACGAATGGTGCCGGAAGCTTTCGCTTTGCCTTCCCTCACTTAAATCGCAAAGCATAAGCAATGACTTCTCCGCATCTTTTAGATAGTCTTCTGATTCTGGCCATTCCTAGGCCTAAATGAACGCGATAATTGGCGGCATGGCAACGTCTTTGGAAAGCGGATTTGCTTGACTCAATCGGCCGGGTATTGATAGCACACAAAAGCAGACAGCGCCCCAATTAGCGATGTGCGCCGCCAAAAGCGTCGCTGTGGTCAGCTTTCTACGATTGGCCAAACCAAGGGCATATGAGCACTGTCAGATTGTCAACTGTGACGGTGTTAGTTTCGAATTGCGATGGCTCCTAGCTTCAACTGTGCTTTTTAAACACAGCATGAAACTCGTAGTCACACCCGATAGTAAGTAGCCAGAATAACAACTGGTGACGTCACGGCGAGGCAAATCCCAGTCGTGACGTCACAAAGGGAAACCATACAAATGTATCCACACGACGGACCGGGCCGCGGACCGATTGATCACGTGATGCGCGGCCCGCTGGCCGCCCGGCTGCAATGAGCATCCACACGGCGGACCGAAAGAGCAGACGACAGAGCGAACGGGCCGGTCTAACCCTCGACTTCACAGCTCCGCCAAACGCATGCAGCGAGCTGCTTTGAGGCTATTTGCAAGGAGCCAAGATGGAGGTTGGACGAAAGAGACGTTTGGCCGCGGTGGTCCTGGCGTTGACTATTGAGGACGAGGAGGACTTAAGTGAAGCGAAAAAGGCACGGGGACATCTTTAGATGATTATTTGAGTAGTCGTCGCGACTATTGTCCCGCAGAGCGGGGAGTCGCTCCTCGAGCGCGATGAAGTAAAAAGTTGCATCATCGCACAACAAAAGGTTCGTTTTCTTCGTCTTCGACAGTTGGCGCCAAAAGAAAACGACTTTGGATTTGGATTCCAATCCAAACAAAAAAAGTCAGCTTGTTGCCAGACTTAGCGCTTCAATCATACTAAAAACGCCGCGGTCCGCCGCCAAGGTCCGGGTGAGAAAAGTCGCTTGGCATTTCTCAGAAGCGCGGGCCGCGGACCACCGGCGGACCTCGAAAACCGATGACGTAAGATCACGTGATGCGCGGCCCGCGGACCAAAACAGCAATTTGGTCCGTCGTGTCCGCCGAAACGTCTCGGCGCTAATAGAGCATTTGCTATAGGAAGTATTCACTGGCAGCCATATCCGTGTGCGCTGCTGCTGAGCGCGTGCTGACGGCGAGCTTCCGCACTCCTTTTGGAGCGTGCATTTAGCACCATCAAGGTTGCCGGTCTTAGCAGGCTATTAATGCGAGCTCGTTCTGAGCATGCGCTCTAAACATCGCCCCCAAATATGGCGTCCAGTGAATACCTCCTATATTATCCAAGCATCGAGGAGAATGCAGGGATTGGTGTTCACACGCGCACGCCTCCCCCGTATTAAAGAGTCGAAGTAAATAACCAAAATAAAGCGTTGAGGAACGCGCGTGGAAGATGCCACTTATTATAGGCATTTGCTTTAGAAAAGTTACTACAGCTGAGGCCAGCAGGTGCGGCGCGTGGAACGCCAATCCCTGCATTCTCTCTGATGTTTGGGTAATATGCAATGGGTCTACTGAGCTTTTACTAAATTACCCAAGCATCGCGAGGAGAACGCTGGAAGTGTAATTCTACGCTCCGCGCGCGCTGGCCTTCCTCTTATGAAAGATTGAAAGTAAAATATCATAATAAGGCTTTGACGGACACGCGTGCAAGTCAAAAATTTGTTTTAGATAATTTGCTTTACAACAATTACTACTGCAAACGCCAGCACGCGCAACGCGTGTAACTACACTCGTTGCATGTACCTTGGTGCTTGGGAAATTTAGAAAAAAGGTCTGTCTATTGGGACGCTGTCTGCTTTTGGCCGATTGAGTCAATCCACTTTCCAAAGACGTTGCCATGCCGACAATTATCGCGTTCATTGAGGCTTAGGAAAGGCCAGAATCGAAAGGCTATCTAAAAAAATTCGGCGAGGTAATCCCTCATGCTTTGCGATTTAAGTGAGGTAAGGCAAGGCGAAAGCCTCCGGCACCATTCGTTCCTGACTAACGCGCCTGATATTGCAGCTACAACGACATATTAGTTTCAAAGCAAGCGGTGCTCACTCACCGGGGCACCGCCATGTTTCCCCGCATCCCTACCGAGCCAGTCACGTGATTTCAAAATCCCTCTACTAGATACTGCGGCTAACTTTAGCTGTGGTTAGCGCTTCGAGCAAACGGGCCCAGAGCAGCGAGATAACTGCCTTGCGTAGTCCAAAATTACGAAGCAATTAGTTTCAACAGGTCGAGTACGTTACCGCCACCGGTAATGTAGGCGAGACGGTGCACACTATTTAAACGCTTGCAGTATTCACAAATGGTTCCAAGAAAACGACGCCAACAGAGAAGGAGTTCGCGTTCCAGCATAATGCAGTGCCACGGGCTCGTGAATCTTCGAAATTAAAAGTAATAACCATATTAAAAAAAGAAAATAACGCATTAGCGCCACATTAGTGATCATGAATAACACCGGTCACGAACTCCCGAGCCCCACCGCTCCACTCAACACATACACGACATACGAAAACACACCGCTTCAAAACGACCCAAAAGTGAAGGCGTCTGCTCCCGTACTGCGACTAGCGTAAGTGAAGTGCTGAGCGGATGTCCTTCACAAGAATATATAAAAATGCCTTGCGCAAGGATCATTTCCATTTATTATTAATTACATAATGATAAAATCCCAATATTCTTTTTTTAAATCTGATTCAAGCTAGTCGGACTGCTCATAACACTGGTCTAGCATGAAAATAACAAAATTTGAACTTCTTTATGGCCGTTTTAGGATTTATTGTTAATACATCGTTATTTTTCGCAACGGACTAACATTATAGATTTTGCCTCCATACTTTTTAAATGCAAACAGTTTTTACATACGGCTATCCATTGCGCCGCGTTTTGTGTCGTCTTCTATAAATCAGTAACGGTCAGCGACTAAAGAGCTCACCCGCACATGTCAAGCTTATATGCGCCGCGGGGAGAAAAGCTTGTTGAGTAGGAAGTGGCGGGCCGAGTGTCGGTGTTGTGTTTGTGTAAATGTCGGTGCTGTGTAATGCGTGGTATTCGTGTTGTCTGCGATGTATGTATACGGTTGCTGTCTACTTGTGATCGGTCGTAGCGTATTAACAAACCCGTTTTTTTTTTCTTATAGACTGCTAGAAATCTCGCTAGGTGGTGCAAGTTACCGCCCGATCCCAAATAGTTTGCTCGTGTTATTTGTCCATGTAAGTTCGTCATTCGTTTTTCTGTCTAGCGGCTCGATCGTAGCTACCGACGCCGCCGACCGACGACGACGCACGTACGTACCTTTGCGCGTAGGTATACGTCCACAGCTAGGAGACTGTTTAGTGTGTATAAAAGACATCGAACGAGAACAAACGCCGTCTTGTGTGCTCTCAATTCAGCTGAAAGGCGCGTGGCTCGCTGGGCTCATGTCTCGCCTGTTCTCGGCTGCTAGCCGCCATGTTTTATGAGCACGCTCAGCTAACGCGCTCAACCGTGTTGAGCGGAAGAAAAACACGGTGTATCGTGTTAAGTTTACACCGCACCTTGTGTGTAGACGAAAAACACACATGGCTGCGTGTAAAACGAACACGTTTCGACGTGTCCGCTATGGGACAACGGTTTACACGACTGGGCGTGTTATTTTTGCTAACAGTGTAAAATAAAAATATCGAAAGAAATTATAAACAGAATGCGAGGTACTTCCATGACAAATGTCTCACAAAAACCTCCAAGGAGGAATTGACAACAGTGACGTTTGCGTACCCTAAGACAAAGTGATTAGAATGTTTAACACGCACTAAAAAATAAACAGAAAATGTAACTAATATTTTTTTAGCATACCTGAGTAGCACACGTAAAGAAAGAAAAAACGAAACAAAAACCTTTTTATGCTTTCGTACTCTGCAAAAGAAACTAAAAAACACAAAAAATGACCGCATCTCCACGTGGTGAATGATTTTGGTTGGGGCGCTGCTCTGGTGGTGCTTGTCTGCGTAGACGCTAAGCCGCAGCATGCCGAGCCTTTCGTTCGTTTTCATCCATGTCAGGAAGAGAATGTGTGGTATGGAACGTGGTTATATACGCATTTGAGCATTTGACCGCAGCGCCCTCTCCTGTATAGACGTTGAGCGGCTACATGCAACGTTTCATCCATGACATCTCCAGCTCTAGAGTCACTACCTTATCTCAGAGCCCCCTACTCGTCCCGCAGTCGTGGCCGAGTGGTTAAGGCGATGAACTAGAAATCCATAGGGGTCTCCACGCACAGGTTCGAATTCTGTCGACTGGGCGAACTTTTTTTTTCATCATTTTTTTTTGCCCTACACGAGCACACGTGAGCTTTGTGAGCTCACGAGCACGAGCATCAGCAAGATCGATGTGAGCACGCACGCCGGACGGACAAGGCTAGACCCTAAGGAGCTTCGCCCCTAAAATGAAGCTTGGCAGCTCTTTTTGTCCACAAATTATCTGTTTTCGTCTGTTTCTCTGTCTCCGCAATTTTCGTAAACAAACTATATTTTTTTCCGTTCTCGTCTTTTCTCTAAAATGACTGACATTCTGTTGTCCAGCTTAGTAGAAAAATAGTCTCGGCTTTTAAAAATAGAACACAGTGTAGCACACAAAAAAAGCGGGTTTTTTGTTCAGACCGTTGGTGAAAAATCAGTTTATATTTTTTTTACGAGAAACGTTTTACAGCAATAAGTATGAGCGAACTATGTCGCTGGTATTTACCTCACCATAGAAGCTTTAAATACGGAGACAAAAGCAAGAATGTACGATACAATGCACTGACATATGCAAAGAGAACAAAGCACCAATGAAAGCAACACAACAACGAAACCAATCACACATCCTCCTCTATAAGAATGGCATGTCCGTCGGATCAACATTGCGCGGAGTTCTGTGAACCTTCAAGTGTATATATCAAAATTGACAAGGTGATATCTATTTAATAGAGATGCCAATCGAATAACAGATATACACTTTTCCGGAGTTTAGTCAAGTTGTAGGTACTCTCCAGTTGTCTTTGTCTTGTCGAACAATTAAATTTTTTTTATTTGCAGTTGGGCCAGATGAGGCATACTATTTATACTCTTTTGTGTTTCTGACTTATGGCCCTCACCCAAACGAGGTCTATTTAGGCTGCAGGCTGTGAGCACGCGGGAATGATGAAAAATAAAAATGCACTCGGTTTTTCCATCCGGCGTTATTGATGTGCTGTATATATTTCTTTGCATTAAGTGAATACGATCTAGGTTTTAAAATGTGGTTGTCCTTCACAGCAGTTGTAAACGGTTTAATTGTGAGTTAAAATGTGAATTATAAGGAAGTAACTTAGTTTGCGTGGAAAGAAGGTGTCGAATACGACCAACTACGCCGTAATTTGAGCTACCTTTGTTAGTGAGTGGTTAACGTAATTTTCCCGCAACGTGTCGGAGGAAAATACAACACCGAAACACCTGAAATGTAGTGGCTCCCCAATAATCAGACCAGGGTGTAAGATAGACAGGTGGGGAAACAAGAGCCAAATGAGCGACCGGATTGTGTCCCCCTCGGCTTTCTCTTTTTCTGTGGCGCCATCTATGTGGAGCACCGCGAACTCTCACTCCGGGTGGGCGACCGGTGGCGACCGGCTAAACTGACGGAGATCATTTCTCGTGGATTTTCATTGGAGAACTGTCGTGGTCTCGGTTTATTTTGCGCACTCTCCCATAGAGTTTCATGCAAATTCGATTCCGATTTTTTTTCTTCTCGCCGCAGCTCCATCTGTCGCAAATCGGCGGTACCCGCAAGCAGACGAGTACACAATCCGGTCACGGCGCTGCGGTAGGCTTCTATGGGCCGTTTCCCCACCTGTCTATCTTACACCCTGAATCAGACTTAGTTGGCTGAAGAATGGGACGCTAGTTGAAATGCACTACGACGGTTGAACGCGCAACACGTGGTTGATTCACACTGATCTTGCGGGTCGGCGTTGTGCCCGTTAAAGGATAAATGAATATATAGTCCATTTCGTACACCCCCTTCTGGGCGCTGCTAGCTTTGTCAGCTTTGACTGTGGATCGTGTTCAGAACATTCGTGGGTTCGATCTCGCCTGGCGAGTATCAGACGCAGCGCATGCTTCTACAGTGATTGGAGTTTTTTCGGACTTCGTTACATGCGCTGCAAAGGTGTATAGGCACATTTTCTCAATCTGTGAAAGTGCAAATTCTATTTCTACTGGCTTTCAGGTTGTGCGCACGAGGCGTTTTGAGGCTCTTTGTATACACGGTTACTTATGCATGGTTCTACCTAGTTAACCCTGACACTGTGTCCTGGATACTTTAAGTAAAAAAAAAAGCACCGCGCATGACAAAGCATATTTTGAGGGAAGAATATGAAACCTTCTACCTCAGTGTGTTGCTGAACGCGGCCAATTTATATTTAAAGTGCGAAGCGTCGCGGCAGTCGTCGCTGCAAGGAGTGTCGCTTCTTGTAATGGGAAAGTTTTCCGTTTGCCTTTACTCGTTTTTACCTCAACGACCGTATACTAAGAAAGGTTCGACTCATCGCGGAAAGTTACTAATTTCCGAATTTATTTGGTGAGCTAAGATACTTTTAAGCGCATTTAAGATTGGCTAGTTTCATTTCATCCAATGTGCATGTTTCAAACCGAAAACTCGTTGTTTTCTTTTAACGCGAAAGCCTTACTTCTGCCATTACGCGAAAAGCCGTCGGCGTTGTCCCCGAAAGATGGTCATGAAACTACGTCATGAAGCACGCGCCTCCGAAATAAAACGCAAAGAAAAGCGCAGCAACGCTAACGCAGACGCTTTGTCACGGAAGCCGTCACGAGGCCGGCGCGGTTTGCCGCGCATGCGCAGTGGAGGAGCCTGATGTCGCCGCCGGAGCGCCGTGAACGAAAGGAAGCCGTGGCGCGCTGCTTGTAAGAATGCGCTGAGTGTAGGAATGCTTTTCAGTTCTTATACGTAAGCAGTCTTAAGTGTCTTTAGCGAGTTTTTCCCCCTCTAACCAAATATTGTAAGGACTATTTCACGCACCGTGCGAACTGTGCAATGTTCAGTATTTTTTTTTCGTCAGCTTAAGCTTGGAATCTGGCGAACCTGCCGAATTTCGAGGTCGACCGGGTTCGACATTTTTCGAACTTTCAGCTCAAAGTTCGACGAAAATTAGATACCATGCACATCCGCGCTAAAAAGAAAAAAAAAAGAAGAAAAAGTTGGCACCGTTTGGTGAAGGAAGGGTGCAGCATCTGAACGATTCGGATAAACAAACTATATTGTGTAAACATTCGCAATTATTCTTTTAAATATAACGCAAGTTTTCATAGGACTAACTGCTTGCAGATTTTGTTTTATGTAAATCGCGCAACGTAGTTTAAGAATTCGAACCTCATCGAATTTCGCCAAAAGTTCGAGGGTTCGCCGGACCTGTCTTTTATTTTATTTATTTATTTAGGAATACTGCAGGCCAATTGTGGCCCAAGCAGGATTGGGGGTTACAAAAGTGGAGTAAAAAAAAAAAAAACGCAACACCAGGTAATCCAGGTGTCGAAACTCATGTTCAACAAAAGTTCGGTCCACCCTTAAATTAGACAAGTTTCAAGCGAGATCTTATTTTCGCTCCTCGTGTCGCTGCTTAAGCACACACTGTGCTACTCAAACAGTTGCGCCTGTTTGCCCTGCTCGCACATTCGAATACTGACAAACAGGGGGAAACCACTATACTCCGTTACAACGTATACTTGGAAAACTGCGAAGGTTACTTTCCCAGTGAACCAATCAGCGCGTCGGAAGGAGACACGTGTCTATACTCTACCGCACTAGTCGTCGCACGAAGTGCTGTCAAGGCCAGGAGCGACAGAGAGATGAAAGCGGCCATAATCTGCTGGGAAAAGAACAGCGACTTATGAGACACTGTATACCTTTGGTAAGGGCAGTCACGTGCTCCACATCCGTCACTCTGATTGGCTCGAAACGGTTGTAGCCTTCGCTCTTTGCCAAGTTGCGCTCAAACGAGGTATGAGTACAGCCGGGAGAATATATGCAGCAGCGATCGAGGATGCTTTGTGCGTGCCCTCGGACGAAAATTTGGGGGAAACTCAATATTCTTCGGCCGCGCTAAGATTGAAAGACCCGTTTATTCCGGAAACGAATACTTGCACCCTTCGCGGTGTTTGCGAAATAGGCCCGTAGAAAGAGTTCAGATAATTTCTCGATTCTGTTCTGCTTGCTTAGTGATTGCATGCTTTGAATACGTGTGCAGCACCTGTTTACGACACGCGGAGGAACCAATTGCGATCGAGAAATTAGTTTTGCAGGTCTCAGTGAAGTAACACCCAACTCAAGCGTTACATATCTATAGTTGTAAAGCGATGGCTTTATGGAGCTCGCGTCGCAGAAAAGCTGGCGTCAGCGTCGGTGGCGTCGGAAGGAAGATCCTGATTGGTCGATGGGGTCTTGACGTCACTGATATATGACATCGCGCGGGAATTTCAAACAGCCCATAATGCGTGGAATGAAAGTGATTAAAACGTGACATGTAATGCGAAATAAAGGTCGCCGCATGTATAGAATGATTTCAATTTATAAAGAAATTCGATTGCCTTAAAGAAAATATTTGAAGCATTTCAGGCGGTATTCGAACCCACGACCCTTCTTGTTGCAAGCCCGAGACAATGCTGACTGGGCCGCGCAGACACACTTCCGCGGCATGGGAACGAGCATAGATTTGTATTTAAAATGTTGCGTGGTTCATTGTATTTGTTTCGGGTGTTTTGCCAACACATCGGGAAATCTATGAACACATTTTATCGTGTTTTTCCTCTTCCAGTGTGTGTTGCCTTCCCTATATTTTTTTTTCCAGTTTGCCAGATAGTGTATGTGCCCATTCCTTTCATAGCCTTACAAAAGACCAATAGCATTTTGAAAAAAAAAAAAAAAAAATCTTCACTAAGGCGTTTTACTCTTAAAGGCGAAGCTTAAGCGTTCTCCAGTTATAGTTTTTTTTTTTTGCACGTTTTAGAATTTGTTCATATGTCGGTCTCGTACCCGTTGTGCTAGACGCGGAGATTGACTAAACATGAGATTTGCGAAACGTGAACCTGAGGCATTCAGTTATTTGCACGCGCTGTGACAAATGACGTGCTCAGTGAATGCCATTTCTGTTGGGAAACATTTCGAAATATTTGACGTTCGCTTCTCTCCTGTTTCAGGGATTGCCTCCCAACGTGCGGTACAGTGAGATTGCCACGTGGGGATATCTGAAAGCCACAACACGTACACCTCGAGCTCCGACTCGCGGTTTCATTTCTTCATTTTTGTTTTGTTGGAGAATGGATTGCGAAGGACGGAACGCAAATGGGACAATACGCCAAATGCGGCGAGTTGACACAAAAAGGTTGTTTTCAGAATGGCCGTTTCCTGAAGGTTCAAATGAGAGTGTCGAAACTAGAGCGTGGAGAGATGATGACCATCCACTCAAAATATGTTAACATTTCAGAACGAATGGCGAGAACATGAACATATATTTTCCTATCCACGTGAGGCCGAATAGCGTTCAGTGTGTCCCGTCATTAGGGAGTTTTCGTAGACCGCGTTGCCCCCTCCGCTAAGCCGTCCGCAACGAAGAAGTTGCTACTGCGCCTGCGCGCCGATAGCTTTGACTGTAGAGTTCCGGGTAACGTAGCGGGTTGCGGAGGGCCTTGCGGGACGGCGAAAACCATCTACGAAAACTCCCTATTCTTAAAATCTCCGGCATGAACGTATAATTTCCTATCCACGTGAGGTAGTATAGCGGACATTGTGTACAGTCATTCTTAAAATCTCCGGCGCATGGTCAAATTCAGGTTCCGAACCACCTTTCAAGCACTTTAAGTTTCTTTTTTTTTTTTTTACACTTTGATGTGAGTGTTTTTAGAACTTGTAGACTAAAAGAATATCGATTTCGCTGCAGGTGATAAGGACGAGGCACCTGCCTGCCTAATATTTGCCATTGTTAACGGAAGGTTTTTCTGCTCCCGCTGATTTCACTATATACAGGTTAGTCAGCCGTCTGCACTGACATCGTGCGGTTATGGTAATTTTAAGCTAAGTAGCGTTCCTAATAAAAAAGTTGTAATTTTTTAGTTACTTCAGAGTTGCCAACATTGACAGGATTGAGGAGCACTGCCCCCAGGGATATGAACAAATGTAAAGTTCGGGCGGTATTTGGTTTGATTGAAAGTGTAAATAGTTTATACTCTCAATCAAACAAAAAACCGCTCGACCCCCACATTGGTTCTCATCCCGAGGAGCAATGCTACTCAGTCCTGTCTAGGGATGTCGCGAACCACCCTAGGTTCGATTTCGAAAGGTTTTGATATTTGCGGAGCGAACTGAGGTTCGATTTCGAAAAATTTCGATATTTTCGTACCGACCGAGGTTCGATTTCGAAAAATTTCGATATTTTCCTACCGACCGAGGTTCGATTTCGAAAAATTCGCAACTTTTGACCACAGCGGAGTTTCGAATTCGAAAATTTCGAAGCTTTCACGGTTTCTAAAATTTCGAATTCGAATATTTCGAATATTTTTTTACTTCAGGTTCGATAAATTCGAAGATTTCGAAATTCTTTGTAAAAAAAATGCGAAAACTTCGAACGCTTCGAATTTTTATAGACATGAAGTTCGAACTATTCGAAGATTTCGAATTTCTTTTTGCATAAAGTTCGAAAAGTTCGAAGGTTTCGATTCTCTTTTAACGCTAAATTAAAAAAGAAAAACAAAAAAAACTTCGAAGACTTTGAATTTCTTTCTAATCCAAGTTTTCAAAGTTCGAAGTCCGATTTTCAAGTTTTTCCACAGTTTCAGTTTCAAATAATGTTTTCACGACTCACTGGTTTTCACAAAATCAAGTTTAGAAAAGTTAGGGTGTGATATCTAGATTCTGCGAAGTTGGTCAGGCAATGAAATGAGACGACGAGTGTCCCGGACGTGCTAGAATATTTGCCAGTGCAGAATTGTGACCGCCAGCCCCGGGGGGGGGGGGGGGGGGGGGGGGGGGGGGGTTTAACCTGCATCACGCAGTAGTGATCGCACGAACACACTGTTTTACGAGACTCATCCATTTCGAAACGGCCAGGGGCGAGCAGGAGGTTGAGGCTCAGAAAAACCTTGAAGCGACCTGGCAAACTACTCGCCACTCCTTGCACGCTGGTAGTAATCCGATCCGGTGAAGTTTGTAATTGTCCTGGAGGTTTATTTTCTGGGACGGAGGAATCGCCTCGCAAAAAGCACAAAAGCCGACACAACTCGAGGTCGAGGAGCGTTCAACCATACAAGTGGCGTCGGAAGAGGAAAAACGGGGGGAAAGAGGGTAGCGGGGGGAAGGGGGGGGGGGGGGGGGAGGCTTTAGCCTCCTTCTCCCCCTTGCAGGTATTTCGGACTGTTAAAGAAAACAATACGGGGAAAGAGGGCGTGGTCGAGCTTATTTTAATCTCAATTTTTTTATGCATATGTGTAGCTACTGTCGCTCTTCACTGCATAAAAGGTTGCGTAGATGGTTCAGAAGGCACTGCTCGTCACATGCTTAGTGGTTCGGAAGTTCAAAACTGTCTTTTCGACCTAAACACCTGTGCCGATAGTAAAAAAAAAAATAAAAAAAAAAAATAAAAAAAAATAAAATAAATAAATGCAGGAATAAAAAGCAGGAGAAAAAAAAACTATCAAGAATTCGTCGGAAGTGTTCTATTCTTGCATATTCAGAGGTTCAGAACTTCGAAACAAGTTTCTTTTACCAAAATGTGTACAGGCTAAAAGAAACACGTCCCAAAAACGTGAAGCGAAAAAAAAAAAAAGTTTTCTTTTAATGACGTGCTGAACTTGAACACTATTAGAAATCTTCTCCCATGAGTTAATTTATTCCTTAACGTGAAAAAACAATAAATATATTATTTTGTATTCTGCAGATGGCAACGATATGTACTGTCTGTGGTGTTAATTTAAATGCGATACCTCAAACAACTTAGACGAAAATAAATATCAAGTTTAGGTCATAATTGCATGCAAATACATGTTTGGACATTTCTTCGAAACTCACGTTGAATAACAATAATCACATCTTAGGACGGCACTTACCTAGGCTATACATAGATCATTCTTAAAAAAAGTATAACATATCTACCATAAATAGCTCCGGCTGCAGCGTGCTTCAAATCTGGCAAAACGATAATCGTCAAAAACCCGTCGTCCTTCCTCGCCCCTTAGGGGATTTATTTCTTTAAACCTAAGCATGCCAGAACATTGAAATAAACGACATTGTCTTTCGTAAGGAACGCAGCACCGCGTGTAAAAGTTCGAGAAAAAGAAATTACGAATGTACCCCACTACTTGAAATCAAATGAAACCGTCCGCCGGTCTTTCGAAGTTCGACGAACGTCGAACTTTTACCCTAAAAGTTCGAAGTTCGTCGAACTTCTGACTTCTCAGAAATCGAAAGTTCGAAACTTTTCGAATTCTCTTGATAAATAAGATTGAAAGTTCGAAATTCATCGAATTTTTTGGTCAGTCAAGGTCGAAAGTTCGACAAGCATCGAACCTTGCAGCGCAATAAGTTCGAAAGTTCGAAAAAGATCGAATTTTTTAGCGTAATAAGTTCGACGGTTCGAAAAGCGTCGAAGTTCTTAGCTTAACAAGTTCGAAAATTCGACCTCCGTCGAATTTTACGATATAGACAATTCGAAAAATCGAAATCTTTCGAACCTTTCGAACCGCTTGAATCGATCATCGAAACTTTGATTCGAAAAAAGTTCGCGGCATCCCTAGTCCTGTCAATGTAGTAGTCATCAGCGTCGTCATGAAGGCAACCTATTTATGTACTCTCGCCACCTGAAAATGTTAGTTATTAATAATTACTACATAACTTTTTTCTATAAGTATGCGTGCAACATATTGTTTTTGTTTCGCTGTTTTAAAACTCTGACGAACAAAGTGTGGCAGGCTTTGCCTTTTTTCTTACCTGCCAATCACCCAGGTAGTTTGATTATGCTAATTTTTTAGGCGTTCGAGGTCTGATAAGTCGAATCCCCTGTAACTGAAAGCATCAACTAGAAATTGGAATGCACGATTTTTTTTTTTTGAGAAAACCTCTGACTTAAAAAAAGATTAATTTTTAATTTTCATGATCGCGCCATCGCTGATCTATCTAGAACTCCCTTGTAAAGATACTGTAATCTGTTGGAGTACGAGAAAATCAAGACAAGTCACACCCGCAAAACTCTCTGCTTGCCATGATTGTTTTTTTCTTCTCCTCAGGCTTCCTGTTTATCATTCGCTCTGCTAATCGGTGGAATAAATTAAGTATTTTGTTGGAGGAGCTTGGTATGAGCAAAACAGAACTCAGTAATGAATGAATAAGTCATGTATTTAGGTCATGAATCGGCAACTCGCCCAAGCCTCCATCTCAAAGAAATTGTGCTGCCTTTCTTAACTGCAAAAAAAAAAAAAAAAAAAAAAAAAAAACATTAAACGGGCGCTATCGCTGAAAACGTGAAATATTCAGATTGCGCGAAAGAGGTGAGAGGCCTACGTGTCGCTATCTCCAAAGAAGCAAACGCATTCATCAAAAGCGACATTCAGAACGATCGATAACGTCGAGGTTGAGGTCGTGTTCCATAATCAGCAAGCAAAGGGAGTCAGGACCCTGCTGGAACTCCATTAGGGTTCATCAGGGAGCAGCAGTTGACAACAAACTAAGACGGCAATCATGCTCCAACCAGAGAAGTAAGCAGAACGACTACTTTTTGCCGGGGTTCTAGTCAGATCTCGACAGAGGCCCTAACGAAGTGCGCGACCACCTCCGGGCATGGACGTACTCAGCGCACTTCGAGCACTCGTCAACCCCTCCGGTACCCCTTGTCACCGAGACGTGGACCAGGCGGGCCGCCCGGACAGGGACGTGAGTAAGCCTTTAACAAACTAAAGTTTCTTCTCTTTCTCCTTCCAGATGATGCGTCCCTCGACGCTTGGGAATATGGGACTTCTACTTTTGCTTAGCTTGCATCTCTGTAGCTCTTGTGCTCTCGTTCCTGCTGCAGGGTCTTGTCGCTGACCGCGAAGCCGGCGCCGTGTTTTCGCAGGGGATCTGTAATGATCTCGTATGCTACCCCGCGTCCGTACGACCTTTTCCCTCTTTGGTGGTTCCGAGCTAATATGACGGCCTACAGATTCCCTGTGGGTTTCCTCGTGTCCGTAGAAGCAGGATCGAGGTGGTCGCTATTCGCCGCGGGCCTCTTGCGTCAGCAATGAGGGCGCGACATTTTGGCGTCGGCTTTGATGTTTTCCCGTCTCCGAAGGTCGTTGCTCGCAGGCTTGTGTTGCTTTTGGAGTAAAGGTCTAGTATTTTGAGGGAAAGCTTTCTTGTTAAGTGAAACGGGGACTTATCTTATAATGCTACTTACGTTCGTAGCAACTAATGTGAACAGCAAAGGGCAGAAATAAGAAAAAAATTGCAAAAGACCACGCACAGTCTTCTGCGATTGACAGCGGCAGCTGTGTTGTTTGGTGTTGTCCAAAGAAAAGGGGAATGGTCGGGAGTGGCGTGGGCCTCCTTTACGGGCCAAGCGTTTTTGAAACAAGCGCTTTAGGTTGCTTTAGAAGCTTTGCTTCTGGTAAATTAGTTGCAGAAGTTGTATACTTTGAGATGTGTGTTTTGCGCAATCCTTTCACTTACGAGATGGGCGTTTGTCGAGAAAACGACGCTGAGATGTGGTTTTTGGCTTTTGGTTGGTTTGGTTGGTTTGGGTTTGGTCTCATATAGTGTGCCTTTGGTCCATCAACTTTCCTAGACGCGTCAGAAAACCTTTCAGAACACCGAATCGGCGGCGGCTGTCGTTTGGGAGCCGCTACCGTATAAGCGGCGGGCGGGGTGGCGCCCGCCGCGCGATCACGTGTTTTCTTGCGTACGGAGGACGCCGGATTTTTCCCAAAAGGGGCGCTAAAAGCCGCCGCTGTAAATATAAACACTCAATAAATGGGGATATAGCAAGAGGCCGAGTCGAAGCGAGACAAATATGGATGGAGAGTGAGCAGTTGACGATAACAAAGAGACCATCAACTGCAGGGTCAAAATGTGTCCGTAAAATGACGGACACATTTGGGACGTGCTGAGTCGGTGACGTTTACGAACACTGTGTTCAGCAAGAAACCAGGGTTGCAGCAGTTTTGACCTTTCTGTACAAACACCGGAGTATAGGAACGTGTCCGGACTGCGAGACTGCTAATAAAGTCCTTACGAATTACAGGTTAAAGTTGTCATCTCGGTGCTGTTGACAACTGAAACTAATTGCTACTACTGACGTGGCAGCTACAAGGTATATACTATTTAGGTTATAAGTAGATACGCCAATGACGAAAGGATCTTTTTATCACACCGTGGCGGAGCCATTCGAGATTTAGTAAAACTTGGCTGGTGAAAACAATTATATACATGTGTCCGATAAACATACGAGAACATATAAAATAATATAAATTCTGTTGTACTCCTTTATATGTGCCTTTTCAATTTATTTACGTTCTGATATGTTTGTTGGAGAAATCATATGAATGACGTTGTTTTAACCGCGATTAAAAATTCGCGTAATGAGTTAAATAGAAATGAATAAATGAATTAACAAAAAAATGTATTCTTTATTATGTACCCCGTGGAGTTTCTATGCTGTTGTTGTATGTTTTATGTCCTATATAATAAATACTCCAAGGGTGCAAGGTGCCCCCGTTAAGTGTGTATAGAGCTTTTCACCATTGCTTCCGCATTCATGTACCAAAATAAAAATAAAGTTCTTAAAAAATAAATTTTCATTTTTTTCACGAAACTTTTACTTGGTGTAAATATATTGAGAACGTCATTAGCGAGAACTCCTTGCTTTAAAATTGCCTTCCCAGCGCACGCAGTTCGCGGTGGATTTTGGAAGTCGCACGGTATTAAAAAAAAAAAAAAAAAAAACACCTTTTCGTCACGTTCATTAGGAAGGCATGGTTCGTTGTGGCTTTGGCAGTTGCACGGTAACAGAATTTTCTTTCGCGTTCATTAGGGCATTGTTAGGACGCTCTATAGCACAAAACCCTAACATGGTATACTTTACCTCGAGCCTGCTGCTTTTTTCCGTTCAAGCTATTCAAACCAATTTTAATTTTTCTAAGCAAAAGGATTCTGGGCATGAAGTATGGCTAGTTTGTGCATTAAGAAAACTTGAAAACAGCGTAAAATACACTAAGGGCAAGGACGAGAAGTGAACGAACACAACACCGACTGACAACTGAAGTTTGCTTCTGCGAGTGACAGAAAGGAAAACATAAAAGAAGCAAGATAGATAAAAGGTAATCAACCCCTTAAAGGCACGCCTGCAAAAATTTAAAAAATTCGCCGAATTACTTGATAAAAGCAACTCCGTCATTTTCCAAAGCTACGTTTTCGCTTCGTAGGTAGCAATAAAAAACGCCTCGTAAATTTCTTTCGTCATTTTGTTGTGGTGACGAGCCAGAATTTTCATTTCCGTGAAAACTGGAGAACACATACACCTATTACAGTGAACCGCTAGGTGTCCCGACGGCGAAGAACAGAGGGAACGGGAATGCTTCCTGGCCTTAACATTAAGAGACCTCCATGTCTGACCTATGTACACCCTGCCACACGACAGGGGGATCAGATCCACGACGCCCGTCGCGCACGCCACATACGGGGTTCGGTGGCTAACGACACACCGAGAGCCAGACAACCCGACGCAATTAACAGCTTCACAAAGTCGGGACAGCTTTGAGGGAGCTGAGAGCACAGCATGTACGTCTGTAAAACTTGTCAGCCACCTGCTTGATACTACGTGAGAAAGGTGTGGCCTAGAGGACATCCTCCTGCTTTTCTTCAAGCTCGAAAGACCTCGAAACAGTTTGAGAAGTGATTTCGCAACACCCACGACCACAGCCAACGGAAAGGGAAGCCAGCAAAATGCAATGCAACCTGCTAGCCTAAAAAAGAAAAAAAGAAAAAACCTGTTTTCAATTCATTGAAGTCACGGCGCGGTGGTGGCGCGTCGGTCGCACTTCCGGTCTGGGGCTGTGGGCAGAAGTCCCCATGCGAGACGTGTATTTCTGCCTTGTTTTAAAAGTAACCAGACAAAAACCTGCCTTCTCGTCAAAACGCCGCGACTGGTGCCTTACCAAAAGTGTCGAGAAAGGTTTGAAGGTCAGTTTTCACGTGCTCGGTTCCTCCGAGCTGGATATGTGCCGTGAAAAGGGAAAAGCAGACGCCGTCGGACAACGATTGCTTGGGCGGGAAGCACTTTGGGTTAAATTCACGGATACTTGTGGTCATCAGATTTATTTGTTTTGTTCCAACATGAACGCCAGAAAACCGTCACGTTGTGCGGACCATCTGCGGACTACGTTCAGTGCGTCTTCAAGTTCAAACGGCCGCCTGATCGTTCGAACTGTCGTCTGCTCTTTCAAACGTTTCTGCTTGTCGTGTGCTCTTTTAGACGACACCGGCCTGTATATCATATTTTGGCTCGGTACTTGCGATAAGAAGTAAGTGCAGGCCTCGAAATATTTAAGTTTAAAGGTTGGTAAGCAGGCTCGACGTAAACAGTAGATACAAGGAGATGTTGATCAATGTTACCAGTGCCCATCACCGACTTGTTATGCCTAATTCACTTAGGGCCGGTTGCACCAACATCGCTTAGCGCAAAGCGGAGCTTAGCCGGGAACTTAAGCTTAGTTTCGGTTTCGTTCGGTTGCACCAAACTCGCTTTTCGCTAAACCTAGCACTAAACTACGCTTAACTTAAGCGCCCAACATTGGGCGCTTTGCTTCTGGTTGTTTCTTAATCCTGGATTAAAAACATGGCGGCTGGTTTGTCACGGTCGACGCGGTGGACGAAATTGGTTGTGCAAAGTGTTTTAGGCTACATCAGCGTGAAAGTTTCGACAAAATGACTTTCGATTGTGACAAGGATGCAAAATATTGTCGCGTGAAGTGTTGATCGACCCCTGTTTTCAAGTTGGCTCTCCACTTTCAGGGCGTGTTAGCCCTAACCGAGAAACGTACGGAGCTGTGGGGCTCACGTCTGTATTCCCGTTGGTTCTTCTGTCAGCGAGCTTATTCGTATGTACTTACTAATTTTCGCATAGCTGTAACGTATTGTTATTTACCACCTTGTTTATTTACACTTGCAGCGCGTATCCTTCAATCTGATCAGCGCGTTGAATAGTGGCAGTACATGATCTCGGCGATCAGCTGATTGTCGACACCTCTGCCGTTTGCATTAGATTGCGGCGCTTTTAAGTAATAAAACAGCGAAAATTCAATTTCTTTCGTTTTCTGAGTTTTGAGACAATCTTCAGTGAATTTTCCTTATCTCGCGAGTAGAATCTTGGCTTCAGAAAACTGTATCGTTCCATAACTGTAACTTTTTTGGTGATCGCATTTTTTTTATATACTTTGCTTTATATCTTTCATTCGTTTGCCGAGAACGGGATGCTGTTGTTTCCGAGTTGTGCTCTGTGATGGTGTTTTCCCTTTGCTTTTGTCGTTTGTTGTCATTGTGACGATGGTTGAGACTATATACCGGAACACGTTTTCAATAAAATTCAGTTGAAAGTTGCGCCTTGTTCTGTCCTCCGTAACTTTTTTTGGTGATCGCGATTTTTTAGGAATATTTTGCTTCATATCTTTCATTCGTGGCGACGACAAATCGTAACGACTACTATGTTAGATTCGTTCATTGCTGTATCGGGGCAGGCTGGGGCAGGTGATGCGAAGAGACGACCGTTCTTATCGGCGCGATGTGATGTACTAGTGGGAGTTTTTTTTGTTCTGAACTCGACAGTGTGAAACTGATGTCCGTTTGAGGCTGCAGCGGATGTTCAACGACGGTACAGTGCACTTCTGTCACCTTGCTGATAGCAACGAGTACCGTCGATGCAAGGTCTCGTGACCTGACCTCTCGACGACTTCTATTCGACGATTTCCGGGCATTTTCGCAGCTGCCGTGGCGAGTTCGTCACTGTTTTGAACTTCATCGGTCTCAGGCTTGACTTGGTTTTAGTAGTCATCTTACCTGCCTACTTTTATCCATGATGTTTTGTCTTCAGCGATGTAGTGAGTAGAGTGTCCTTCTCGCGTTCGGTGAGTTTTGAGGCCCCCGATGGCTCCTTCGCCTCAAAATGTGAGCACGAAAACTACTACCACTGTCAAAATATCCTGTTATCAACCGATATTAAACACACAATCACAGATGTAAAGAGCATTCGTGTTTATTTGAAGCTTTGACTTCTGTTATTGAAAGTTCAACGAAAAAATGATTGAATTTGGAGACCTTTAATTTGTTACTCACCGAAATACAGCGAAAAGCAGACGCCGACGACGACTACTACGGCAGTATTTCTTTTTTCTTTTTTTTTTTTTTGTTTACATCACGTGATTCCTCTCCGCCAATCGTATTCGTCGCTCTGAGCGTTCCCTAGTTTGCTTTGTTTGTCCCTAGATTCCCTACGCAAATCCAGTGTTTAGCTATGGGCGCGTCTGTAAAGCCGGCTTAACGTTGGTGCAACCGGAATTTAAACCCGTGCTTACCTAAGCTCGGTTTAGGGCGCTAAGCCGGCTTAGAAAAGCGCCGCTTTGGGTTAAGTTAAGAGGCGTTGGTGCAACCGGCCCTTAGTCCGATTCTGCTTGCGATTTTCAGTATCGACGTCGACCATCTCAGCCACGGTTCACGCTTTTGCAGCCCGAGCGGCGTCGAGACTGAAAATTACGAGCGAAATCTCATCATGCGAATCAGGCTTTAGCGTACATTCTGCGGCGTCCACGCGGAATGAATCGCCACATGTCACATTAATCACGCGACGTTTCGCGGTGTAACGAGCCTCGGTAAGATAGTCAGGCATCGCCAGGAAGACGTAGAATCAACAATTAAAATACGAAAAAGGGCAGAGGGACTCACACCGACGCCGACAACATCGCATTTCAATGGTTTGTTTATGGGCGACGGCGAGCTTCTTGCCCACACCCCCATCCCGCGTGCGCGGCGCCCGTGGTGTCCGCTAGGGGCACTCCGGTTTGTTTGTAAACATGAGTTGGTGATTATACCTTTTTCCACACGGGCGCCGCCATCTTGAAATATCGTCACTTCCAGTATGGGCGAAAACATTGCTCTGCGTCACCACGCCAATAGAATGCATTTAGGAGATAAGCGTAACCGTCACCCATTCTCGTTTTCTCTTCCCTCTATTTTTTTACTACTTGCAGGTGTAACTGTTCTACTATTTTCTCGTCGCCCATCCCGGATATGCCTACTTGGCGGTCGGGGGCGAGAGTAAGCGGAAAAGATCTGTAGTGACAAGATTTCATCAAAGATGAGCGTAGACAGCATAGCTGCGGGAAGAAAGTTTTTATCTCAGGCCAGCAGGTTGCATTCTGCTGGCTTCCGGTTCGCTGTGGTTATGGGTGCTGCAAAATCACTTCTCAAAGTGTTTAGAGGTGCTCCGAGTATGAAGGAGAGGAGGAATCTGTCCTCTAGGCCGGTTGTTCTGCCGTACGTACACACCTTTTCACATAGGATAAAGCAGGTGGCTGAGTAGTTTGACGCACCTGTTCTGTTCTCAGCTCCATCGAAGCTGTCCCCGTCTTTGTGCCGCAGTTGGTCGTGTCAGGTTATCTGGCACGATTATTGTTTATTTATTTTTAAGAACTTTATTATTTTTTTTTTGGTGCATGAATGCTGAAACAAGGGTGAAAAGCTGTATACGCACCTAAAGAGGTGCGTATACAGCTTACACATTTGTAGTTTTATATAGGACATAAAACATACAACAATTGCATTGAAACTTTACAGTGTACATAATACAAAATAATTGTTTGTTTTAATTAATTAATTTATTTAACTCGTTGCACAAATTTTTAATCGCGGCTGAAGTAAGGTCTATGATATGATTACTTCAACAAACATATCAGAACGTACGTCAATTAAGAAGGCGTATGTTATTTATTTATTTAAAAATACTGTCAACCCCTCTTGAGGTCATTACAGAAGAGAGAATACAAAAATACATAAAAAAATCAAACATCAGTGTTTCAATTACAAACCAAATCACTCGAGTGGCTACACAATCATTGAAAAAGAAAGCTCTGCCAATCGTACAAAATCAAAGGAGGCGACGTCGCCTCCTTGTGGCCTCTTTTCTTCTCGTCCCTTTTCCGAAATACCCCAGTCTCGGGTTAAACAAAACTATGGTTAACTATAGGAAGGTTAGAGAGGATAAGAGGCTTCCCTCCTCCCCCCCAGCCTTTTGAATGCTTACCTTTTCTTCCCTCCTCTGGCGTTGCCTTCGCCCGTACTGCACGCAACTAGTGAGATTAAAGTGTAGTACCGCCTAGAGTTCCTGTATAGGCTCCCTACGGGAGCCAGAGTTCCGCGTCTATTTTCCACGTGCCGCCGCGCCGCTATTCGCCGAGATCCGATCACGTGAGGAGCCGAATTAAGTGCCGTGCAGGAAAGTAGACGTTGCACGCGCCCCGGCGTACGTTCCCCTGCTTTTGAGCGCGCCGCGCGCCTCGAACGCGCGGCGCCGCTATTCGCCGAATTCAGTCATGTGTCGAGCGGGATCAACATGCCGTGCAGGCAAGACGGCGCTACGGAGATTAACGCGCAACTTAGGCTCCCGTAGGGAGTCTATACAGGAACCCTAGTACTGCCCTTACCAGCGAGGCGGAAACACAACAGGCAACCAGTCGCGCCACACGGCGGCTTTCATCCTCATCGATGCCTATACCGCCCTCGAAAAAGATTCTTCCTTTGACCACGATACGATAAATAGGCGGGCACTTTCCCGGCGTCATTCGGGCTTTTGTCGCGTTAGGCTAACGCAATACCTACATCCGAGGAGTGTTGCGGTCGGGAACTTCTTCCTCGGGGAATGCTGCCGAACAAGCCACGATGTTTCGTAATCTTCAGGGAGGCGTACGTGCCATGGCACTCGGACGGAGGCTCTAGCTTCCAATCCGGCTTACTACAAATTGAATAGAGCCGATTTCGCGTCATCCGTTTCTTCTTCCCAGGGGGACACAAAGATATTCGTATCTCGGATACCGTCTCGCCATTCCCTTTTTTCGTCGACTTTTTTTTTTCTTCTTTTTTTAGTATTTTTTTTTTATTTCTCCGCGGAAAACGGCCCGATATATTACCGCGGTCGGTTCCGCCGGAATGCCAATGGGGCGGATCCCCGCCGGTTCTCTTGAACCACGGTCGGTTTGGGACAAACGCTGCATTCGGTTTCACCTTGAGATGGGAACCCCGGCGGACTCTGTACGAGATATAGCCCAGCCAATCGAGCGATGCCAACGGAACATTTCACTCCGGGACCGGTCGCGTCCCGGAGTCACGTGACTGCTTCGGGAAGGCGTTGCGCGCGTTCCCGAAACGGTCACGTGACATTCCCACGGCCTTGGACTGGGCTGCGATGACACGTAGGGTCCGCCGCGGTCCATCGCAAGGTAAAGCGGGGTACACCTTTAAAAGAAAAGAGGGGGAAAGGCATGCAACGAGATTTCGTGCTTTTGGAGCCTGCGGCCAACTGAGGCACAAGACCGTACTTGACGAAGATCGATTCCAGAATGTGCTTCTAAAGGCAAAGCGCGATAGAAATAATATATATATAAAAAAAAAAAAATCAACCGTCAGGAAAAATTAAATGCTGTTGTTCCCTTATGATTTGTTTTTTGAGGATTTTTCGCGCCTGAGGTCTTGATCGCGGTTGTGGCCAAACTTACTTTCTTGAAAGAGCACAAGACAAACAAATTCTCTTAGCAAACACTTAAACGAAGTAGCAGGACCAATTGGAAAATATTTACGGACATTTATTTCCCCCTCTTATTTTGTTTTCTTTCGTTATTGTGACGAGTCATCCGTTTTATTTCGTTAAGACGTTTCAGTTATATAACAGCTAGTGTTTTTTGTTTTTTTTATATGACGGCTTTCGTTAAAGTACGATGATGGACGATATTGTCACGAATGAACAAGTAATGAAACAAAGAATAACTGAGGAAACTAAACGTTTAAGGGGGTGAACTTGTGCCCAAAACAAGAAGGATAAAAAAAGATAACAACAAAGTGTCGCGGGCGTCGAAGGCAGCGAAACAGCAGACCGTTGAGGCGAAACTTACTTTGACTCGCCACGCAAAGTCCCTTATGTACACGCGCGGGCTTCTGGAATAATCGGCGTAGAAGGTTCGACGCGTAGAACATTTGGACCTCGAACACGCAACAGGATTCTCGAATTTACCAGAACACTAATTGCAGGAATAAAGAAAAGACGCGTCGCTCCCAAAAATCAAACCCTGGCTTTCCGAAAATTACGGCATGATGGTGTTTGAAAGAAACCAAACTGCGGAAGCTAGCGCCGAGGAATTGCTGTCGTCCAAGCCTGCTATTCCTTCCCAACTTCATTTTTGCCAAATGAGCAGTGTCTTGCGCATCACACGAAAGATCACTAACAGAAAAAAGTATTTAAAAACTATATTTATTGCGGGCAGGTTTATTTTTCTTCCAGGTTTTATGGATACCAGACGAATGCAAGGTATTTGTTAGTTTGTACGTTGAAGCGCTCTTGAGGCTAGTGAACTTTATTTCAAGCGCACACTTCATGGTAAGGCTATCTTCTGCTCACTAGCCGAAAGATTGACGAAACAGTTTCGAGAATAAAAACAAGTGAAAAAACGGGGGACCAGAGGAAGAAAGACACAGACCCAGCGCTGTGTCTTCCTTCATCTGGTCCCTCGTTTTTTCCCCTGTTTTTATTCTCAAATATGTCGTACCAACTAGCCCAAGCTTCAACTGTAGCAACATTGATGAAGCGTTATTTTGAGATGGACTGCGTAGTAAATGGTCTCGCGTACGCTATGACACATAAACGGCCGTCATTCATTATTCGATAAAACCGCCGCCGTAACCTCGAAACAGGTAAGCATAAAGCACAATTATCAGGCGGTTTCACGTGACGCACTTTCGGTTCGATATCTCGCCGGAAATTATGAAATTTCCAGCCTGTTTCCTTCTGCGCGCGAAGGCGGTGTTTTCCGGCTCGCTCGAATGATTTTGCGCCCTGATCGACTGCTGCAGCCGGAGTTTTGCGGAAAAGAAAAGAGCATCGGCTGGAACTCTATTTTTGTACATACCGATCTGTATTCGGATTAAAGACGAGCTGGTGTAGAGAAGTCGAACCGTTAATTGGCGGCCGAAATGAACCCTTGGTGACTTCGAGGGGAAAAAAAAAAAAAAAACAAAAAAAAAGAAAAAACGGGAAACGCATAGGTTTTTGCTCTACAGAACTGTGTCCTCAGTCGTACTTGCTGAGTTTTGAGGTCGACGGAACTAGTCGCCATGCTTCCATGCGTTTTACCAACACCAGAAACGACGCCCGTAACTAAGCGTCTGTTTGCAAACTAATAGGGAGAATGGCTGATGTCGTTCATCAACACGATGAAAGGCGGCTTATCGGATGTGAAAAAGCGCTTCGTAGAACACGTTCGGGAGAAGAAATATCGATAGCTGGCAGGGGTGCGAAGCCTAACCGCCGCGACCGTGACAAACTGCCTCGCCCGGCGTGGAAGCGACAGAACGCAGACGCTTGCTCGCACAGAGCACCGGACCTCGTATAAATCCAGGCGCGGCGATTGAGACACACACAAAGAGACACATAAAAACTAAAGCGCGATTCTAAAACACACAAACGAATAAAGCCAGCACGTTTTTTTTTTTCTTTCTGACGTGCTGACATATTGCCGCGTTCTTCCCCGGCGCGCAAGTTGCGAGCGATCATTAACCGTGAGCTGCTGCCACGTGAACACCCTCGAGTTTTTTTTTCTTTCTGTTTCGTCAATGCCATCTCAAAAGCAAAGTCAGCATCTCTCCACCCCCCCCCCCCCCCCCCCCCCCCCTCCCCCCAACCACCACGTTATCACTGGATGGATGGATGAACGGATGGATGTGCGGCTGAGCCCGCTTAATTGGGAGGCGACTTGCGGCCGTCAACGATGACGTGATGAGCGGGCCTTTTCTTTTAAGTGATTTTGGTTCTGTTCGCAGATTGTGAATATATAAGCCTAGGTCCTAAACAGCTGCGTCAGTGAAGTCCCTTGCTGAGGTCGACAGCTCTCGAAGATTGATAGACCGACGCAGGAGGGAAGAAACCCTTCGGCGGGGAGAGAAGACAAGGACGTTGCCGGACGGGGCCCTATCACAAGCTACATTCTCTATCTAGGATGTGTCCTTTGGAACGGGGATGAATGAGCAACGCAGTTGCCTGCGATTAAGGTAGTTTCTTTTTTTTTTCTTTTTTTCAGTCGTCGGCGTTTGGGTTTGATGATTTCGGCACTATACAGTGTAAGCGATTTTGTAGCAATAGTCGCGGTGACTTTAATAGCGCTTACGGTGGAAGCAGAGAAAGATGCCTGAACAAGGCCAGAATGGGATCGAAATGTTTCACTGATGCAAGCACAGCAATAATTGCTGTGCTCGCATCAGCAGTGGCATAAGTAATCCAAAAAGAAAACCAAGAGAAAAGATTACAATTTCAGAGATAAGAACAGAACAATATTGCAAAAAAAGAAGCGACTATATAAGAGGCAAACAAAATCAAAGCACATGCAAGCGCAGCAATTATTCAATTCAGCAAAAATTTAGGTTATGAAACATGACAACTAAGCAATCACTTTTGGAAAAAAAAAAAAAATGCTCGGAGATTTTTTACAGATGTTGTCGAAAGATCAATGTTGTGAGTAACAAGAAAATTAAACAGTCGAGGAAGTGCGTATTTTAACATTTGTTCACCGTAGTTAGTTTTGCAAATAGGGAGCGTCCAAATTTCCGTGTTTCGAGTAGGATATGTTGCTACTCTTAGCGAGAGACACGTCAATTCACTAAGGGCATGAAGATTTGTTTGTACTTCTGATTTGTAGGTCACGCATAAACGATATTTATATAATCTATTTACAGCATCAAATTTAAACTTTTAAAGAGAGGTTCACTAGGGTGATCGTATGACACGTTACAAATACTTCGCCATATTTTCTTTTGCATTACAAGTATTTTGTTTAAATTTGTATACGTAGTAGTACCCCAGACTAAGAATGAGTAATGGATCTGGGAGAGAAATAATGCATTATAAATAATTAATTTTACGTTTGTGGGCAGAATATGGCGATGACGATACATTAAGCCTGCAACTCGTGACAATTTTACCGAAATATAATTTACGTGTTCATCCCCACTCATTCGATCCGTGATTATAACGCCAAATGTCTTAAAACTATATAGAATCTCTATTTCGGTTCCATTTAAAACTATATCACTAGTTATATTATCATTCTTACTCCGAAATAAAATTGCTTTTGTTTTGTTTTCATTTATTTTTAAAGCATTACATTGACTCCAAGTAGCGAGGTCTTTCAACGTTTGATTTGCCTTTATTGCTAGTTCCTGACAGCAGTTACCGGTAAAAAATAGACTTGTATCATCAGCGTAAATTACGTCGTTGCTTCGCGCATCTCGCGACATGGGACAATGTTCGTTTAGAGCTTACGCGCAGGCGCTGCCCTACGCCGTGGCCTTGAAAACGTGTTCACGAATCATTGGACGGTTCCTCGAGCCACCGTCGTGTTGCGCATCTCGCAACGTTGACGAGAAATGCGAGCGAACCATCGACGCGCTTAGTAAAGCCTATCATCTTTCATGATACAAAAAGAGACGATACAATCTTTATTTATTGCGCCTTTGCGTAGAACACATTTGAAGGTAAACGTTCGGCAGCCCTCTGCCTGGTTAGGAATAGACATGAAGCCAAAAATAGGGACTCTAACCAAAAATTTAATAAAAATTTACCCGACGTTTCGGGACCAGCTTAGTTCCTTGTTCACGGGTGAGTTAGAATCCCTAGAACAGATTTACAAGCCCCCACGAGACAATGAGGCTCGTGCATGTAACGCGGCAGGTACCACTACTCTACGCCGCATGACTGCGTGCAAAGTGTACGTGTTTCAGCTACTAGAAACAGTCTGTCTGCTAACCTAAGAAAGGTGTTTCTGCGGCAGTTTTTTTTTTTTTAATGTGTAGGGGGTTCTTGGTGGTTATACGAGTCATTCGATCCGACCGATTTGAGTGATGACGTGATCAGCGATATAATTGTTTGTATGGCCTTTGGCTGCTGCACCTTAAGCCGGGGTCACACTGCTTATACATCGTACAAAAGACAGTTTGCATACAGATTCGAGCGCGATATCCGTGCTTCGAACGCCGCATGGCAATGAGTTCAAGGAGGAAACTTGGTACGCGCGGCATTCGAACCACGGATATTGCGGTGATTCGCGTTTGCAGACTGTTTTTTGTACGAGGGAGGGGGGGGGGGGGGGGGGTTACAGTGTGACCCCGGGTGTAGAGTCACTGGTAGCTAAGGGCGTGGCGAACTCTTTATTTTCACTCCACAGCCAATCAGGTCGCGGCCTTTGCCGAGAAGAAGGCGGAAGATTGCCAGAACTCTTCAGGGCGCCGAGTGAAGTTCTGGTGAACAAATGAATGGTGGGCCTCTCTGTCAACGATTGATAATACATTTGTTCCGCACTCTGCGTTCTCGGTATTTTGCGCGCGCAATGCCGGCGTGGGATTCTTTTGACAACCTGTGTGGGTAGATTTTTTTACGTAAGACTCGTCTAACTTCATAAGCGAAAGAGGCAGGATATTTTCGAGAGCGACATACTTTCGTCAGCACGTAGTGTGTCGTGGCATCAGTTGCAATACCGGTTAATTCAGAACCTGCCAATTCGACAGAGGCAGCGCTATAACCTAACCTAACCTAACCTAACCTAACCTAACCTACCCTAACCTAACCTAACCTAACTTACCCTAACCTAACCTAACTTACCCTAACCTAACCTAACCTAACCTAACCTAACCTAACCTAACTGACAGCCCCCAGAGAACGACACAGACCGAGGTAATTGCCCCTGCAGTAGTCGAATCTATCAACTGATATATTCCGCACAACATGTCTAGGAATATTGAGATTAAGACCAAACTGGACGTGCCAAATATCAAAGGGAACGCGCGGTTCGCTGACTAGCACAATTGAATCTTCTTTCGTGTTAGTAAAAAATACGTCCAGTACATTACCGCAAGCATCTGCAGGTAAATCTTCCAGCTGGAACCCATTGAAACTGAAGAAGTTAACGAAATACAACGCCTTGCTCGGTCCGTTTGATGTCTCCTCCAGTTCCCACCATGTACCATGGAGGAATATTATAAAATTACAATAAAAATAACGATTTCGTGCTTTTCAAAATCAAGCTTGCTCGATAAGTCAAAAACAACGGCACCGAGCACGACAGTATAGACATGTAACGAGGCAAATAGTAGTTTCCTACTAACAAAATGCTTGCCCCCTGTGACCTTAATTTCTATTCAGACACACTCGTTGTAACTTTCAAGATTAAAACGGCGTAGAGCCGGCATTGCGTGGTACACAGCAATGAAAACGCCTCCACCGTAGAGCTGACCGACGGCTTTGTAGTCTCTGTCGCCAAGAAACGTACCGAGCTTTTGGAGTCGAGAACAAACTGGTACACTCTGTTTTGATTGCAGTAAGGCCCTTGATCGCGTCAGTCAAAAAAATATTACTAAGCAAATGATCATTTCACGAATTAAGTGTCTGTTACTGTTCCTGGTTGTACCTGCCATAGTTTCGTCTGTGCTCGGAGCACAAACTAAACTGCGTTTCCCACGGGGGAGCCAAGCCGCAAATTTTCCCCGTTCCATCCGGAGTGCCGCAGGGTTCAAGTCTAGGTCTTTTGCTTTATAACATGTTTGTAACCGACATTCAGGAGGTGATACTGCACCCGGACCTTACCCAGTTTGCTGACTATTTGAAGCTATGTCGCAAAATGCAATGTTTTTTATGGCTGTGCCTCTTTGCGAACCGACAGTGATGCTATATGCGTGTATGGTGTGCATATAATCTGATCAACCTGAATCTTCAAGAAACCCGAGTCTTATCGTTCACACGCAATACTCTATCTGTTCCATTTGACTACCATCTAGACTACACTCTTATTAAACGTGTGTCAGTTGTGCGGGGTCTTGGCGTTATGGTAGATGAGTACCTTTACTTTAACACTCATGTTGAAATGATCTTGTTAGACTCTTTTAAAGTGTTAATCATTGTTACTCGCCTTAGATCTGTGTTCCGCCATCCTTTGCGTCTTTTTTCATTTCACAGAAGCCTTATTTTACCTAAATTAGACTTTGCGTCAGTTGTCTAGAATAATCTTTGTGTCACAACTGCTGCGACGTTAAATCGTGCCCCAATAGGTGTCAAGAAAATTTCATGCAATACAAAATCTTACCGTACTCTACTCGTGTGAGAATGTGGTCAATCGCTTAGGATTTGGTCCAGTTCCAAACAAGACGCGGTAGATGCCACCTCCTATTTTTGTTCGAGTGTTTGCGTGGGTGTTATGTGTACTTCTACCGTGTCTCACATCGATTGAAATGCTCCTGCATGTTAAGAACTTTCGCAACAAATGTACATTGGCCGTTAATTTCTTGCATTGTTTGTCTCCGGTAGTTCGTATGCCTAACTTTTTTCATCATTTTGATGGATACCTCGTGGACCTTTTTAATGATGACACCATCGAGTTTAAGATAAGCGTCCATCATCTTATTGAGCGTGTTTTCATCGGGTCGAGTTCTGGATTTGCTTTTTTGTCTTTTATCTTTGTAAACTGACTTGGTGCTCTACCGTTTCAGGATTCTGGCTGTTGTTGGGCACTAAAAATAAATAAATAAATAAATATCAACTGCAAAACTGAACCGCTAAAGTTTTCGATATTGAAGTTCGTTCCTGATTAGGACTTCTTTTTTTTTTTCTTAGCCTCGCACACAAATCATTTACAAAGATGTATGTCGATTGACAAAACAGCTTTTCGTCGAAACACCTTCGACTCGCTCCCCGTATTTTCTTTCTGTTGATCAAAGTTTTGCCACGCCCTGTAAAAAAAAGAAAAAAAAAAGAAATAAAACGTATGTTAGTTCGCTTTTCGACAGAACACGGAGACATCCAGTCAAGGCAAATAACGAATGTATCCCAGCGAACGACGGAGCTCAGACAACGATCATAGACCGAGAAAATATGTGATCTGCGCAGGAATAACGGGAATTATAGGACGTCATTGTCATTGTCCCTGTACAAATACTTTATTTTTTTTTTTGTTCTTGTCTAATCGCATTCCCAGTTTCGTTATTTTTATCACACGTCTCGACTGGCCGGCTTCGTGCTCGGCGGGAAAGCAAACTAACAGGTTTTCGTGTTTTTGTTTGTTTAGTTTGCAAGCCCCACGGCAGTCTATGATAGTTAGATTTTACTGTTGTGCCGATGCTGCTACAGTCACTCGGTGCACAAGGAAAGCTGCTGGACGTCAAGTCCCTTGATACGGGAAAGTAGCGACATCCTTTGAAGCATGCCTCCTGTTATATTGGGCCAAACCAGGCGGCGCAACCATCGACGGGCGGGTGTAAAAAAAACAAAAAAAAAAAAAACATAAATATAAAAGGTGTGCGCGTCAGAGGAGGAGGGAGAAAGAATGCCTATGCTGTCGGAGTGCAGTGCATGCTATGAGCTGATGTCGCCAATCAAATAACGGCGACTGCGCAACATCACGGCTTCCATCGTGTTTCTTTGAGCACATCCTTCGAGGCTGGAGACCGTGACAGTGCGCTTTTAGTCTGTGTGTATGTATTTGCGTGTCTTTCAGCCTTTAACTGCGCCCTGACTCAGGTATAAGAAAGCCGTCTGCTATCTTGAGCCAAACCAGGCGGCGCTACACTCGACGCGCGGGTGTAAAAAAAGCGAAACATAAATATAAAAGGTTTGCGCGTCAGAGGAAGAGGGAGAAGATGTCGGTAACCCTCTATTCAGGGGCATTAGCTGGACGTGGCTTATTAGATTCGTGTTTCTTGCTTTTTGGTCAGCTCTTCTGCCTTCTTATCGCCTAATGCCTCATTCTTAAAAAAAAAAAAAAATAAGTGGTGATATTAAGGGGATCGGGATTCGCGACGGTTTGCGTTTCAGTGACCATAACAGTGCGTAGCAACGCATAAGTAATTTAGGAGACTGTAATTGCGTTCGAGGCCGCCACTCTTCATTGTTTTCTCCTAAGGTGAATGGCCTTCTTTTTACGCGTTAGGTTTTTTTTTTTTATTATTATTTAGCTTATTAATCACGTTTGCTACGCGAACGTGTGCTTCTTTTGTCGGGACCTGACGCGAGGAAATGAAGGAAGCAAAATGCGGCGACAGGTTGAGAAATGGGAGGGCTCCGAGATTCATAATGGCGTAAATTTGATGGACTTTCCTGTCACCAACAGCTGTCCATTAGATATCAAATTCGGAGCAAGTTGGCGGCAATGGCTCTGATGCAGTGTGTGAAGCATAGCGTTCGCCCGGAGCGCTTATGTAATTACCCGCTTATATAACAACAAAAATACAGGTCCGGGGGTTGAGAGAATGCAAGTCTGCATTTGGTTTCTAATGGCCGCCTGTCTTACTGAAGGGACCGCGTTCTGCAGTTAATGTTTTGTTTTGTTTGCGCAACAGACTAACTTATTTATATATTCATTTATTTAATTTAACCTGCGGCGCCGAAAGCTCAGTACTGCGAGGGAGTGGTAAATGTGCAGATATACAAGTGTATGCCCATGCAAGTGTACACAGAAATACAAATTAATATATACAGAAAAATGTACAGATGTATGTACACAAATATACCAGCATTGATAAGCTTCACGCGTCAAGAAACACAATTATTAATGCGCTAGAAATATAAAAGATGAATCAATTTCATTTAACAATGACTCAATGAGACAATAGCGATCAAATTAATTGCAGGCATAAATGAAGCTTGTTTTGAAAAGTAACATAATGAACTTTGGTAGCACGTGTTAAGGCATTTGGTCATTATAAAAGTAGTTTCGCAACTATCTAGAATGCTCACTTGTACAAATATTTACCGAACTTTCTTTACCGAAACCCACCTAAACCAAAAACAACATTAGCACCAGTTTCACGTTGTAATATATAGAAAAAGCAGTGTTCCGGTAAGCTATATATAAATTAAAAATAGTTTTGGCCCGTATAGACACCATTATAGGTTGTTTTATAACACTGGAAGGCCACCGTTATCATATAAATTTACGCAAAAATAATACAGCGTGAAGTCATCTCGTTCAAGGTCCATAAATATTTGGTCGTCTTTCCAGCCCACAAAGTATCTCATGCATCGAATAATAAAAAAAAAAAAGCCAAGTTGGCTCGAATAAACATATGTATGCCTGCTTAGACGGAACTCACCATAGGAACTGGAAAAATAGATATATGAAGTATTAAATAAAATATGAAATATTATTTGTGCAATGTCTTTAAAGTTCCCAGTGACAGAGCGTTCGCGAAATGTAAATCATCGTCCAACGTTTTTACCGTACAAATAATTTCAACCGACAGAAATTAGAGACACTTATATGACCATATTCATATTCTCGTAAGAACTGCGCGAAGTCTAAAATATATCTTCTCTTCGCACAACTGGTAGTTAAGTCTAAACTTCTGTATAATGCCAATGAAGGAGGGTACTTTTCCTGGACACTAGGAATACTAAAATTAACTGAATCGTTTAAAATATTTGCCGGGGCTTGCAAAGCAGACTAAACGGAATCTGTAAAAATATGATCGCGCTTCTTAATATTTTTGTTTTCAGACGTTGTATTCATTTAAGTTTCATATTCTGAGGCCTTCTTTTCAAGTTATGCGTCTCTAAATGAGCAATTAAAAGGACTTTAGATTAATTTATATGCGTTGAACTGAGCCTTAATGACCAAGAATTACGCAGTTCATTCTCGAGAAACTTTATTCAACTGCCTTTTTGACATCTTCTTCAGCAGCATAAATCAAGGGATCAAACTTCAGCCCACTAAAACCTGAATAATCCTGCTCGTATTTTCTAAATTAAGCTGCTCATAGAATTTCGTTTTCGTGTAATCGTTTGAATAGGTTGTTGTACTTTAGTGTATGCATGCTAGCGTCTGCAAACAAACCGCAGGATTGTGTATGTTTTGTTTTGTTGTTGTTTAGTAAACTATAGTTTGTGACAGGCGAAGAGATCAGTGGAAAGATGTCTACCCTACGGGAAAAATCCGGTATAACTTTTCGTTATCCGGATTATGGAACCGGAACTTTATCTGGATTCCATCTGGACTCTAACTGGATTTTAGGTTTTCATAAATTATTCGTTTGTCTGCAATCTGGATTTCGGGTTTCCAGAAACAAATTTCCGGTTCCATAATTCGGATAGTGAAAAGTTATACCGGATTTTTCGGTAGGGTAAGGAGCTTCTCCTGCACCCTTATCCTGTTTCTGACTGTAACGTTCAAAATTCAAAAGCTATTCGGGTTCACAAGTAAATAAAAAGCTATTTCTGATTGTTTGCACGTCCTTGTGGTTTTGTTTCTGTAGCCTGTATTAGGTTTAGGGCAAGCGCGGTATTTCAGGACGGCCATCAAAGCATGCGCTGCCTACTTCGGGCTGCGAGTGAGACTATATCAATCAACCACACATTTGTATTACAGCAAGTGCATATTACAAGTTCCTGGAAGACCAGGAAGGCCCAGAGCCAAACTGGCTATGGGTTCAAATGCATCCTTCCACACACTGAGCCTTTAGTGCGTTGAGTGGTGAACTAGAGGACCATATAATGCAGCACTATACTACACTATACTATACTGTATAGTATACCATACCATACTATTTTATACGATACTATACTATACTACACTCTACTATGCTCTACTATACTAAACCCTTCGCTTTCAAACTGAGCCTTTTCCGGTGTTGAGCGGCGAGTCAGAATACTATTTTACATTCAACTACACTATACACCAACTTTCCCTTCCAAACATCAAGCCTTTTACTTCGTTGGTGGTAGGCTTATATCACGTAAACTGAACTATACTATACTGTAGTCGTCCATACTAAATACTGTACTATATTGTCCCTTCCAAACACTTAGCATTTTATTTGTGTTGAGAGACAAATTATTATATGTGGCGTCTCTGTGTACGAGAGTTTCGCTTTCCTCGAGTTGATGAGTCAGCTCAGCATCAGCACGGATGGAAATCGGCCGAAGGGTTTTCAGCAGAATCTGGCGTCTTCAAATTTCAGATCAAATAATGTATTTTTTTTATTTGACAGCCATTTTTCAAGATGTTGGGGATACAGGCAAAAAAACCACAAAAAAGTGCGGCTTGAGAGGGTTTGCGCCGAAAGTGCCGCTGCGGTAAAATCCGAAAACACGGACGTGTTGAATATACAGCAAAAACATACAGGAAGTGCCAATTAACTAGCATGACAAGAATCCCGAGCGCTTTACGTTCCCAGTGAGTTGGGATCAGGTTCTTTGATATATCTTCCGTTCTTTTTTTTAATTAAATATCATCGACACGCATGGCGAAGCACATTTTGCTATAAGCATATGCATAGCCTCCTATATACTGACAAAGCCTGGCAGATCGCCACGAGAAGCTGCCGCCGAAATGGAAAAGGGGGAGCGACAGACAACGTAAGAGAGGAGAGCCACGTGACTGCCGCCCCGCTGCGGCGAGACGCCGAAACAAACTTATTTTCAGCGAACAAGTGTGTTTCGGGTCCTCGCAGCTGCAAAAACTGTGCGCTAACGTCTAGGTTCCACGAGAAACAACTCTCTGATGCTCTATGCTACCAAACCCTCGCGCTCCAAATCTGCGACCGGGCACTTTATGGCTCCTTCGTCGAACTGCCAAGCTTTGTGAGTATAGGCAAGGCTATGGCACATGGCATCTTCAAGAGGTGTTTCTTTTTTTCTTTTTTTTTTACTGGAACATGCCATACAACGGGGCCATTACAAAAATCGACTTCTTCGGCGTTGCAATCTTTCAGTGACTCGACAGTTTTCGCCCGATTGATGAGTGCTGGAAATGTGAATACATACGCTATCATTTCTCTTCCTAAAACTATTCTTCCTCCAGTCGGTGTCACACAAAACGGTCGTGATTTTCTGCACGAAGTGTGCCTTTTATATATATACACCAACACACTGTCTACAAACGAGATCACCTTTGCCCACCGGACGTCCCATTATAACAACATTCTTCGCTTTGCGATTCGTTTTTTGGTGATCGTATCAGCCGATAACCAGATGCTAGTAAGATACGATAACCGATAATAAGATGCGATAGTCAGCCGCTAATAAGGTGCCATAATGAGATATTCGGAACTCGCAACGGCCCGCGTTTCTTAACGGCCGACGACAAGACTCGTGATTCTGCAAGGCAGAAGATCCCCCTTACCATGGAGGAGGAGGAAACAGGCATCGGTGGACAGAATAGCGGGGGAGAGGAGAGAACGGGGGAAAAGTGGAAAGCGCGAACTGGCCATCGGGATTTGAAGGGACAATTAAGGGAATTTCGGATATTTTTTTTTTGGCAATTGAACTGGGCTCCAGGCACGCTGCCCAAATTTCAACTGGAAACTGGGCCTTGTGTGCCGCGCCAATCAATTAAACATCGCGGTAATAATCGTACCGGGATCAACTGGGGCGGGGCGCCCCGAGAGTTGCGGGAGAACCCAGGAGAAGCGCAGTTCGCGTGACGTCGCGGGGCCAAGAAGCGTGACGTCACAAGAGACGCGTCGGCGATTGGTCGGAACGAGATACGTGCCCTCGGTCACGTTTTGATTCGCGATTTCTATGAACCCTTTTCCAATACCCACCTGAATAGCCATGAAACGTATATATCGGACCGGAAATGATTACTAAACGGTACATAAACCGGCTTAATTATTTTTCTTTTTGCTACGCTAAACGCAAAACATCCAAAAAGCAACTATTAAGAAAAAAAAAAAAAAAAAAAAAACAGCGCGGGGCACGCGGGAGACATTCGGTTTTGGTTTCAGATGTCGTGGCCGTGTTTACTTTGAGAACGACCGCGCCACCGCGCTGCTATAACCCACCGCGGTACCCAGAGTCTCGATCTCCTAAATACTACCGATACCGACTATTCACACTTGACGTCACTTCCTACGTCACCTTCGTTTTCGGAAGCCCAGAATCGAGAATGGCGATAGTTCAGTTTCGGTTTCTTCAGTTCTTTCGTAGGCACAGAGATACTCGTCACAAAAGTCTATAAAAAAATTGAGCGGTTTGCTAGGTTCCCAAGAAGCCTACAAACACCATTTCAATAAATGTATGAGAACCGTGTTCATTGTCCCTTTAAGCTCTTAGCCACCATAGAAAGTTGTCCGAGAAAAGAACTCGAATGTCGGGATAATCCGCACGTGATTGTGCTAAAAATATGGTATGTGAAGTGGGATATTTGTCTATCTACAATTTTTCCTTGTGCTCACAGAAGTACTATATACGCGCGGAAAAAAAGTAATATTGCTGTACCTTTATTGAGTGTAACGTTGATTACAGAACCCTGCACTTAATAAAAACGCCTGTATGGTTGATTCCATCTACGTTTCAATTTATGCGTTTTTGGTGAGAACGGAAACTTTAATCAAAGGCAGGATTAAAGAAAGCTGGGCACAAAATTGGATGGAGCACCAATTAAATATCTCAACATCTTTTTTTTTTTTAATTTATAGTAAAATACAGTTCGCAAAAATACGTTTTTTTTTAATGGCAAAATTTAGATTGTTGCGTGCTTCTCACCTTTTTTCGGGGAATAGTTCATGATAGACGCAACAAGTGGTTGTGCCTCGAAGAGAAGAACTTCAGACGGACCGTATTTTTGCGTAACATCGCTTTTATGGTAATCCTGTGGTAGCAGTGAGAGAGATTGTGGACTGAATTATCTAACAACATGCACATTTTGAATTTTGAATGTGGCGCAAGCGATGCGAGAAAAGAATATTGCATTTTATATTCACCGACGAAGATCACGGTTCATTCACCGGCGGAGTTCATCGTCAAACCCATGTGCTACGTAGTTTGCTTCAAGGTCGTGCTTTGATGCGGATGATGCCCGCGTAGCAAAGCACTCAAAGTTACATAAAGCAATAAAAAATACCGTCTGTTTCTTTGATATATCCCGGAGCTTGCCATTCACAGCATTTATTCTCCTTTGTCCTCCTGGACGTCACCGCGTCTTGTCACGTCAGGTCATCTGACGTCACGGTACCAGATGACGCCACTAATTCACGTGACTTTGCAATGTCAGGTTAATGTGTCACCTGACGCATCATTGCACTGTGACGCCATGTGACACCATAACGTCAGTGTCACTTGACGTCGTGGTTTCGCGTGACGTCACTGCGTCGTGTGACGTCCCTGGTGCCGCCTGAGAACCGTTACGCCGTCAACGGTCGTCGTGGCGTTATAACGTCCTCGAGACACGTACGAAAGCGAAGCGAGTGCCCTGTCAGTACGCATATAAAAAGGGTTATTGAATGTGCGTCTAATCATGAAACCGTTTGATACACACCTTGGGAAGCAGAGGAAAAGGTATTAATGACCTTTGTTCCAAATTAACGCGAATGCTTCACCCAGGGAATGCTAAATACTAGGTTACTTCGGGATTCCGAATGGACAGCCGAGGTCTTGATTGCGCTGCGTTCTCTCCATGAGCCTTCCTTCATGTACATTGACCCCGCAGGCAAACTTACGGTATATTTTGGGTATATTGCGTCTCAAAGACATATTTTATAAGGACAGAACTCTACGGTGCTAATGTGAACAACTGAGCTGACGAATGTTTGCACAGCGGCACGTTCGCTTTGCTTGTGGCGCAACAGTCTCGTTTCTGACGTCACACGCAGAGCGGGCACCCCTGCGAAATTTGTCGCCTTGAAGGGACCATGAAATGAATGCTTGGCTGGGATAAATTGAACTTTACTAATCGCACACCGTTTAGTGCGCCAAAATAAAACTCATCTCCTCAGGTGTCAAAGCATGTCGCGACCATATGATTTCTCACTTTGCTTTAGAGCTGAGGAGGAAAACTAAAGAGGAAGAAGTGGAAAAACCACTTCATGGTCCCTTTAAGGCTGAATCACACATTTGGAACTCTTTACGTCCGAGTATGGCAGCACCTCTTGGGATTTTTTACGACGAGAGGAGACAGTGGCGTCATCTCTCGAATAGCTGTGATTTTTTTTATTTTCGTATTTTCCCCACTTTCTTCGCCCGTCATTCTGCTTAATTGAGTGGAAAACAATTTGACAGTGTTATAAATGACCGTTTCTGAATATTACGTGCATTTGATCTCGCGAAGACTGCAAAACCTTCGCTGTAGTGAAATTTAGTTGCAGGGCTCCTTCATAGAGGGCGCCAGCTTGTCAGTGTGTTCTCTCCTCGCAAGAGATCGCAAGGAGTTGGATAAGCAATCGCGAGTGTGTAACCAGCCTGTAAGGATCGACGAGGGTTCCGCGGTTGGGCCGTTAGCACCAGGGAGATTTGGCTGCGGGGAAAGCGCTGGTGTAAACACTTCCCGTGGCAGGCGACCTCGAGAGACAGGCGTACCTTACGACGCGAGGTTCGGAGCGCGCGTCGTAAAGTACCGCCACCCAGAGCGCAACATCGGTTTAGTTTTTCGCGCCCGAGTGTGTGTGTGTGTGGGGGGGGGGGGGGGGGGTGGGGGGGTCACGGCATAACGGCAACGTCAGACCGCGTCTGGCGGAATGAATTACGGGATCGCTCACTTAGTCGGAGCTATCCACACTGGAGTCGGTTGTTCGCTTCGCCTTCCGAGAAATGGTTTTGCTTGCATCCGAACCAGCCCGACCTTTGACCGTGAGATGTACGCAGACCGTGGGTTCCCACCCGGGAATATAAGCAATCGCCACGTGGCGAGAAAGTGAGCCGATTGGTTGGCGGTGGGAAACGCCTGTCTCACGACGCATCGAGGATTCGCCGGTCCACTAAAAGGGGACGGACCAGCGAGTGACTTGGATGGGAAACTCGGCGAGTGAGTTGAGTTTGTGCTGGGGCTCGGGAGCTGTCGCTCCGTAATCGAGTCAGGTCGTGGGATTCCGAGGGACTTCTGTCCCCGTTATCGGGACGTAATCCCACGAGCCGGCCAACTCCCGAGCTTGGATAAGCTAACACCCGACCACCTCCTTCCCAACCCCTTACAAGGGAAGTTACCATTTCGCGGTATCGTTTATCTTTGTGTTTTCATTCGCTACAAAAGTATTAAATTGTTTATTGAAAAGCAATTCCGAAATTCAACTGAATTAGTCGTCGACGGCCAAGGGAAGCAACTTCGTCTCCGGCGAGACCCGCCCAGCTTCCCACAACGAAGTCCGTCACCCCATCCGGACCTGGCAATACGGACGGCGCAAGGTGACCAAGCAACGAAAGAACCCGTACTCAGCCTTTATTCGCTCCATTGGATCCAACCCTTATACCTTCTTGAGACATGAACAGTAAGGCATCTTTCATGCAGAGGGTCCAGGGTAGTGCCGACACTATTGCGTAGGCAGTCACAACATACAAGTAAACATCGGTAAATTAAGAATTGGTTTCCAATGGGGTTTTCAACGACGGGGGATTTGAATGCCGCTCAGAGAGTGCAATATTAAAAATGAAAAAAAAAAAGAATAAAAGTTAAAGCACGCGTCGGTTTGCCAATGTTGTCGTTGCAGTCTAGAGGGAACTGTGACAACTAAACTTCTCTTTTGCCGGGGAGGTTAAAGAAGGAAACAATTTAATCGCTGAGCTGAATCTTGAAATCGCACGATTCTTTGGGACGATAGAAAAGATCCTTCTTTCTTTATCGGCACTAATGACGCACAAGTGCGTTTGCCAGCGTTTTCTTTTTCAAAAAGAAAAGCTTGCCCCTTTTTTGTGTTTGTTGTTTTCCTGTACTTTTTTCTAGTACTTCTCTCGAACACCGCTCAATCTGGTGAGACTAAGAAAAAAATTCCGCTAGGAAGCCACGTAATTGCAGCCATCGTTACTTCGAGGAAGGAAGCTCAGTCCCATGAGGATCGTCGCAACCCTTTTAAGGGTCCGGATAAGGTTTTTTTTTTGTCTCCTCACTTTCTTTTTTTGTTTAAGAGGGGGTGCAACGATTTCCGGACTTTGGTCAAACATTTGTGGAAGTTGTCCTCTGGCCATTCTAAAGTAAAGACCAAAAAACAGATTTCGCCCGCGTGTCCTAGTTGTTCTGTAAAAAAACACCTAAATGTTGCCATTTCCGGCACCCCTCAACTCACTTCCAGTCTTCAGGGTTACACCTGGCCCCCCGTACGAAAATGTCATATAGACCTTTTCTTCAAGTGCGCCGCCATCTTGAATTGACGTCACTTCCAGTATGGGCGAAAACATTGTTTTGCCTTTGCCACGCCAATAGAAGGCATTTAGGATATGAGCGTAACCGTCACACTTTCTCGTTTTGCCTCCCCTTTATTTTTTATTATTTGCAGGTTGAAACGCTAAATTATTTTTTCGTCGCCCATACCGGATATGCCTATTAGGTAACTGGGGACGAGAGTACATAGAAAAGGTCTATATGGCCCTGATATATTTTATATGGCCATATATGATAATATAAGTATTCAAATATGGCATATAACGCCATATATGTGTGCAAATACGGCCATATATCACCATGCAAGGGGGCAAATACTGCCATATCAGGCCATAGAGGTGCGTAAATATGGCCATATATAAACCATATATCTTACCAAGGTAGTATAAGGGATGTTGAGGAGTTCTTCTTCGACCTTATTTTGCAAAATGACCTTATTTTGCAAAATCGAAATTTCGGTTCAGCAGCCCTTGAAGGCATAGCCTTCACAATGCGGGCCGCCCTATTATATGCTCATCTTGTGAAGCGCAAAAACTATTATTAAGAAGCTTATGCGCTATTCTAACTTCTGTGTGGCTCTTTGAGAAGCTTGTAATTCGGAGTGCCAATTTTGTTGACCTTCCCCGTCCGTAGAGTCCACTGCTCTAACTTCTGTCTTTTGTTTTCCGTATGGGTAAAAACAAGGGAAGGATGAAAGTGCGCGGGGAACACGGTGCACCGAGCTTTGGCTGGAACGATTTGTGCGTGGACGCTAAGCTACCTGCCTTCGTCTCTACCAGGGTGGGACAGAATATCCTAAAATGTAATAGGAAATACAAATACAGGTATATATGGCAAAGGCGCCTAAAATACTGAAACTGAAATACATTTACGAAAAGGGATACCGCGACGCGAATCCGAAATACGTTTTGCAGAAATAGGGGTCGCGAAATACATTTTGTCCAAAAGCAACTCTAAATGTTTTCATACTTACTAAGAGTGATTGGGTGCATCCGCCGGTGTATGCAAGGAACTATAAAGAACTATGACCTACAATAATTGTGCGATATTTCTTATCTAACAAACGAACACCCACTGTGAAATTTCAACGTTCACATTTTTGCGTCCGAAAAAAATACACGACTCCTTGGAAGAGCTGGGTGGGGGAGGGGGGGGGGGGGTATTGTTTTCCGCAAGGAAGCGGGGTGAGGCTCAAGGGAGGAAAATTTGTTTTCACCACGGGCAGATGGCGTTACTGCAACTGAATGTAGTACAATTACTTTTTCGATAAAACTAGGTTTTTGACGGATTTACTCATGTTGAAACGACAATCTTTATAAAATATAGCATTAAGTTGAGCACATAATGGCACACCTTGCCAACTTATTGGATTGTCCCCGGGTGCGCGTCACGCCTTAGTTCCCTTGGTCGCCACCCCGCGGCTTCAAATTTCGAAATCTTACCGTTCTTTGCTTCGCTATTACGCAGAGGAATTCCGATATTTCAGAGGATTGATGCGGTTTCTCCATCCATTTTGGTAAGATAAACAATATAAAACTCTTTAAGACTGCAAATTCTTTCGTAGTTGAAATCGTTGCATCGCACCGATTTTTACTTTATTTTTTTTTTTTAAGATAAAACAGAGCGGCAAACGCCGGAGGAAGTGAAAAGTAGTAGAACGAAAGAACGCTGACTCCCAACGGATTTATTTAGAAAGAGGACGAAAGGAGGAGAAGGAGATCTCCTTAGGAGATTTCAAGACCGGTCTGCTCGAGAGATCTACGAGGCCTTTCAAATCCAGAAAATAGGACAGCAATGCGCCAGGCATCCGTTCCTGTTGCTGCGAGCTAAGGAGGTGTCTTTTTTCACCTACGCCCATGCGCAGTAACTTTGGCCGGCCGGGCGTGAAAGTGCCGTTTTCTACTTTTTCCTTTTTTTTTCTCTTTGCTTCCCGCCCCCCTTTTTTCTTTCTTTCTTTCATTATTTTTTTCCTTTTCTTTTTATATTATGTATGTACATATTTTCTTCCCTTTCTTTTTGTTTTATCTTTTCTTCACTTCACGAGGAGTTCAATTTTCGTGGCTTCTTTTTCTTCCTTTTCTCCTCTTTCTTAAAGGGATTGTCTGGTCGAAACCGTAAGTACTTAAGTTTTCGCGCTTGTTTCGTGGAGGGAGTCTTCATACAAATAAACGTCATTTTTATTTTGATATATAACATCTCCTTATTAATTAAATCTTTCATGAGCCTGTGTACGAAACTGCACCCCGAATTTCGCCAGATTCAATGGCTGACATCCATAGCTGCTGCGTGACGTCACAAAACGCAAAAAGATCGACGGATGGTCGGGATAACAAGCGTTAGTGGATGGATGTCTTGTATTTTGTTTCGAATTATATATAGCCTCCTAGGCTTTACCCTACTGAAATAGGTTTCTTTTAATTAATTTCCCAAACGTGTGCAAAAAGAAAAAAAGTCACGCTTTTTAGCGGGACATTACTCGAAAACAGCCATAAACTTCGAGCAAACATATGCCGTTTCGCACAAACATAACTGCGACGGCCACCAATCGAGCTAGGAGCGCTTGGAAAAATGCAGATTTCGCCTCTGATGCGGAACCTAGGTGCACAAGGCGGCATCTGGGTACACATATCGGCGAATCTACGGGATCGGTGATGAGGCTGCGGGTCGTTCCCCTGGAGGCGACATCCGTGGGTCAAAGGCAAACGGCGAATCGTTCAAATGCATGTCGTCGCTTGCCTTGGACGAGCTTAATGAATCGTTGCCACGCTCTATATTCAGACGGCAGTCAAACAAAATCGGGCTACACGCGTGGTAAATACAATTTTTGGCATCGTTTCCAGATGGCCTAGTTGTTGGTTTCGGTTTCGCTGCATAATCAAACCGATTCATCAGATGTTAACGAGGAATGGGTGGACGTAGTTGAATATCGTTGGTACAGCATTACACCTCAGCTTAAGAGCCCCAGGCGGTGATCCAATCTTCCAAAAAACGATGTCCGCCGGCAGCGAAGATCTTTAGACACCCGGTGTAATGGTTGTTTCCAGTATAATCATAAAATTTACGCCACAGAACGTGGAAAAAGACAGAGCTCATACGAAGCGCATCCGTTCGGCGAATGTGACAGTGGCACCTCTCCCTTTTAATTTTTTTTTAAAGTTCCGTTAGCAGAGGACTTTTTTTTTTGTTTTTTTTTTCTTATGACAAAACTTAGATTGTCGCTTGCTTCTCACATTTTGTTTTTGTATGGTTTATGACCGACGCGACAAGCGGTCGTGCCTCGAAGAGATGAATATTAGACGGGCCGTATTTTCGCGGTACATTGCGTTTATGGTAATCCGGTTGTAGCAGTGAGAGAGACCGTGAGCGGAACTTTCTACGACACGCACTTTTTGAATTTCAAATGCGGCGCAAACGATGCGACAAAAGAATATTGCAATTTATATTCACCGACGAAGATTACGTTTCATTCACCTTCGGAGTTCATGGTTCGTCCATCGACGCTGTTTATGGTCAAATCCAAGTATCTAGTAGTTTGCTTCGAGGTCGTGCTTTTATGCGGATAATGCCCGGATAGCACAGCACTGAAATTTACTCAAAGCAATAAAGAGACTGTCTGTTACTTTGGTATATCCCGGAGCACGCAATGTACAGCATTTATTCTCCTTTGCCCTCCTCCGGGACGTCACTGTGTCATGTGACGTCACGGTACCAGATGACGTCACTAAGTCTCGTGACTTCACAATGTCTTATTACGCTGTGTGCCATGTGACACCATAATGTCAGTGTCACTTGACCTCATGGTTTCACGTGATGTCACAGTGTCGTGTGATGTCCGTGGTGCCACGTGACAACGGTCGTCGTGACGTTTAACGTCATGGAGACACGTACGAAAGCGAAGGGAGTGCCCTATCAGTACGCACATAAAAAAGGTTATTGAATGTGCGTCTAAACGTGAAAACGTTTGGTACACGTCTTGGGAACCAGAGGAAAAGGTATGAATGACTTTTTTTCTAAATGGACGTCACCGCGTCACCCAGGGAACGCTAATTACTAGATTACTTCGGGATTCCCAATGGACAGCCGAGGTTTTGATTAAGCTGCGTCCACTCCATAAGCCTTCCTTCATGTACATGGACCCCGCCGGCAAACATATCTTTGTGGGCTGCATGGCGTCTTACAGACATATTTTATAAGGACAGAACTCTACGGTGCTAATGTGAACAACTGAGCTGATGAATGTTTGCCCAGCGCCACCTTCGCTCTGCTTGCAGTGCCGTAGCCACTGTTCTCACGCCACTTGCAGAGTGGCCCCGCCACAAAATTTGTCGCCTCCAGGCTGGTTCATACACTTGCAACTGCTTGCGACCGAGTGTGACAAAGCCTCTTGTGATCTCCTACGACGAAACGAGACACTGGTGCCATCTAACGAATGGCTTTGTGACAGTTGTCATTTCTGTATATTCTCCACCTTTTTGGAGCATTATTTTTTTCATTAACTAGACACGTTTTTGACAATGTTATAAACGACCGTTTTTCATTAATAGTACGTAAATTTGGTCTCGCAAATACTGCAAAACCTTCGCTCTAGTGAATTACAATTACAAGGATCCCTCATAGATGGCGCCAGCGTGCCGGTACGTTCAGGGTACGTTCTCTTGTTGCGAGAGATCGCAAGGACTCGGTTGTAAGCAATGTCGTGGGGGTAACCAGCCTTCATTGGCTCCCTGGGGTCCAACCCTTATACCTTCTTGAGACATAAGCGGTAAGGCACCTTTGATGCAGAGGGGGCCAGGGTAGTAGACAGTATTGAGTTGACAGTTAAAACTTACATGTAAACATCGGTAAATTAAGAGGTAACTTTCTTTGTTGTTTTCAACAACGGGGGAAGGGGGGATTTAATTTCCGCTCGGACAGTGCGATATCAAAGATGAAAACAGGAATAGAAGGGAAGTTAGAGCACGCGTCGTTTGTCAATGTTGTCGAAACAGTATGAAGTGAAATGTAAAAGCTGCACTCTTTGCCGCGGAGATTAAAGAAGAGAATAATCTCATCGATGAGCTGCATCCTGAAATAACACGATGTTTTGGGACGATTTAAAATAAATGCTCTTTTTAATCCGCAGTAACGACGTACACGTGCGTTTGTCAGCATTTTTTTTTTTCATAAAAAATAGGCTGACCCCTTTTTTCATGTTTGTTCTCTTCCTGTAGTTTTTTCTAGTATTTTTTTCGAACGCCGCTCAATCTGTGGAAATTCGGAAGAAGCTCCGCTAGACAGCCACGTAATGGCAGTCATTGTTGCTTCGAGGAAGGAATCTCAGTCCCAAAGCGAATTGTCGGAAACCCTTTAAAGGTCCCGATAAGGTTAGTTTCTTTTTTCTATCTCCTAATTTCCCTTTTTGTTTATTTCGTGTTTTGCTTGAACGTTCAACCGTTATTTCCTCAAAACGTGACAACTCATCAGGATTAAACGTGGAACAGTCTTCTGTTCATTCACGTCACACAAAGTTCGTTACATTTGATCTTTGTTTAAAATTCCATATAGGGTGTCCACAAAAGGCTCGAGGTGCACCTAAGCACTTCTTATGAGTTGTGAATGCGAAAGCAGGCATGTCGTTCTTCCGCGTCGGCCGTATTTGCGTTGGCCGGTCTGACCTTGGACGCCTCGTGTTACCGGCGCGCTAACGGCGCAGGCACTCAGCGCCATGGGGTGGCGGTTGGTGAAACTGACGCGAAGAGGCCGATGGGAGCCTCGTCTACGCCCGCCATCCAATGGGACCGAAGCCGAAATCCATCAGCTTTACTCCGCTTCTTGGCGTCGGGGTAACTATACTCCGCGACAACTTTTCTTCGCAATGCAGTGGAAGGTACAGGCCCGCGTCCCCTTTCTCATTTTCAGTGTACGCAGGCTCTCCTCCTCCCTCCGGAAAACACACGTACGACACGGACAGGCGCCAACGTCCAGTTGGACGCTGGCGCCTGTTCGTGTCGTACGTGTGTCTTTTCCTGGGGATCTGGCGCCGACATGGCCGCCAGAAACTTACGTTTCGTCCTTCTTCAGGTGGTGTGGATGGTGGCTTCTTTTCACGACGCTGCGACGGACGTTGGTGTTGTCACAGATGGCATCGACTTCGATGAGCAAGTTTGCCCGACTTTCCTGCCTCCCTGGGACGACATCGGCCATGAACATCAAGTTTGCTCGGCTTTCCCGCCCCCCTGGGATAGCCGCCTACCGCTGGATAAGACAGCGCTACCGTCACTTCTCGGCAATTGCATGGACTGGCAACCGTGGGCACTTCGACACGGCATAAACCTACATAAGCAGCTGCCTCACCTCGCCAATGTGGGATCTGGCGCCGACATGGCCGCCAGAAACTTACGTTTCGTCCTTCTTCAGGTTGGTTACTCTTATCTCTCTGTCAATGGCAGAGAGTTCAAAAAGTCGGCGTCAGACCCCACCTCGCCTGTATGCATGATTGTACGTCGGATGACTGTCTTTTTTTTACGCTGTACGCACCTTTTTCGAAACTTGCTGCTTCTTGCCGGTGATATAGAACAGAATCCTGGACCCTTCTCGGAGCAACAAGAACAGCAAATGTTCGAGGTTATTATGACAATACCAGTGATTCAGCAGAAACAGTCGGAGATTCTTAACGAAATTCAGCTTATTCGGTCTGAACAGCAGATTCTTGAACCGAAAGTGACAGAGCTAACGAACAAGATTAAGCAAGTTGAAGACAACGTTGCGTCTGTCCTTCCGTTAAAAGCCGAAGTAGCTCGCCTTGTAAACTGTTCAGGTAAACTTTCTACTGCGTGTACAAATTTGCGGGATTACCAGGATGACCTAGACAATAGGTCGCGAAGAAATAACCTAATCTTTTTCGGTATCGAAGATAATCAAAATGAAACATGGGCGGAGTCCGAGAGTAAAATACTATCTTTTTGCTCCGAAAAACTGCAAGTACCGATAGCATCCGAAGCTATCGAGAGAGCGCATAGATTAGGACGCTACACGGAAGCAAAGAATCGGCCTCTGATAGTAAAATTTCTGTCATTCAAAGACAAGCAACGTGTACTTACAGTCACCGCTAGACTTAAGGGGTCCCAGTTTGCAGTCAGTGAAGACTATTCAAACAAGGTACGCCTTCAAAGGCAAAAACTCATCCAGTTCGCCCGTCAACGTGGAGGAAATTTCAAGTTAAATTTTAATAAGCTTAGAATGAATGGGCAACTTTTCATGTATAATAGCGAAACAGATGCCGTCACTAGATTAGACAGCTAGCAACCACTGAATACAGCGACCCAAAGCAGAGTGTCAGCTTGCAGGGACTTAATATGTATTGTGGTTAATTGTCGAAGTCTAAAAAATAAAACTCTGGAATTTGCTTCACTTTTGGAAACAACAAAGTCTCATATAGTTTTTGGAACTGAGTCTTGGCTGGATAATACCATAGCAGATAGTGAAATTTTCCCCTCTAATTACACTACATATCGAAAAGACCGCAGCACACACGGTGGTGGTGTTTTTGTGCTTGTTCACAACAGTCTGAATAGTGTCCCTATCAATGTTGACAGTGAATCATGTGAAACTATATGGTGTAAAGTCATGCTTGGCAATGGCTCCTCTGTGGCTATAGGCTCTTTTTATAGGCCACCTGGCTCAAACTCTTGCCAACCCTTGTTTCAATTAAGTAGTATATTATTAAGTCTGGAGGCAACATACACAGTCCTTGCCGGTGACTTTAACCTCCCAGATATAAACTGGGTCTCTTTCCAGCCTATCATTCAGACTACATCTGTCATTTATTCTGCTTTCCGTGAAATGGTCATTGCCCACTCCTTATCTCAGTTAGTTCAAACTCCAACAAGACTGGGTCCTAACAGCGCTAATCTGTTAGATTTGTTTTTTTGCAATGACCCCAATCTTGTTTCCTCCGTCAATGTGATACCCGGAATAAGCGATCACGATGTTGTCGTTACAAGAATGTCCTGTAATGCTATTCAACGGCGCAGTGCACAACCACGCAAGGTGTTTTTTTATGAAAGAGGCGACTACGTAACGCTATCCCGTGAACTGGATTCGTTTTTTTCCTGAATTCCAATCGCATAGCTCAAACTTGAATATAAATTCTGCCTGGAATTTCTTTAAAACGAAGATTTTGTCTTTAACACAGACATACATTCCATCACGCATCATATCAGGAAAAAGAAGGAACGATAGGCCGTGGATGAATAGGGAAATTCGAACTTTGATAAACCAAAAGAATCGTTTGTTCAGTAGGTATTGTCGTTCACATGAACCTAGATTATATTCTAAAATGAAGGAGTTAGGCAAGATCATAACAAAAGAAATGCGCAAGGCGCAAAATAAATATCTAGACACTCTACCCGCCAAACTGAGAAGAAATCCTAAAGAGGTCTGGAAATACGTTAAAAACAAGAAAACTCCTAACACCACTATCCCCGATGTCATAGATGGTGTCAATTACGGAACGAACCTAAAGAGCAAAGCTGAAAACTTTAATCTTTATTTTCAATCAGTTTTCACTCAGCCGGTCCACCCGATAGATGGAATACCGACATCAAACGTCGTTACACAAATGGATAACATCGACATCTCGGAAAGTGGCATTGTGTTGTTATTGCAAAGGATCAAAGTAAGTAGTGTTCCAGGCCCAGATTGTATTTCCAACTTCATTCTGAAAAACTGCTGTTTCTGTTTCCCCTTATCTAACCGTGTTGTTCAAAAAGTCTTTTGAACAGAGCGAACTTCCTCTCGACTGGAAAAGCGCCAACGTGGTTCCGGTACATAAAAGTGGAGATAGAACCAGCACATGCAACTATAGGCCTATTTCTTTAACAAGTGTTTCTTGTAAAATGCTAGAGCACATCATTTACTCAAATTTAATCAATCATCTACAAAATAATGCATTCTTTTCTCCTATGCAGCATGGTTTTAGAGCAGGATTTTCTTGTGATACGCAATTAGTAGAATTCACACATGACCTCTCTTTTTCAATTAACAATGGTTTCCAAGTCGATTGTGTCTTTTTGGACTTCCGGAAGGCCTTTGACTCGGTATCTCATACTTTGTTATTACAAAAGATGGCAGCTGTAAACATTTCGGATTCACTTTTAACCTGGCTTGAGGCTTATATTGTTGAAAGGAAGCAATGCGTAGTTCTAGACGGTGTGAGCTCGTCAAATGTTAGTGTTTTATCAGGTGTTCCGCAAGGATCGGTGTTGGCCCCCTTCTTTTTTTAGTGTTCATAAATGATCTTGCTGGACATCTTTCTAGCCACGTCCGACTGTATGCTGATGAATGTTGTATATACCGTGATATCACGTGTGAGGATGACTCCCAGATACTGCAAGACGATCTCGATTCTGTGATGTCATGGTGTCAAACATGGAATATGGCCTTGAATCTAAACAAATGTAACGTAGTCAGATTTTCTAACAAAAGACAAATTCTGGCCACAGAATATTTCCTTGGTGTCACACGTTTAACGGTTGTACCTGAATATAAATATCTGGGAGTTTTATTTTCTAGTAACTTGTCATAGAATGCTCATGTTGATTATTTGTCATCTAAGGCCAGCCGCACATTAAACTTTCTGAGACGCAATTTTAGTCAGGCACCTACTAACCTTAAAGAAACATTGTACATATCGACTGTACGTCCCATTTTGGAATATGCATGTGCGGCATGGGATTTGCACACCCGTCACACCATTGAACAACTCGAACGTATTCAGAAACGGGCAGCTCGGTTTGTCTCCGGCAATTATGATTTCTCTATAAGATCATCTGAAATACGCCGCAACCTGGGATGGCCTCTGTTGGAAGACAGACGAAGGTTCCTTAGGCTCACTTTATTTTTTAACATAGTAAACGGTAGGACCGGCATCGAGAAATAACGTTATATTAAGGAGCCCAGTTATGTGTCGCCGCGTACAGATCATCATTAAAAGTACGAGAATATAGATGCAGAATTAACGTTTTTAAGCACTCGTTTTTTCCACGAACAATACACGAATGGAACAATTTACCAACTGAGGTTATCTCTGCGGCTCCTTCATCCTTTCCTACTGCCCCAAAACACTTGCTGTTGGAATAATTTTTCACTTTGCCCTTCTAATAGTGCCATTCACTATACTTTGTTTTCATATATTGTACAAAGTGTTGTATGTTGTATTTTTCTCCTAAGATGTCATATCCACTATTTCTGCATCACAATAGTTGTTGTGTATCTCTATATGTACCGTTTGCTATTGTTTTGTATTGCCTTACCCCCCTACAATAATGCCCAGATCTGGGCGATGTAGGTATTCGAATAAATAGATAAATAAAACATTTTGGGGGGAGGAGGAGCGCCTGCGTACACTCAAAATGGGAGAGGGGACGCGGGACGTACCTTCCACTGCATTGCCAAGAAAAGTTGTCGCGGAGTATAGACCTTTTCACCCTCCGCCGCATAGGCGCTGCCATCTTGGAATCACGTGATGCGGCCGCCATTAGGTTGCTTCAACTTGTTGCTCCGCTCTCCCGTCCGCACCTTGGCGGATGCGTTGAAATCGTGTTTTTCGTCGCGTTTCACCGCGTCTCTTGCCTTACTCCGTAAAGTGTCGTCCGATACTCATACTTACCATGCAATTGCATTACATCATTATGCGCGCAACTTCTGTAGTTGATTTTGTAACACGTTTTGAATATTTTTTACCGTCGGCGTGCGAAATACGTGTGAAGAGGTTTTATAGAAACAGGTATCAGCGTTAGCACTTGCGCACATTGAATACATATATAAGTTGAAGAGAGCCTTGAGGGTTCAAATACCAATAACTTATGAGAACTGAGGTTTGGTTACTAATAAGGGCGGAACATTTGCAGTAGGAAGCCTAATGTTATTATATATATGAGTGCGCATTGGTGTCAAGGAAGGAAACAAAAAGACTCAGCATAATTAGCCACGTATTTTGTTTTTTGTATTTTGGTATTTTGTAGTTACAACAGATCGAAAACAGTTTCTTTTGATTACACTAGGGAACTTGTGGACAAGACTCGGGAACAAACATTTTGTTTGAATTATTTTTATGCTAGAAATAATGGTACCTTAACATTAAGCACCTTGTTTGTTCGCAATATCACACCTATATCTGTTTTACGTTCTTAATCGCGTGTTTTATATAAGCATTCGCTTTATCGGTTTATTTATGAATTTTACGGAATTGTATATCGTGCTTGGTACCATGTCCATAGTCTTTCAATTGCTTAAGTCATTTTTTAATATAACCATGTAGTTTCAATTAATTTATTTCAACACAAATATTCCAACTCCTCGCGTAAGAAACTGTCACAGACAGCTTGATAGTGCCTATGATTCACAAAATGTGACGCCGAAAAGAATCCTTCTGCATGAAAATCACCCGTGTGCAGCCGGTGGTCGACTTCGAATAGGGAGTTACTTTCAGTAGATGGCGACGTCAAAATGTGCAAAGCGCCGTTTCAAATCAGTGAACAGCTTTCTACACAGTACCAGTGGGTGGCGCCTGGCGTTCGACTTCAGCCAAACTTATCGGAGATCATTTCTTTTGCGCTCTTCAATTTCATTCGGCAAATTTTACGGAAGATGAATATCAGACTTTATTTGAAGTCTGGCATTCACTTATCTTACCATTCTCATAACTTGAGAACGTCGTAAGCAAATGTCCATATTACAAGAAGTTTATTTCATAAGGCCAATATCTTGAAATGCTGTAAATGAGTACTTTAGTTAAAGAAATTTTCTAGTCAGCCTAGGCTAGTCTATCAAAATATTTCTCGAGCGCTTAATTTCTTTAAATAAAACAGACTGGGACAATATCACTTTTTTATATTATCTACGTGATTAGATGAAACTAGTCATCATAAAAGACGTTTCCAGTCTCGAAGTTAAAAAAAGTTGGTGTACGGAAACCAAAACAGTAAACTTGTCAGTTCATCTGTTCTTGGTGATTCAGCAGATTGGTAATCATGTTGTCGACCTGCTTTTTCACTAAGCACTCATGCAATATAGTCTTGCAATATAAGATGATCAGTTCGATATCTGACTTGAGTGCGAGCTACCTACCTTCCGTACCGCTCGGTGCACGCACAGCCAAAGCACGGCGGCAGGCAAGAGCGCACGCTGCAGGGGAAGCTTGTCCTGCTCTTAATTTTTTTTTCTTCTTGAACTTAGTGTCCGCGGGTACGGCCGTAGACAACGGTACTCCTCCCTGTGCATCAGCGCAGTTGTTTCACCGCCGAAACTGGCCGCATTTAAGGATGGACGGAATCAGACGCATATAGTGTTCGTAAAAAAAGATCGCAATTTAGGCTCGAAACCACTTCGTGGTTTGCCAAGTGGCTCAATACTATTGTTTCATTCGCTGTGTGCTACTAGAAAGAAATTCATTTCGCAAAATTAATCGAAAGTGGCATGAAACAGCATCACGATCGCGTGCACGTTGAAACCGAAACCGACCAAATTGAAGCAACCTAATGGCGGCGAGTGCGCCAGCGCCCTCTACCCGCCGGTCAGGCAACTACTGAAATGAAAAGGTCTATAGGTGCCATTGTCTAGGCTTTTCGCGTAGTTTCATAGCCGCAGGAGCTGGCTTCACTTGGAGAAAGAATTTCAGGTGCCGTCTGGCGCTGCTTCAACGCTGATGACGTCAGCTCGCTCCATAGGACAGTTAATGCTCTCGCATTAATGAATTCGCGTGCTCTAAAACAAGCCGGCGAAACCGGAGCCCGCGGATAGGGAGCTCATAGTTCCACCGAATATGCAAGTGGGTGGTTGAATTCGAAGTGTAGTTCTTTTCCTGTAAAAAAAAAAAAAGAAATAACACGGAGAACTTTGTTAGGGTCAGCGGCGGGCGTGTTTGCTGACGACGGACAGCGAGCGGAAGGCGAAATGTCTGTATGTTGCGCCACTTCAAGTTAAAAGTATTCAGACGACCTTCTGTTTGAAGCGCGCTTCTCCTCACATGGGCAGACCAACGTAGCTTCTACATCTTCAACACGTAATCTGGCGCGATAATCCTAAGCTATATTTCTGAAGTTGACATTGTGACCCTTTATATTATCCATTTTATCTTAACTGCTTTTATTTAAAGACAAGTTCAGTAAAGAAAAAAGTATACAAGAATACAATTGTAGCTTCTTGATATTTGGTCTTTTAAAGTCGTCTTACTTTATATATTCTGTAGCCCTAGCTGACAACTTTAGAAACACGAGGCGTGACATGACCCGTGCATCTCATTAACGCTCCACCGCCAATCAGAATTGCGTCGTTGGCCGATAAGAATGCCGAACAACCAATCACGCAGCTGGAAGCGTGAACACCCTAAAAGCCGCGCCCTGGGCTTCTTAAGATGTCAGCGATTATATAGACCGAATCGCTGTTCACGAATAAGTATCTTCGGAATCGTCTGACGGTCTTCTTGAGCCCGCCTTTTATTACATTTCTTCCACAAAGATATGCCGATAGAACTGACTCGCAGACGCAGACAAACCGAAAAGATAAAAAAAAAAAATGTTTTGATTTAAAGAAAATATTTTTTGTCCCGAAACTACCACGGCAATTTGTCTTTGCCCTAAAATACAACACAAAACAAAAAAATCCATATTTGAGACTTGAAATATCATCAAATTTTGTGCCCTGTTTTTATTTTCTTGCGCTTTATGGTTTTCGAGGGAAAGGATGGTTTCGGGAGGAGGAAGCAGACGGAATTCTGGAGAAAAGAGGAGGAAACCTTCCTCTTTTCAGCAATTTTTTCTCTGAAGTTAACTGTTTCCCTCTAACGACGCCTTTTAGAGGTAAGTGCTGTCCAGTGTCTGAGTTAAGGAAAGCAAGTCATCTGCTTCTTGCACACGAATTGTGGTGACGTCAGAACGACGCCGAGCTCTAATTGGCTTTGATTGAAAGGATAGTGGGTAGACGTTAATGCTAGATGCCTTGAGGTATACCCACTATTTATTTCTTTTTAATAAGCCAATCAGAGCGCGGCGTTCTGACATCATCGCAACCCCTGTGCAAGTAGCAGACGAACTCGCGCTCCGCATAAACAGCGGCGCCCCTTCTCGTCTCGCGCTCACTACCGCCATCTGGTGCAAACATTTCCTACCTTCTCGCTGAAACCCAAACCTTCCCGCCGGCAGTCACAAGGCGTCACTAGCTCTCTACGGGTTTTATGCTTCGTCCCACTCTGCAATAAGGGCCAAAGCTACTGGACGCCTAGGCCTAATCACAAGCCAGTTTGAGATCACGTGGTTTGTCACTCCGACTGGCGTGTCAGTGAGCGAGTCTCGGGGCGCTATAATTCACGTCGAAGCAACACGTATTACCTAACTGGCTCGTTATTGGACCTGGCATCGCGAAGCGATCGTCTGCAGTTCACCCAAGGGTGAAACCAGGGTTGTAATGTAACTAATTACAAGGATGTACGTTTTTTTTTAAAGTTTATTCCACGCCTACTTTCTTTTTTGGCTATTTTACATTTTACATATGTGCTCAGCACCTCTACGTCAAATGTTGGCTCAACAATTTGTATTCAATTCATTAAAAAAAAATTGCTAATCTTTCACCATCAAAGCACCCGAAATCTGATGCCCAAACGTTGCTAGCGTTAGGTTATTATAAATGTTTATTTGAGCTGCATTGTTGTTTTTCTCGTAGTTTCTATAAAAAACGCTTACCCGTCTGGACATCTCATTTTGTTCGCAGAAGTATTACTCCTTAATACACGACGGTTCAATTCAACTTTAACAGGAGTATACCAACTAGGCGCATTTAGCTCTGTGTGGGCAATGGTTCGCCAAACCTTGCAAGAATTAACTGATTCAATATAGCGAATACAATTCAGAGTAATAAAACGAACAAGGAACTATGGAGCGATACGAAATTAAAAAGCATCGTTGGATGGCTTACTCCTTGCGCCAGCCTCTTCTTCATTAAGTCAAACTTGAATCTCGCCTAACACACGACAAATTAAGCTTCAGCTTAAGAAATGCAGTTTAAAATTAAGCTGCTTAAGACTGCTTGAGAAACGCAGGGCGGGGCTTGTAAATTTACGCTTATTGCTCCGGGATTCTTTGTTTGACGCTCTTATCGTCTAAAGCCGCAGTCGGACTGGCCGCGGAATTAAAATATCGGGCTGGGGGATCACCAGGTCGGCCATTTCTTGAGCTGTCGGTGACGATAGTTTTTCTTTTTTTTTTCATGGGGGCAGTGTGTTTTTTGCAAGAGTTTTTTTTTTTTTAAATTATTCCTAAAAATAAGACGACGTTTACCTCCCTGGTGGACGTCGTGGCATACTGTAAAATAATTATAGGAGAACCGTAACTCTAAGAATTCTATTGTTAGCCTTAAAATGTTCGTTTTCTTTTTCTAACGCTTCACAATTTTGTACATATATTTTATATTGAAAATAACTGATAAAGTTTTTCGTTTTTTTTCAGTTTTCAGAATATTTCAATTAAAAACCGGCCTTTCCAAATAATATTCTCGAGTAAAATAACAAAACTTTGTAAACAAGAGGAACAAATACGGGATTTGGGCATGAATCGAATTCGCACTCTGACGCATAAATCTAAGGTCATTATTCTGTAGTCGCATGTTAGCTAATTTATGACGCGCTAGTCCACATTTCGATTTCACGTGAATATGTGCGTCATGCTCTTACCTTTGACGCATGTTTTTTTTAATTCTTGAAAGTTCATATACGTACAGTGACGTAAAATAAATATACAACAATTAAAACAAAACAAATAAAAATCCTTTTTTATGTACGTCACCTTCGAAATAAAGCTCAACTCTCCTTGCCTAACAGCTGAACTTCGGAGATGCGCTTCCCATCTACACGCGCCTAAACTCTTAAACTTTACACTTATAAACTTCAACACAGAAATATGTTATGTTGTCGGCAGCTGGCATCTTACGGTTTCGCATTCTTGTGGGGGAAGGCCGTCACATGTGTGCTGCTGTGTGAGCGTTGCTGTGGAGCTCGTGACGTCACTAATCGAGCAAAAGTTCAAGCCGAACGGTGACGCACTACTCAGCTCGTCACTGGTTGAAAACGTGCCCCAGCCGAACACTGACATACCATCGGCGTCCAATCTCTATCCCGCTGTAGTTTTCGGTACACATTAAATATTTGAGCACCGATTAACGTCATAAAATGTGTTCTTCCGAACTGACACTCTTCTGACACCCTTTTTACACAATTTTGACTGTTTATGGGGGTAACAGGGGTGTACAAGAAGGCCTAGACCCTACAGACACCCTTCCTAGACCCCTAGGTACAAATGTGCTCTTAATATCGTGTTACAAGGGTGTACGTGCTCTTCTGTGCACCCGTTGTTCATACCGTGTAAAAAGGGTGCAATATTGGAATTCCGTAAAAAAATAACCTTTAACACGATTCAGGAACTGATAACTCTGTTTTAGGGCGTCAGAATTAGTCATCTCGCAGAAACCCTTGTCTAATGAGTTGCAAAGGGGAGAACAACGTGACATCGATTGATCGTCACCGCCGTAAGCAGTCTTGCGTCCCAGATAGAAGGGATGCTATAAAATTAGTCTAATAAATTGGCGCCCGCACGACTGGTGGACGCTCGGGCTAAAATTCATATCATCAAAAACCTGACGCAGAAAGATAAAGCCTTGGTGTGGGATGCGAAGGAAGGTGCAAGGACAAAAAAGTTTCAGTACGTCTGGTACAAACACGGCAATGTTCTTGTCAGGGAGAAGGATGGAGCCAAGGTGCATATAATCAAAACATGGATGACTATAGCAAAAACTTGAGTAATTCCGCTTTGGTTATTGCAACCTTTTCTACGTTTTTTTGCAGTGACTGACAAAGTGTACTTATTGCCAAACGAAGTTGTGCAACTTTTTAACAACCAAGCGCAAGTGCCTTTGCCTTCGTTTTATTTAAATGTTCAATCAGTGCGAAATAAGTTTCACGAACTTAGCCTCTTTTTTAGACAGTTACATTTTCTTTTGACGTTGTGGTGATAACCAAAGTATGGTATAACCCAGCTGATGAAATGAATGAGCCATGGGCGTACCGACCGGGGGGGCAAGGGGGGCGCTCGCCCCCCCCCCCCCCCCCCAATCCTAAGAGTTGGGGGGCAAGGCATGTGTTTCCCCCCCCCCCCCCCCCCCCTGAAACAGCCGCCACTGGGCAGGGCAAACACTGGCCGGCGGCGCCCAAGGGATACCAAGGGCACCGCCCACAGGCCCTGGGGGGGGGGGGGGCGGTCTGGTTTGCCCCCCCCCCCACTCAAAAACAAGTTGGTACGCCACTGGAATGAGCTAGAAATGTATGCAGTATTGAGTTTAAATCGAACCAGCAAACTAGAGGGAGGAGTATGTATTCATGCCAAAAGGTGTCTTGATTATTGTATCATTCAAGAATTTACAGCAACAACGAGTGAGTACGAGATCTTAACTATAGAGCACGCTAAAACCGTATTTTCGGTCGTTTATGGACCGCCCATTTGGATTGTTTCGAACTTTCTAGAATTCCTTGAATATTTCTTTAGGTTTATAGGCCAAAATAAACTGACTCTCTATCTTGGTCGTGACTTTATTGTAGACATGCTTAGTTCCTCTAAACACTAACTTGACTTTAGCTCGTTGTAATATTCACAAGGTTTGTTTTATGTTATTGGTCAGCCTATGAGTACCATACCTGTGCATGAAACCTTGCTGGATTTACTTTTAACGAATGTTCCTACTACAGAGATAATCGCTGGCGTGGTTGGGGTAACCATTAGTGACCACCTACTAACCTATATGTTTACCGATGTAGAACCAACCTTAACAAATCCCATGCTGCTTAAGTGTGTTTTAAGAATAAAACGGTGCACTAAAAATCTGCAACGTTTTGAAAAACATATAAATTCTGAGAACTGGAGTGTGGTGCTGTCCAGCGTGTCGGCTGACGAAGCATTTGATTACTTTCTTCATAACTTAATCATAATATACGACCGTAGCTTTCCTTACCAAAAGCAAAATAGTTAACACAGATCAAGGAAACCTTGGGTTACACCAGAAATAAGAAAAAAGATAAATAATAAAAAAAAATTTATCATCGATTCGTGCATAGCAAAAACGGGGACATACTGGCTTTAAGGTTTTAAGGCAAGGAAACATTCATAGTTTGGTAACTTATTTCAAGGTCAACAAGGTCGAATGTTGTATGGAAAAAACTCATCGGTCTACTTAAACATATGGGTTGCATGTGGAGACAATCACAAAGGTAAAAATTAAAGGGACTGGTGTAACTATGGAAGCTTTGGCTGAAAAGTTTAATGACCATCTTGTTAAACCTGTACAAAGTGTGTGCTCAGTGAATGCTTACAAAGTATATAAAAATCATGCTTATTATTTAAGGCGTTTTCTTTTGTTAGACAACTTTATCTTTCCAGAGTTGCGTAGGCATTGTTTTTTTTATCTTTCGATTTTGGTTTCGGCGTTTTGGAAGGAGCATTTGTGGTGGCACAGCGGTCGCAATGCGGGAGTGGTTCCTCCGCGGTCGTTAAGAAACGTCTCGGGTTGCGGGAGTCTGCTCGGACCGAGACCGGTAGAGCCCGGGCTTGGAGCTGCTTGTGCTTGTGGCTTTTAACCGAATGTGCCTGTATAGAGAGGGCTTCGCCGCTTAGTGTCAAATCGTCGCTTTTTGCCCGGTCTAATAATTGAGCTGTTGGTGCCAGCCAGATTGGGAAAAATGCAGGGGACGACTCTGGAAGGAATTTGGTTTTGGCTGTTGGAGCGCCAGGCTGACAGCTCGCCGGCCATTGGAGAACAGTGTACCACGTGGGAGGGGTGTAATTTAAAGTAATTGGTCGGTCCCTGAGAGGAAAGGAGTCCCCTACGGGCCTACAAAAGAAGTGCCAAGAGGATTTTGATGGATCTTTCAATTGGATTGGATTTGGGGGAGACGGGGTACTGGGGTCGAAACTGTAGACGAGGCAGGATGGTGTCGCAAGTGGGGACTTGTAACTAGCGTAAATAAATGCACACAGTTTTCTACAAGCAGTGAGTCGACCCGTCACACAGTGACGTTCGTGCCACCACGCTCCATACCATCGGAGCGGAACCTGCCTCCCACACCACCGGGAGGACGAACAACTTAACTTATGTGTTCAGCGTTTCTGAGAGCTTATTTATTTTCCCAAGCGATGAAGACGAAGTACTCTCCGTTTCTCTAAGCCTAAAAAACTAATAAGAGCCTCGACATATACGACCTACAAATCAACCAGTTAAACAAGTTTTACGAGCAATTGTTTAATATTTAGCGCACATTCACGATCTGGCACTTATTGACGGCACGTCTAATAAAAAAATGAAGGTTGCATAGGTGACGGTAATATAAAACGCGGGCGATAAAAATGACTCAGTAAATTATAGAGCTTTTTTCTTCTACCTAACTGTTCCAAAGGCTTAAAAATATTATACAACAATGGCTATACGCCTTCTGTGAAAAAATGTCCAGTCACTACACCCTAGCTGTCAATACGGACTTATGAAAAGTCCCTTGACCAAACTAGCATTGTTGAAACAAAAGTAATTACTTTTAGGTAATATCGAAAGAAAACTGATGACACATGATAAATTATAACACATTACTTAGAATGTTGCATCTTTATGGTGCTCGAGGTGTTGCCTAACAAATGATAGAGTTATTTTCATGACCGATATCAGTGTCTTCAAATAAATAAACAAATATCTATTCTTAAGCCGCTATCCGCTCTGGTGCTTCAGGGCAGTATTCTGGAGCCGCTCCTTTTCAACATGTATATGAACGATCTGGTTATAATTGACGAGAGTGTGAATTATAATATTAATAGAGATGATACGCGTTTATTGCTTTCAAGAGTTAACACAGATCCCGTAATTAGTAATTCTAATAATTTTCTTGATAAACTAAATGCTTCGACATTATCGAATTCCCTGCAAATAATTGCGGCAAAACGAAGGCCGTCTTTTTTAGATCTCGGTATACAACTTGTAGCTATACGTATGTGATTTCTCTTGGTACTTGCACTATTGATATATATTTGAGAGCGTGAAAGTGTTGGGTGTATTATTAAATCAAAACATGCTTTGGAATGAAAGGGTGTAATACACGTGTAGTAAATAAACTCTCCAAGGCTGTGGGTACTATAGACATATATCGTTACACGATTCCCAGCTCCGGTATGATACTTATTTACAATTTTATTCGCTCATTATAGCTACTTCTACTTAGTATAGAGAAATGCGACTATGGCAAATAACCAACAAACATATATTCGCCAAAAAAGGGCGATTCACACTGCCTTAGATAGTCATACGAAACAATTGTTCAAAAAATTCAATATTGTGGAAGTTACAAATTACTAGTTACAAACTTGCCCTTTCAAACAACAAGTCCTTATGTCATAACCATTTTTTTCCTATCAGTCCCCTACCTTGGGTTTAGGGAAAATACTTAAAATTCTCTTTGTGAAGATATATGGTCAGTACCGCTCTCCAGGACCAATTACGGAAATCTTATGTTTAGGTCTACACTACCTCGTCTTCTATATTGTTCTAATGAATTTAACATAAACATTTTGAGTAAAACTCGAAAATAGGCGCATTCTGTTTTTGTTAGGGGCTTTTCTAAATATTTCTTTGCATAGTTAGATCATGAAGTGATTGTACGATTTGACTTAGTTTTTTTTGCTATCTTTGACACTAATATTGTTTGTTGGTAATTATATTAATACTGTTATTTATATTATTTGTGTATGTATGTGTGTGTGTGTGTGTGCTTTTCCTTTCTGCTGCTGTATGGGGGAAAAGAGGCTTCTCAAGCAACACTGAGTTGCTTTTTTCTCTGCCACCCCTTTCCAAGTGGAGAGAAATAAAGAAATTGGATTTGAACTTAACTAAACTGCCTTGGAGGGTCCTTTTTAGATCGGATGACGGAGCAGCAGCTCGAGAAACGAATTCCCGAAGAAGGCGTAAAAACAGTCCATGCGTTTGGGCTGTGACGCTGACCAAACAATATGACGCGCTATCATTCTAGGAGCTCTGTATAAGACTAGTGAAAACTTGTTATTGCAGCGTGGTACCTAACGTGACGAGTGGAGCTATTTAGATTTTGTTTTGGTGTTTGCACGCACATGCAACTAAGTGTAAACCATTTCGGAGAGTACTTACGCTGCATTTGTTAATAATATCATTTTTACGGACGGCACACTTACGGTGTATGAAAGTTGTATTTATGGGCAATGAACATTATCAAAACTATGATGAAGTGTAAAGAAACTAATATGATGTTCATACCTGTAGAATAATTTTTACCTGCTTGCTGACGCATAGTCCATTCGTTAAGTACTCATGTCCCTTGTAGTTTTGAATGACAGTTCTAGAACATATTCGGTGCCGTTATTTTACTTTGCAATGTAAACAGATTTTGTACTTCAACGGTTGAAAAAAAAGCGAAATGTTAAAATGAACTTTTTTAATGCACGTCTGCCTCAAAAAAACCTAAAATTTAAAATTATTTACAAGTTCAGTTTGACCAAAGGGTACGCATTTCTAAAAAAGGTTAAAAATAATGTAAGGAGTACTTGTAACATCACATCAATAGATATGTTTATTGACGATGCCATTATTTCCAGCCATGCTACAGATAGAGCCCTGCGCAGATAACAGTTTGATCATTCGCATCAGAACCGGATCCGTGAAATTCGGAACCGCATCCTATCCGCCATCCGCGCCTTCATTTTAAATCATGAAATCAAGGATGAAAATTAAATTGCCGGTATGGTATTCTCTAAGTAGGATTCCGTGTTTTCGGAGGTAATGTTTTGTCAAATACGAAGTTCACCGGAGTTTATTTCTCTTTCATTCATATTTCTTAGAAATTCTGAGCTAAATCTTGTAATGTTTTTTTTTTTTTTTTTAATTTTCTGAAACTAAAAATACTCTAATCGACCTAATTTTCACGAGGACCTAATTTAACGAATTTCGCGATTCGCCTACAATTCGCGAAAAATAGCTCCCGCGAACAATTCTGGTAAAATGTAGACAGATTGGAATCTATATTGGGATCCCATAGCGTCGCGAAAATTAGAACTCGCGAATTATTCCAAAACTTCAGCTTTGACCTAAATCGCGAAATACTGAGCCCGCGAAAAATAAGCCGTTTACAAAATATAGCCCACTGGTCTAAACGTATGCCAGATTCAAGGGAGCGCGCTTGTATTAATACTTCTTTAGGTGTATTTAGCGATGGCGCCATTGCCATTGGCAATACTAATTTGTCCCACGATAAACGTTGCACATAAGTGTTCCTTCGATGTATGTCGATACCTGAAAATCACTAAACTCCTGGAGGTATTCGCTGAGTAGCTCGTATTAATTCCACCACATCGATCAACTTTCTTCCCGGCTGTGCGGTGTGAGTTGGTAAAGGGTGTAATATGAGATCCTCAACTGCCCATCCCCTTTTTCACCTTCTATAAAATTTCTATGTTTAAGAACTTTCAATGTTACAAAAACGCAACCCCTCTATTCTCTAAGCAGCACAAATAGCATGACTCAAACTGGAAATCGGAACAATGGCCTTTGTCACGACACGAAAGTACGATGACCTGTTGTTCTGAATGAACTTGAGATAATGGCATCATCCATTTTGTCAATGGTCCGAAATTTGAAAGAAACCACGGACGGCATTTTCTGCGGACCAGTGACCAAACCTAAAATACCGTCTTTTTTTCGCGTTGGTAGATTGGAATTCGGATTTTATCGGATAAATCAAAATTGATGAAAAATTTACCGGCGGTTGTTTTACGGAGTTTGTCGGATCTATCCAGAAACACACAACTCTTCCCATAATCCGTCTGCTTACTTTTGTGCATTGAACGTTTGGTGTCAGAATACGGTGCAAGTCATTTTGTTGTATTTTGTTTTATTGGTTTCTGTTATAAGCTATCATACTTCTAGAGACACTTCGCATCTCTAGGAAGAAGATCGGAATTATGAGATCGTCTTGGGAGTCTGTGACGCTCGAGCTGTCTAGAAGATGCGCTCAAAAGGAAATACATTTTAATTGTTTTTTTTTGCTCTGTAAAACCAATTTTAAGCAGACTCATAGTTTTTAAACATAAAAAATTAACAAAGGAATTTGCGTCAGTTTATTTCGACCAAACAATGAAAAAAGTGGGAGGGTAATTGCGATTACTCACAGCAGCAAAGTACTCGTACCTAAGGCGCGAGCACACCGCTGAAAAAATATCACAATATTAGATAATTAAAACAGCTCCTATCGGTTTTAGTGTTTATCACAAAACCTCAACTGCATGGTCAGAACAACATACTTAGAAACAACATGTCAACTATCAAAATAGGAGAAAAAAAATACGAACACACGCGCTACGTTTTAGTGGCCGAGGTGGCTGTGTAGAAGAAACAGAATACAGTCAGCATGGGCCGGGTCCAGACTGGTTCGCCTCTCTTAAATTAAGGCCGGCTTATGAGAAGTATATTTCCGTTTGTGTATTTGATGCTGGGATTTCCTGCACAAACTGCGGTGCAAAAGTGAGGTACGGAAACGCGTGCTGGTGCAAGTTTCCGCATCATTCACCTTTTTACGCTACACTCTGCGGTCGCACACGTTTATTCGCCTCGGTAAAAATGTAGATCCGGACCCGCGGATGTCCGTATCCGATACGCATTAGCAGCTCCTTGCATACCTATCCGATCCGCAATCTGCCTAAGCTTCTTCATTTTTATCCGCATCCTCCAGTTTACTGCGGATATCCACGGATGATCTGCGGGTAGTCCCCGGAAATGTAGGGCCCTAACCATAGGGTTCCACCGAATGATCGACCGTAAAAAGTATATCTGTTTGAACTTATAATGAATACATAGATCACAAAGTGAGGATCGAACTGTTTTTTTTTTTGTGAGTATCATATTTAAGCGAAGAATCTTTTCATAAACTGCGGAAATCGTGTTTGTCAGAGGCATTTCTTTCATGTAGAATGGTCTTGAGCAAATGCTTTTGTTCGCGGCCGGCGTGAACAATGCAGGAAGTTGACCTCGCGCTATAATTCAGATGAATGTTGAAACTGCGTAACCGCAATGCGTGAAGCAACCCGGAAGACGTGAACACAACGTCAGTTCATGCGCACGTCATGCCGGAAGGGTGGCGTGCGCATGTCCAGCAATTACATTTGATAGTTTTTTTTTTTAATATTCACCCTTGCATTCCATACATATTGCATGTAAAGCAGATATAAACGAACAAGTCTAGACACTAGTACGAGCAGCTAAACTAGTGTCGTAATCGAAGCGCTTGCTATTCTAATTAGTGTTAATATGAAGATAAAGTACCTCTGTATATTCATTGCGGCAGCATTTGGTAAGTTTCACTTTCTAAATTTTTTCCTAAACTTTGCATAAACGTTTTAAACGAATAAGTATGATTCATGAAAGTGCAGAGCTGCTACTGCCCATGGCTATATCAAAAATTAGAAGTTAAATTTCCGTTCGTACTCACATGTAACATTTAATTAACTTTACAGCTCTAATCAAAATCAAACAGAGGTGACTTTTCACCTTGAAAAACATTTCTGTCGCATATCGGCTACACAATATAAACTTGAAACACATATTGGATATATAAGAAATGTATGGATGCATTCTTGCCGTAGTACATTCATCAGCGTCTTCAGCTAATTGATGTAACTGTGTGGTTTTTATAGGTTTTTCTGAATGCGGAACAGGTGAGATTAAAACGGATGTTTGCAAAATGGACCCTCCGTATGAGCTAGGCAAAGCACTTATTGCCGGCTGGTTCTACAATGAGACTATTGACCTCTGTCAGTACTACGAGTTTGGTGCCGCATCCACCAAAAATGAAATCGCCAACAGGTTTTCATCTTTATCGGATGGCAGCAAAAGGTGCAGGAGTAAGTAGTCCTGGAGTATCTGGTTTGAATTTTTTTTTAAACTTCCAATAGATTATGAGGAAGGTAAATCCTATAATTTCGAAAAAACGAAGTCAAAGTAATTTTTATTTTAATATTTTGGATGAAAGCGCTTTTAAATTTTGCATTCGGTACGACACGACAGTTGGAGGATGAATTTGAGAAATTCACGCACAACTAATAACTCAACTTTCTTGCACTTCAGTCGTTCGCGATCTCTAGTTGTTTAGGTGTATGATGAAAAACAGCGCGAAACATAAAAATACAGAGGAGAGATATACATACAGGACAAGGCGCTGTCAGCGCCTTGTCCTGTATGCATTTCTCTGCTATGCGTCATTGTTTTTCGCGCTGTTTTCCATTATGAACGTTCACCAACTAGCCCAACTGTTAATTCTTGTCTAATTGTAGCCGAATGTGATATAAATGTCTATACAACAATTTTTAAAATAAGTAAACGTGGTTGTAATTTTTGATTACTTAATGTCATCGAAATATCGAGTTAGTTTCGTAGCATCCTCGATCATCCGCCCCGGTGAACACCAGCGCACCGGGCTGCGCCCTTTCATCTTAGATCAAATGCACCGGCGCGCACCGTTGCGCACCGGACGTCTTTCATCGGGGGAGCGCACCCTCCCGGTACGGGTTTTCGTTGCCCCATGCGCGCACCAAGAAAATCGACGGTGCACCGGGGTGCAGTCCCATCAGGCATTGGGTCCCGGAGCGAAAATCGAGGAGATGGCAGAAATAGCAGACGCGCAGTCTGTCGAGATGGCGACCATGCGAAAACGAACACGCCTCACAGCGGCACTCGAAGATTTCCTCAGCTCTTCTGACAGTGAAGATGACGAGCTTTTTACCATCGCCGCGATTACCACATATTGCTGCATTGCCAATTAGTTCCCGAAAGTTATGAGTTTCAAGCGTTGTGAGGTGTGTCAATGGTACCTAAGGTACGGCTATTATTTGGTGGTCCTTTTCCTTAAGAGGAGTGGAAAGGCCTGGAAGCACATCTTGAAAATAAATGCCACGAGCTTAATAGCACTAAGCCAAGAAAGTTTTACGTATACAACTCAATTGTAGGACAATTTGCGATATTTATTTTACCGATTTAGATGCTAAGTAACATATTTTAATTGATTGTTCTACTTATGATTACAGTTAGCCCCTATGTTATGTCAATCTGACCGTATAACAGGCCTGCACAAACTACATTGTGAAGCTCTGACGACTTTTCTTTTTAATCAGTGAAAAGGTAAAAAAAGAACGCCGTGTATATATATTTTAAAATGTAAGTGCGAGTAAGATTAAAGTGGGGAAACTAATCAACTCCACGCTCAGCTTGCTTAACGCTGGTCAGCGAGGCTGATGCACATAATAATATGAATAGAACCCGGAAACACCTACACGGAAACATTTTGGAACCAATAAGGCGTCGAATGCGACACCAAAATATCTCAGTTTTTTTTTCGAAGTAGAAAGAAATTATATAAAATCGTTTATTAAATAACCATAGGACATAAACGTGGTTTCTTGTGTTGGAAACCCCCTCTACCAGCTCCTCATACCGATACAATCCTTGAATATTTTTTTGAAAGGTAATTTTAAATACTTTTTGGTGTGTACTTTATTGCGGAAATATTGAAAATACTTTTTAACAGTTTAACAATTTATTTGAGAGTCAGAATCAATTATCGCATTTCTGATGAAAATTTTTACTAATTTGCGTAAAGCACATCACTAAAATTAAATTTGAACTGAATAAGTAACCTCATGCATTTGGAATTTCCAGCTGATGACTTCATTAGACCTGGAGTATCACCTGGGTAAATTACTAATAAAGGGATATGTGATCTATGAAGTGATACGTAAAAAGTAAACGTAAACATAAAATATTTTAGGCACGATATGCGTAACGTTTTCCCACAGGACACGTGCCAAGCTTTTGTTTTGCGACACCAAAGGGAACCGAAAAAGTAGAGCATCCTACCAAGTGGACTTACAATTCAACCAGAGGGAAGTGTGTCAAGTTGTACACGAACGCGGTAACAACCCCAGGCTCTAATGTCTTCGATAATGAAGCTGACTGTTTGAATAGATGCCGAGGTAATAAATATTTTTAACTCCGAAATCATATCTGAGTTTAAGAGGTCAATAAGAATGTCGGATTGCATAAAATATTCTTATCTAACACCCCATTCATCTTTGTATATGCCATTAACGAGGAATATCTGTCTAACTTTTCTCTCTAGCACTATATATATATATATACAGGGTGTTTTTTTTTAAGCTTAACAGATTTCTTTAAAAAAAGCCGTGAAAGTTACATTTATGCCGCTTGTGGAGGTGAGTTATACGGCCAGGGGGACATATTATAGGGAGCTAATCGTAACAACCAGTCGTCTAATTAATTGAAATTCGTTAATTAACTTTTCAATTCATGGAAATAGACATATAATTTCAACTAGAAACTTGCTCAGCGTCATCGAAAACCACTAAATCAGGCATTTTTAGAAAGACTTTGGGCGCTTGAGAAGCGTAGTATTGACCACTCGTGGAGCAGGTACAAGGCTAGATAAGAGACGGAAAAGTCGCGCGGGCGCTTTATCGCAACCGCTAGCTTTGTACCTTCTCCACGAGTGGAAACTTTAGTGCACTACTACGCTTCTCACGCGCTGAAAGTCTTTATGAAAATGACTGTTTCAGTGGTTTTCGATGACGCTGAGCAAGTTTCTAATTGGAACCATATGTCTATATTAATTAATTAAAAAGTTAATTAACGAACTTTATTTAATTAGCCGACTGATGGTTGCGATTAGCCCCCTATAATATGTCCCCCTGGCCATATAACTGACCTCTTCAAGCGGCATAAGTGTAACTTTCATGGCTTTTTTACAACAAATCTGCTAAGCTTAAAAAAAAAGCAAAACCTGTATATGAGAAAACCACGAATAACTTGTTGCACCTGCTTAAATTATTCAGTTCACGCTCTAAGCGTGACAATCTTTGGTGGCGTCAAAAGTACAGATTGGCTTAGTTGATCGTATACATGAGAATAAAATGAAGTTTCTTTATAGTCAGCTTGCCACTTTCGTGCACTCCATGTAATCTTATTTTTGCTAAAGCTATAATTCACTTGGGACGAGTTAGAGCAGCTAACTGTGTTCAACCAGAAGCCCGAAAGTGACCCCCCCCCCCCCCCCCCTCCGCACCCGGCTTCCGCTATGTTTTACACACTTTTTACTGCTCGTAGCGTAACCTCAAAAATATGTGACGTAACCGGTGAGATGACAACGCCCAGACCCTGTTGATGCGAGTTGGTTCGGGGTTTGGGGTTTGTAATATGCGACTGTTTACCAACGATATCAGAGTTTTTCGTGCTCTTTGACGCAGGTATTACGGGAATATTTAAAGAAATGAGAATAGTACGTATTTCAGGCATGATCGCACTATATGTCAGCACTTGTGAGACAGCATCAGTTGTATCGCCGTAGTTGTCGGGATTTTCTGAGGTGTTCGAGAATGAATAGTGCTTTTAGCATAATGTTTTTGCATTCCCCTAGCTTTGTTTGCGCGTAAGCGTCTGTGAGATTTAAAGCGAAAGGTGTTGCATATAGATGCCAGGGGAAAGCTATCATAAGCACACAAGTTAGTATTCGCTTGTATGCTCGCTTCTGTGCTTATACAGGAGAGATGACGATCCTGTGAAGTTTGACTCTCAACGATTTCTTTTAATCGATGATTTGCAAGACTGCGGTATAAAGATGTGTTTTCACAGCATTTTCTTAATTCCGCAGAAATATCTTTTAAAAGCGAAAATGGCGTGCACGCACAGGCAATACAAAAGGTTCGATCCATTAATTTGAAAATAGTTAATTACTGACTTCGATTGACCGCCTCGAAGTTATAGAGCATTTAGGCCACTATCGCTGAGCGGAGACTATTAAATTGTTGGCCACGTATTTTAGTGAACGTAATGAACTAGAACATATTTCTTCGAATGCGATTATATAGATTCTATTTGCTTTATTTAAAAAAAAATAAAGCCGCCGGGGACAGACTCTCTACAAACTAAAACTATAACTGTTTTCGTTCAGTCGTTTTGAGTGCGAAGGCGTACGAGATGCTCCTCAAAATTTGACACCTTTTTTGACATCTATGGAATTCACAATATTTCATTGCATATTAGTAGTAATTACGCAAATATATATTTTTTTTCTTTTCATGTGTAGAAGAGCGCGCTCTGCCTGATTTCTTGCTACTTTTGTGTGTTTTTTTTCTCTCCGTGATATCAAATGATGACCTCATAACAATTGGTTTAATTTCAAACTAAAGTTCACATAACCGCCTTTTCTTACAGATCCCGACTTCGGTCCTTGTGCACAGCTACCTACTGATATGGGATGCAAGGGAAATGGCACCCGATATTATCGGTACAATCGAACTAGTGAAACTTGCTATCTTGATACCAAATACCGTTGCCAAGACGGAGACAACGCATTCTTAACCCTTAATTCCTGCTACGCACGTTGTGGAAGTAAGTGAAGCCCTAGCTGATTCATGTTTATTTGCTTTTTTTTTGCTTATCATTTTTGAGTGAATGTCTGATTCGATAGTTATTAACCCTTGTAAGAATATATAATAAAGCCAGGTGAATGCCGAATAATATCAAGAATGCGGTGAGAGGTTTTATAAAGAACCTAAAATGAAACCTTCTGAAATCCCCCGAACGGCATCAAGCGTTTCGCCAAAAGGCTTAGCATTTATTGAGTCTGATAAAACTATGTCACCTATAGCTTAAGATCGGATGTCACCCTGGAATTTCCAGAAGGTTAATTTTTAACAAATATTTGTAAACCCATTTTTCTTGTTACTTTTTTCTTGTTGCATACAAGTGCTTTTTTCGAATTTAAAGTATTTACAAGCACATATATGTTCGTGACACTCCCGTTTACTGAGTATTCTGCAGGCAAGAAATATTTTCAGATCATACCTTCGTCCATTTTACAGCATGTTTCCAAACGTCACCCTAATTTTAGTGAGCCTCCTAATATGCGAATATACGTTCTCATTAAAACATCACCAAAACTTTAAAAACAGCATTGAACCGGCAGGAATGCTTCCTAGGAGATTACGTTTTCGCTCATTTCCTTTTGGTTTTGGGCTCAAAAATACCTTCATCATTTTTATAGCGCGTCCGAAACTACTAGCTTTGTTTAGCTAACGCTTAGGAAAATAAAGTTAGCATTACGAACACCACTTTACATGGATTGAAAAAAAAACAAAAAAACAGAACAACCCGTGCAATATGTTACTACGGTTACAAAGAGACCGGCCTGAAAATCCCTGAGATTTTGGGGTTCTGCGCGAAGCGTGCAAAGGAATTAATGCAGTTGAGTTAAATCTTGTCTTACCTTTTTGAGATAAAAAAGCCTTCTGTCGTCATATAAACTACGTGGCTGACATACCATTTTGTCGACTTTCGATATCTTGGTACCTGTGTAAAGTTCTGTAGAATATTGTTTATTATTTTGTTATCTACCTTATAATGTAACTGCAGTTTTTGACGGTGGTACAAGTGCGAACTGGAAGTTTATTATATATAAAACAGTATGTTTTTTTTATGGCGGACTTCGAATTGTCCCTACACATTTAATGGCAAAGTAAGTTGCCTTTTTTTTATGAAGGTTAGTGCTATGTTTATTGGCTATAATGACAGCTGTTGTACTAATATATTCTTTGTAGAGAAGAATCAACACCTTCAAACTTATATTGTTTACTAGCATAAAGCAAGGCCTCTAGCGGCAATATACAGCCTGTCTGTTCTTGCAAGCTTAAAGCTTGCTAAAATTTCACGAAAACAAAACACGGAAAAGAAAGTGAGTCACCACAGGACAGGGCGTACAAGCTACTCATAATATACTTTGTCACCGTCAAGGCAACAATCTATTCTTAAAACAAAACACCCTTTGGACTACTGTAGTCATTATTACTTGTCATTGAACGGCGGCTGAAGTGGTACTTCGATGATTCTAGCTTGAATGCATAATACATATGTTTTATTGCGCTTTATTCAACAAGGATTCGTAAAGAATAAATGTAAGCTGCCTGCCCAGGACCTCGGCATGTGTAGCCAGTATGGCAAACGATTTATGTTCGATCGAAATGACAAGACATGCAAGGAATACTTTGGTTGCGATCATCATGGTATCGGCTTCTACAAGGAAAGCGACTGCACCAATGCATGCAAAAGTAAGTCATATATATCGTATTACATGTCGTTGACCTAGTTGCAACATTACAAGTGGACACTTTAATCAAAGGCGGTCATGTAGAACTTCTAACTGATAAACATTTTTTTAATGTCTGAAATGCTGCGTCATGCCATGTAATCATGTACTATACCTATCTTGAACAGGCCACGTGTAAATAATAATATTAATAATAATATTTCATTTATTTTTTGTGCCCACAAACAACTTTACAGTCTTCACAGTGGTGCACGTAATACAAGAGCCAAAGATTGCTGAAACACAACACAAATCGTCTTGCCATATATAGGCGATAGATATCCATTCGCGAACAACCAAGATAAAATCCTTAAGGGACATGAACATATTCAAATGCCGTATTTTATTGAAGGTCAACTGAATCCGTGACAAAGGGGACATAAAAGTTGAATAAAACGTTGATAAATTTCTTCTAACGCTTGACGGAACATGGAAGTCTATGGATCGTAATAGATATTCATCGAATTACCATGGCCGTGGACAACTTTGTGAATATACATAAAATCTCTAAACTGCCTTATTACGCAAAGCTTTTGTGGGCGAAATGTCTTAGAATGTTTTATAACGATAAAAACGCCCTCTTCCAATATTGCGGTTGTACACTATTCTTATCATTCGTTTCTGTAACTTTTCGGTTGGAGTTGCCTGTAATATAGATAAAGAATTCCAGGAGACCGAGCCAAATTCTAACCGTTATCTACTAGTGACTTAAACAAATGCAATGTACAAAATGGCAATGAGACTTAGCAACATAATCGAGAAATTAAGCCTATCACTGTGAACGCAGCATTAACGGGTTTTAATATTATTAATATTATTATAAACGACAGTTAGAGCCGGGAACGACATGTTGAACAACAGTTGTGTAAAAAGATTAACACGAAAGACTGGAAAAGAACCACACACGCACAAGCGTGCACACGTAGAGGCGCGTGCACGCACACACGCACACACACACCAACACACAACGAAACGAGCTTATATTCTTCAAAGTAGAATCATAATGCTTAGTTTATTTGAATATACTATGAACTTATAGTTTAATTAATTGTTTCATCTTGATAGCTACAACAGTGTAAGACCTCAAAACTTGACGTGGTGATAATTGAAGTTAAACGAAGCGATAGAATTGCACCAGACAATATTACATCTTTTGATATTAATTTCTATTTGAAAATACTGAGTACCCTATATTTTCAGTCCTGAATATATTGCGGTTCGACTGATGTACAGTTCAAGTATTATTTATTGGAAACCTAGATAAGAAGTTGTGTTAATCATCGGACTAAGGAGAGTTTAACAGAAATACATGTTTTTATAAAAGGCGCTTGATTTTATTTCGGACTGTCATTTATAAAAAGAGATGGTGAGAGAAGAGTGCTGTCGTCACCATCCAATTACCAGATTCGGCTGGCATTAGATGTGAGGTAATATTTAGGGTAAGTTAGTTCACAATTTTAGCCATTAATTTTGGGGATCATGTGGGAAAAAATATTGCCGCTAATTACAATAAGAGGCCAGACCATATTAAAGAATTCACGAAATTGTAATTTTTTGTTTTGTTTATAAAACACTTGATACATTTTTTTTTTGCCCCACTTTAAAATTCAGCTCAAAAAGAGTGTCGCGAGACCTGCCCACAATGATGTTTGGTAAAGCTACTTGGTCGTTTCAATCATGTTGTCACTATCTCAACTAGGGATGTCGCGAACCACCCTAGGTTCGATTTCGAAAGGTTTCGATATTTGCGAAGCGAACTGAGGTTCGATTTCGAAGAATTTCGATATTTTCGTACCGACCGAGGTTCGAATTCGAAAAATTCGCAACTTTTGACCACAGCGGAGTTTCGAATTCGAAAATTTCGAAGCTTTCACGGTTTCTAAAATTTCGAATTCGAATATTTCGAATATTTTTTTACTTCAGGTTCGATAAATTCGAAGATTTCGAAATTCTTTGGAAAAAAAACTTCGAAAACTTCGAACGCTTCGAATTTTTATAGACATGAAGTTCGAACAATTCGAAGATTTCGAATTTCTTTCTGCATAAAGTTCGAAAAGTTCGAAAGTTTCGATTCTCTTTTACGCTAAATTAAAAAAAAAAAAAAAAAAAAAGCTTCGAAGATTTTGAATTTCTTTCTAATCCAAGTTTTCAAAGTATGAAGTCCGATTTTCAAGTTTTTCCACAGTTTCAGTTTCAAATAACGTTTTCACGACTCACTGGTTTTCACAAAATCAAGTTTAGAGAAGTTAGGGTGCGATATCTAGATTCTGCGAAGTTGGTCAGGCAATTAAATGAGACGACGAGTGCCCCGGGCGTGCTAGAATATTTGCCAGTGCAGAATTGTGACCGCCAGCCGCCGGGGGGGTCTTTAGCCTGCATCACGCAGTAGTGATTACACGAACACACTGTTTTACGAGACTCATCCAGTTCGAAACGGCCAGGGGCGAGCAGGAGGTTGAGGCTCAAAAGAACCTTGAAGCGACCTGGCAAACTAGCTCGCCACCCCTTGCACGCTGGTAATCCGATCCGGTGAAGTTTATAATTGTCCTGGAGGTTTATTTTCTGGGACGGAGGAATCGCCTCGCAAAAAGCACAAAAGCCGACACAACTCGAGGTCAAGGAGCGTTCTACCATACAAGTGGCGTCGGAAGAGGGAAAACGGGGGGAAAGAGGGTAGCGGGGGGGGGGGGGGGGGGCTGGCTTCAGTTCTGAAATTATTTATGCATATGTGTAGCTACTGTCGCTCTTCACTGCATAAAACGTTGCGTAGACGGTCATTGTTAGAAACTCGTTGTCAGAAGGCACTACTCGTCACATGCTTAGTGGTTCGGAACTTCAAAGCTGTCTTTTCGACCTAAATACCTGTGCCGATAATAAAAAAAAAAAAAAAAAAAAAGAATAAATGCGGGATTAAAAAGCAGGAGAAAAACAAAACTATCAAGAATTCGTCGGAAGTGTTCTATTCTTGCATATTCAGAGGTTCAGAACTTCGAAACAAGTTTCTTTTACCAAAATGTGTACAGGCTAAAAGAAACACGTCCCAGGAACGTGAAGCGAAAAAAAAAAAAAAAGTTTTCTTTTAATGACGTGCTGAACTTAAACACTATTAGATATGTTCTGTCTTTGGTGTTAATTTAAATGCGATACCTCAAACAACTTAGACGAAAATAAATATCAAGTTTAGGTCATAATTGCATGCAGATACATGTTTGGACATTTCTTCGGAACTCACGTTGAATAACAATCATCACATCTTAAGTCGACACTTACCTAGGATATACATAGATCATTCTTAAAAATGTATACCATAAATAGCTCCGGCTGCAGCGTGCTTCAAATCTGGCACAAATGATAATCGTCAAAAACCCGTCGTCCTTCCTCGCCCCTTCGGGGATTTATTTCTTTAAACCTAAGCATGCCAGAACATTGAAATAAACGACATTGTATTTCGTAAGGAACGCAGCACCGCGTGTAAAAGTTCGAGAAAAAAAAATTACGAATGTACCCCACTACTTGAAATCAAATGAAACCGTCCGCCGGTCTTTCGAAGTTCGACGAACGTCGAACTTTTACCCTAAAAGTTCGAAGATCGTCGAACTTCGGACATTTCAAAATTCGAAAGTTCGAAACTTTTCGAATTCTCTTGATAAATAAGTTCGAAAATTCGAAATTCATCGAATTTTTTGGTCAGTCAAGTTCGAAAGTTCGACAAGCATCGAACCTTGCAGCGCAATAAGTTCGAAAGTTCGAAAAAGATCGAATTTTTTAACCTAATAAGTTCGACGGTTCGAAAAGCGTCGAAGTTCTTAGCTTCACAAGTTCGAAAATTCGACCTCCGTCGAATTTTACGATATAGACAATTCGAAAAATCGAAATCTTTCGAACCTTTCGAACCGCTTGATTCGATCATCGAAACTTCGTTTCGAAAAAAGTTCGCGGCATCCCTAATCTCAACAGAGTGTCCATAGTGGATGCGTGGACGACACTAGGAACGACTTGACCGAAACAACTGCGTCACTCTTTTAAGCGTCATTCTTTGGCAGGGCTTGCGGCGCTCTTTTGCGAGCAATTCTTAAATCGGTCAAGGAACAGAAAAACTATTCGGTTAATATTTTAAAATTTATTGACCTCTTGCAAGTTTTTTTTTAACTAATCTGACCTCCAAAGATGATTACCGTCTATACTTCAATTAAAATGCGACCGTTAGACCAACAATTAAAACGTTAATTAACAGAGTTTAATTAATCAGTAAACGTACCCTGACGATTATTTTATAGCATAATACTTGTCGCACTTAATAAATATACTCGGTAAAGACCGCTCTCGTTTAGCTTTCATCTCCTCTAAAAAGTTGTTTCACTTAAAATCAAACGCCTTTTGTATGTAAATAAATCATTACAATCTAAAATATGCATAAAATACAATAACATCAGTTTGCATTGAAATCGGATTTAATTAATTTATATATCAATTGGCATCAGTGAGAAACTAATGAACAATTAACAAAATACTGTCCGTCGTCATCCCGTGCTGCAGCAGCGACTCACCGCCTTGTTTACATTTGCTTGCAGAAGACTTAGACCGCCGCTGTCTCATGAAGCCCGATAAAGGGATACTGGGAAATTTGATAGGAAAAACCAGGTGGTATTATGATATAACTAAAAATGAGTGCGATAAAACTAAACAAACATCGGTCTCGAAAGGCACCGGCACAACTAACTTATTCGCTTCTAAGGAGGAATGCGAGAAACTTTGCAAGCGTAAGTGAAACAATTTATTCCGATTATTGTTGCTTCAGTATAGGATTCATGGGATCTACAATGGGTAAAAGGCATCATGCTTCAGTGATATTTAAAGTGTTTAAAAATGCGTATCTTAATAAACACAATAAACATAAATCTAAATTTCGGCAATTTTAATTGATATGTGATATAGTTTATCCAAACCATTAAAGAATAATGAAAGTATCTGCCAAATAAGATATAAAACTGCTAACCCCTACTTGGTGAACTATTTGTTATTCAAGGCCAGCAACGTGACATTTTAGGGTGATCATCATTGGTATTCAGAACATGCGATGATCTACTTTTTATTATAACAGAAGTTTTGTTTTTTAGAAAACATATGAGCTCATGAGAAATCAGATAATGATTACTGGCTGAATAGCGACGGATATAAGGAACGAGAACAATCCCGTCAATAATACTGCCCGCGTACGCTGCCAAATGGGACATGCAGGGGGCAATGTAAAGGGTGGCTACAGCGCATTGTACGCTGCAAAACAAGTCGCAAAAAAATTGGCGCCTGCAGGTACAAAATTCAAACTTTCACCGGTTGTGCTTTGACGTTGTCTGTGGTACCTTCAGAATTTTCAAGGCGTAGTTCTCTTCCTGTAAAAATGAGACCAATAAGCTAGACAAAGCAAACGGCTAACGTGCTCGCAGAGGACCGAATTTTGAATTTATTTTGTAGTGCCATCTACCAATAGGCGTAGCGAGCAGACAACAACCCAGGGAGCACGCGAAAAAGACGCGTAACTTGGCACAAGTTTCGCACTCCTAACGGCCTAACTTTGGCCTAATGCGGTTCTGCTGTAGGAAGTTAGTTAATGCCAGAGTCCTTTCTCTGACGGTTGTATGGCGTTTCTCTGGCTCGCCACATAATTACCAAGGTATTGGACTTAAGCTAGTGTTGCCACGTATAACCCCCAAGAATCAGCAGTGAAGCCTAAACTTGACAGCTTTAGCAATTTCGGTCCCAGATTTTCACATTAGAACTCAACAACCAAAAGCAGACCATATTGCTGGCACGTGTTTGCTGATTTAGGCCCAAATATGCCAGATGACAGCAAAACTACCAGCGGCGAAGCCAGACGTTGGCTCCTGTATGACAGATGGGCCAACATAAAGAAACAGTGGCCAAAGAACGACAAGCGTGGATCTATTTTTGATTCTTCGGGATTTTTAAGGTCTAAATTTCCGGACAAAAACTAAATTTTGGCCTAAAAGAACTGTACTACCGGAGATATTGCGTCATCTGCTCGCTTCGACTTGCGGCAGTTGGCGCCACGGGTGGCATTCATCATTAAATCGGTCGTCTACGAACTTGTCCACAGTTGACAAGAAAAGATTGTAGGCATTAAGTTTTACAGGAAGACGACTCTGCGTTGAAATTTCAAAGAATACAGATGCCTGTCTCAATGAACATTCTGTTAAATTTCGAGTTTTCTATGTGCAGGCGCCAATTTCTCGGGCTCAATTTACAGTTGTGATCCATGCAGTCACCGCATAGACCCTAACTGCCTCAAAAGCATTGTTTAAACCCACCATTTGATATGTGATTTACCAATCAACACTGCATAGAAATTAAATAAGGCTAAGATAGCCATTTTTCATAGAGGTCGGTCTTGATACAAGTCTCGATAGTGTCACGAATGACAAATGATGGGGCGGTGAATAACTGGATAAACTAAACGTTTCAATGGGACGAACTTGTGCCCAAAACAAAATACAAGAAGGTTAGCGTCGAAGGTGTCGATGTCGGCGAACAGCAGGATCGAGCGGTGGGGCGAGACTAACCCGGCTCGCCATTTGGAGTCCCTTATGTACCCACGTGGGGTTTTGGAACATTCGGCGTAGAACGTTCGGCGCGTAGAACATTCGAGAACATTAAATTGAAAACAAAAACGAAATAAAGGGCGCTCCGCTCCGGGAACCGCACCCGGGACTTCCGCACGAAAGCTAAGCACGGCAACCACTCGGCCACGCACGCGTTCGCTCGGCAACGCGCGTGGCAATATAAGTAATATGTATATTTTTATAGGAAGCCTTGAAAGAAATCCACCGTTAATATAAAAAGCAACAAAAGCAAAAAAAAAAAGTTAATATAAAAAGCAACAAAAGGAAAAAAAAGGACTACGACTATTTATATTGGAGTCGGCTAAAGCAAGCTCCCGCATATAGTCGTTCACTACTGGGTTCCAAACATTCAACTAAAAAAATTAAATAAAAACTATTAATTTGACTAGAACACTAATCTTAAAGATGGCACTACACATATTCACAATTGCAAATATGAGTTCCGTGCTTAAATATAGAAGGCATGAAACGCTGGAAGTAATTTTAATTGAAAAACGTTTTACATAGCTGAATTTATCTGAATAGACTAGTGGCAGTCCTGAGGAAATGTGACTTACTTTCTGAATGAGGAGCCTCAAAAGGATTCGTTGTGGTGTTGACCGGGTAGCCTCGACATTGACGCGAACATTGCTGACGTTTCGTGGAAAATGTGGATACAACAGCGAACCAGATATAAGCCGGAATTCGTTCCTTCCATAAAGTTCCGAGAGCGCTGGAATCACGTAGCGTGGACGCGTTCTCACGTGGTAACATAAAAAAATAAAAAAAATTAATAAGTCTTATTTTTATGTAAAAACAAAAACAAAAAAAAAAAAAAAAAAACTACTTAGAGGTTTTATGTTGCAAAAGCCTGAACCGGATGTTCCCAATACTCTCTACAGCTTCCTCAGTAGACCTGTTGGAGTACGTACAGCGCCACGACGGCAGGGAATTTCGGGAAGTTTTGATACAGATCCGCGCTTTCACGTTCCGTCTCAGCGACCGCCGCGCCAGCAGCAGCTGGTCGCGCAACCCTCCGCCATTAACGTCGACGTCGTTGGCGGCGATCGTATCTATGCTGCCTGTGCTACTCAGTTATTTGGATACGTGATGCGTCGTAACTTACCTTCACGTTTTGCATTGTCACCGAATCCACTTATTCTCCACCGCAACCGTGGAAGGGTTCGACCAGGTTTTACAAAGCGTTGGTGTAGCAGTCGACGTAGGTGGTACAAAGGAGAGGGACGAGAAAGGGGCAGCCTCACAAGCTAGCGAACGTGATACTTTCTCCCCTATCTCCTAGCGCTCATCCGACTCCGGTGCTGGAGCGTTGTTGCCTTGGTAACCTGCGCCTGCTCGCGAATGCCACGTGTTAGGGGGTGGAAAGACGATGGGAGGGGCGTACAGAGGACTCCCACCATTCGTCGCGCGGTGCACACGGCATTTTGGGGCATTTGCAAAGGGTCTATTGACACCTCGACCCTTAAATTAATATTTATATGGCTAGCGAATCAGTCATAATTATTAAATAATTAATTAGGCTGGATAAATATACTGTCAGTATAACAAAGGAGTTGCTAACAACAAATGGTGGGTTTCATACAAAGAGAGGTCCGTTTTTTTTAAATCTTGGTGCACGTTAATTGGCGCATGCTGCATACGCTGTACCAAATAGGTAAGGAACTATCAGAGAGGAGAGCGGTAAACTATAATTGTGGTGAGCATGAATTCAGATTTACCTTCGTGAAAAGATAAAGTGCTTAAGATGGAACTTTAAAACTTGTACTATCTTTAAATGCCACAAAGCATGACCTAATCTTTACGTTTACCAATAATGTAATAGATATATAAGCACATGATCATTATATTTAAAATATCATACGTAAATTAAAAAAAAAACGCAGGCTATATAGTGCTAGTGCACACCTTAAGAAAAAAAAAAAAACACGATCTCTTTGTGTGTGTGACCATTTTTTTTTTGTTCCCAAGGTTCGGGCTATCAATATGTTGAGTTTTCACAAGCTTGCCTATGTACTTTATATCAATTAAATTGGTTTGCTACATTTTCCAGGTGTGCACAAGGCTGCTGAGTCTTCGACAGAAGAAGAGGAACTCTAAGATGTCTCAAATAAAATGTCATTGTAATTTCTTCAAAACTCTACACTTTCTATTTGTAAATTTAAAGTAATTTTAAAATAAATCTCTGACACAGTTTCGGAATAATCATGGCTAATAGACAGTTCCCTTAAAACATCTTGTCATGTATCGACTTTCACCTTAATAGTAATTCGAATCATGAGCTCAGTAGGTTGAAGTAATCTAGAACTTGCAAACATGCACATCATACTGCACAACATCGGGGAGACAATCGAACTTGATTTAGCGCAACTCTAAACATTACCGAGTGCATTCTTGCAAAAGCAAGTAACCTTTCACTTTATGATAAAATCCGAAAATAATGAATAAGGGCCGCGTGGCCGTTGTCACCGACAGCTGGACCACGTAATCGCAAGTAATAAGGTTGTGCTTCTCGAAAAAATACGCGCACAAGGAGGTATACACGACGTTTCGGGTGGACGCCCTTCTTTAAGTGTGTTCATTGGCGTTGCAGAGCTGAGTGAGCGTTGCCCGGTACTTTTAAATTTAACATTGACTAACATTCTAATTCTTTAAAATCATTCTGATGAAAATTGGGTACTTACGCAGGTAGATATTTTTCCTGCTTGACCTGCTAGCCGTAGCGGAGAACATCGTAGAGGGCCAGGCGAAAACGTGAGGTGTTTTCACAAGCACGTGTAGTCAACGCTCATCACAGTCTAGTGCCTGGGTTGTAGCTAAAGCTGTCTTTGTCTGTACCCCAATAAGTAACTCGCACTTTGCTGCTTGTTTCGTAACCCTCACTCTGCTCTCAGTGTGCAGCCTTTGCAGCCCAAGTCGGCGAGCTGCAAGGCTAACGTTTCTTCCAAGGCCTCGCAGATGTGGCAGCCCACCCCCGTTATTTTTTTTTTGTTTTCTTTGGATATAATTTTTTTCTCTATATTTAGCTCTTTACCTCAAACGACGTCATTGAGAGGCATGTGATTTCCATTGTGTGAGCTTGACCGTGATTGAACTCTATGTCAATGGCAAGTCGTCTGCTCCTTGCGGACGACTTGCGGTGACGTCAGAACGACGCCGAGCTCTGATTGGTTTTGATTGAAAGGACGGGGGGTAGACCTCAAAGCTTGGTGCCTTGAGGTCTACCCACTATTTCTTTCAATAATCCAGTGAGAGCTCGGCCTTCTGACATCGTCTCAACCCCTATGCAAGTAGCATACGAATTCGCGCTCCGCATAAACAATGGCCCCCCTCTCGTCTCGAGCTCACTACCGCCATCTGGTGCAAACATTTCCCACCTTCAGGTTGAATACACCCGACAGTTCCCGCCGGCACTCCCAAGGCATCACTAGCTGTCCACGGCCTTTAGGATTCGTCCCATCCTGCAATGAGGGCCAAAGCTACGGGGACGCCCAGGTCCTATCACAAGCCAGTTTGAAATCACGCGGTTTGTCACTCCGACTGGCGTGTCGGTGAGCGAGTCTCGGGCGCTATGATGCACGTCGAAGCAACACGTAACACTTAACTGGCTCGTGATTCTCTTTAGTTTACCCCAGGGTGAAGCCACGGTGGTAAAGTAACTAATTAGAAGGATGTAAGTTACCGTAATCAGTTACAGTTTCGGTATCTAAATATGAAAAGCAGCTTTCCCAAGCTTCATCAGCACTCGCGGGAAACGGTTTTCTCTAATCCAGAATTGTTTGAACTGTCCGCGACATGTAGAGCAAAAAGATATCTCCTGACGTTCCTGACAGTGTGCCCGAAGCTCAAGAAGTCGGATTGTCGAATCTTAACGATCGACGGTTGCTCCCTCTCTAAACTAAGCACCAACATGGCGGCTCTAGTGACAAAATCGGAGGAGGGAGTGGCGACACTCCAAACGAAGTTCGTTCAATGACTTTAATGACCGATTATCTCACGCGCTACGCAGAAACGAAAGTTCTTCCTTCGGGGACAGCTGTTGAAGTCGCCAAGTTTTTCATCGTGTCCATCGTACTCCGGCGCGGCGCTCCCGAAGTTCTGATTACAGATCGCGGATCATCGTTCATGGCACAGCTGACCCAAGAAATCCTCCGGCCTAACCTCCGTTCGCAAACTTCCAAAATACACCCGATATGCATCTTGACGTGTTCTGCCTTCAATCAACGTGGCTATTAGATTCTTACGGTATTTAGCGTGCATTATGAACGGCGGTCGGGTCGGTAAAATAACCGAACGCCGTTTCGAAGGCGGAGATTAATGGAGTCTTCAGACCTTCGAGATTAAGTAGTTGAAGTAACGCGGCAGCCTATGTAGGAATGAAAGATGCCGAGTCATGCTTTACGCTCGCTTTGCCGGGTCCTCGCGGGAGCCTTCTGGTTGATGCCATTTCCAGCGTAGGTGCACGCGACGCGTGCTTTGCGAATACCATTTAGAAGACAAAGGCCTGTCCATGACGTCATCATTAGTGAATCCCCGACGCGTCCTAAGCGGAAAACCACGCTGCGGCTCAAGCGAGAGACGCCTCAAAGCGGAACACGAAGATCCGTGTATTGGGAGAGTTCGGCCATTCATTAGTTTGAATAGGCGAGCATGTGGTGGCCAACCACAGGCCTTCAAAACAGCCCCTACCGGTGGTCCTGAGCTCTAGAAAGCTCAACTAACTTAAGCCGTTTTAGTGTCGCTAGAGTAGAAAGCTATAACTCTTGGTGACTGAAAACTTGGCTCATGTGAGGTTTTCGTCACGTCCATATTCAACGGTACAATAAATGAGCGTGCGCTCTAAACAAGAGCAGACTGCGTAGTTGCGATAATTGCTGCTGATTTGCTATTGATGCAGTTGTCACCGAGACGCCGAGATTGAACCAAATTTGATTGAACGCTTCTATTAAATGTCGTTTGCAAAAATACTATGACGTTGCAGTCTGCTGATTGGTCGACGCTGTGTCGCACTTTTAGTTTACGCTCTGACCGCGGGGATAATATTCGGCGCTGGCGGCGGCCTTCGCTTTGTATTTTTGTGCACTGTCGGGCACATAGCGCGAATACGACGTGGGCGCTTTTTAGCATGAGGAATATACGTGAGAAACGAACGAAGGACATCTGGAAAACCAAGAGAGACGGCGAGAATTACGCAGTAACACTGGATAAGTAACGCCTTGTGCATGCAGACGATCAAAATGAATTGAAAGCCACGTAATATAGTCAGATTTGCAATAAGTACTGCTTTATTCTTTCTGCTCGTGAATAGTGGCGAAGATGCTTGTTCTGGGTTCAAATCTTCACCCGCACGCTTAAAATCTTTGCAAATAGAGAGAAGCCAGAGAGCAGGTGCCCGATAAAAACTGCCCGACATCGGTAATAATAAAAATACACACCTTTCGTAGCTCATGTGCTTTATTTTTTTGCGTTCGAATGCTTTTTAACCGATCGTAAAGATGCACGACGGACTCATTTTCATCCAATGACAGTACGGGCATATTAGAAATATAAAAGTACCACCGAAATGCTAACAAACCTTGAACACACTCTACATTCCTTTCGAACGTTAGTTTGCTTAGAATCGTCACTCGTTTTAGATACCTTCCATGCAACAGAGGTTTGGGCCTGAAATAGAGCGAAGTTTAACATCGGTCAGTTTTTAAAGAAAAATGCTGTAACTAAAACAATTTCACTTTCACAATACCAGTAAAGGTGCATACTATTCGCTACAACCGAATTAACAAAAGTTATTCATGTTGTTTTCCTGCGAAGAGACAAAATTCACGCGCGTTTTCCCATAGGAATACATAGGGAGGCTGGAAATGTAGACTGCATGCTGTCTGCTTCAATTTGCAACCGGAAGCCCTGTTGACACTAGCGCCAGCTGAGCCTCTAGCGTTTATTGTAATAACTCTATGGTTTCCCCCCGTCAGCGGATAAACTTTTCGTCAATTTCCCAACGTCTGTTAGCTCCGATGTTCTTTGAACAACTTCGCGGTACCACGCGGTTTGGCACTCTTGACGAAGAAGAGTACACATTCATCATGATCTCGCGCCTAATGCCCAAACGCGCCTTTCTTATCTCGCATTTTCGATGCAAATTAGGAACATAGAAGACCGAGGGATGTCCAGCAACTTTGCAAGGAAAGCGTCGAACTTGAAGCCAACAATTCGGCCGTTTAGAACACGAAACAAAATCGTGGGGTTTTGCCGCATTTGTGCTTGGTTTCGTCGCTGATAGCAATCACATGGAGACGACGAAGGCTGACGTGACGAAGCACTTTTACCGACGATGCTTGATGCGCGCGGCGCTATCAAGTCGTAGCGTCGGTCGCGCTGGAACGTAGAGTATACGAAGCAGAGCATAGCTGGAAGGACGTCGCCGTCGCAATGACTTTGCATTTTCTCAGCGCGGAGGAGCTTCGCAACATCCACCGGGTTCCTTGGCAGTCCGCCAACGTCGATGTTAACCATTCTGATGTTAGCCTGAGACTGAGGCAGGAAAAGAGGAAGTTTTAAAGTAGAAGAAAAAAAAGGAACAGTCGAGGATACGTCTCCTGCGCACTCACTACAATAACGTCGATGTTTTTTGTTTTTTTTTTATAAGGGGGGATAATTTTCGAAGGCAGATTAGTACGTCGGCTTCATGGAGTGCTTTCGTTTTGAGAAGCTTGACTCTATAAACCATTCCAATAATCAACTTCGGCACACGGTCGTCTTCATCTACTCAGGCCGTGAAACGCGTTGTGTATGTGCTCAGTAGCTCCCTTCTGTTAAACATCCTACGCCGCGCATGCGTCAGGAGGTCAGTGACTCGGCATTTTTTTATCCCGGTTGATGCGTGGTAAAAGCTGCATTAGTGGAGTGTAGACGTGGCGTCGTTCCGCAGATCAGAGGCGCTGTAAACGGGAGCAGCCCCACTGCAACAGACTGCGACGAAGGATAACTAGGCCCCTCAACGCCGCGGTTACTGACACTGAAGGCTCTGAGCAAACGCGGCGTAGCGCCGCGCTCGCAGATACTGATTGGTCGCAGATATCGAGTTTCTGCTCGGCAGCCAATGAAAGGCGCGTGTTCTGCTCTACGTTGCGGTCGCCATACGCTCAAGGTCCGAGTATACACGAGCCTCGAGTGATGCTGTGGAACAGTGCGCGGAAATCGCGTGTTCTTATGCCACCGAAATATATGGTTCCAACGTTTCGTTAAAAGCTATGAACATTATGGACACGTGACCTTCATACGAGCTACGTGACTGCGAGTTACGCCTTCCCAACTGCCCGGTGAGTAATTGGTTCTGTTACTTCCGCTTCTATTAATTTTTTCTTTTTTTTTCGAAGGAAGTAAGCGCGCCATATCGCAGCTTCGAAAATTAATGAGAAAAGTGATAATAAATAATATGTTTCAAGGATGGAAGGAGCATACGTTTATACAATTTTTCTACATAGAAGCTATTTTTTGTAATAAAAAAAAAGCACTTGTGGCTCGTGTTAACGTGGCTTTCACGTTGTCTTTTTTTTTGTTTTCTCGGGGCTTTTAATTTTATTCGATGCGTTTAGCTGAAAGTATATTAAGTTAAAGGTCTCAGTGCGCCGGCATCTTCCTCAGTGGGGTGCGCTCTTAAGCGCGGCCACTCTCAAATTAAGAGTGCTTCGGTCGAATAAATGTTACTTTTTACGCGTCCTTACAAAAAAATATGTCTTTATCGGAGTTCTTTGTTTTGAACAACAGTTTTCACGAATAATTTAATTCCACCTTAAGGAACCTGAACAAAAACAAGCAAATCATGTGCGCGATGTAGTTTAGCAAAAATCGCGCCTTTGTTTTTCTCGGCGAGCTTTGTATAATTCGTTTGAGACCGAAGAAAAAAAACGCGGGACCACGACACATACACGCTGCGTGATTGGTTGGCCGGTGATGGCCAACGAACAAAAACGACGAGGGGCGTGGCCATACATTCTTTTTTTGGTGTTGCTTTGTTGGCTCCTTTCAATCGTGGAGTCGTCTGCGCTCGTACTTGGTGTAAAATGGAGCATAGAACTACACGCCCCCTCCTTCGTATAAAATTGCTCGTGCGTTCCCCGCAGTTTTAGGTATCATAACTGCTGAATGAGCACTAAATTGATTTGATGAAATTCACGGCGAAAAATATTCTTCCACAGAGCATACCGTAAGGCCACCTTTCCGTCTAGGGTTTATGCACTGTGAGCCTACTGACGTGGCTGACATCACCTACGATGATTACAGTGACGAAAACTGACGCCAAAGTGTCTGTTCTTCCGAGCCGGACATTGGGCGAGGAGGTCGTTGGTGAGGGGATGGGCTTACTGCAAGAGCCTGGACAAGTGTTACGCGCTATGTTTCGGGGACCCTATATTTAAGGAAAACGAGAACAAATTTACGTCCAAATCGGAGTGCAACAAAGTGTGGAGAGGTAAGCAACATAACGATTGTTTCGCATTTCGGGTGTGCTTTTGAGGGGCGAGAGACTATTGACATGATTTGCGTAAAGGTGCGGTGAGTTGCGGCTTTTTTTGTTTTGTTAAATTGTACGCAAAGGAATTGTGTATATGCACTCTAAACGCGTTATATCTAATGAATTTGTGCTCTCTGGAGATAAAAACCGGTAAGAAAATGATTCGCAAAGTTAGAATTAGCTTTAGTTTCACTCAGGTATTATGTCCAAAGACGTACTTTGAGTTGCACTTTTATTTTAAGAATTCCATTTCTCCCGGCACCGAAGCTAACGTTCCAAGAAAGTGCTACAAAAGGTCGCCGACGAGCAGCGACAAAGGGGATTGTTCGATGGTGACCTATGATCCAAGTTTCGGAAGTTGTAAAATCACGCTTGCGGACGACCGAAAGGGTAAAGACGAAAATTGATTTCATAGTTCTAAGAATTGCAAGTCAGAATGGCTAGGTAAGCAACGTTTGCAGTGTAAAACCGTGATATTGCCTTAAATTTATTTATATGTATTTGATTAAAATTAGCGTTGCAATATTCCGGCGTGACCAGTGTTATTAGAAGTAGAAGAGGAAGATGCCAGGTTTCCCCGAGCATATGCTGACTAATATTACAGTAACATTGTAATATAAAAGCCAGTAAGAACAATTTTATACCTTTTTAATTAGGTAAATTACACTCAGCAAATTAATTTGGTTGAACTATATACGGCTGCGCTGGGAACCAGCGCGATGCGACTCTGTAGCCTTGGCTCCATTGACACAGAAAGTTGACTTTAATTAGAGCTAATGGTTCGTTTAAAATGCTAAATTTAAGTGAATTTTTTAACATTTTTTCAATCGACAGATTTTTAGGTTTTCCATTATGCCTAGACAGTTTGTGAGTGAAGCCATATATTAATTTTAACGTATTAAAACGTGAATTATCTAATACTAATTAAAGCTCATTTTTCTTAAGCGCTTTGCATTTCAATATATGGGGTTCTTGACAGTGACTAGTAAGGTACATCTCTTGTTAGTGCGTGAATCCAAGTTTTTTTATTTCATTAATACTTTGGTAGATCTTAGGTGAAAAACCACAGTTGTGAACTTGTTCAGTCTACTTTAACTTGGAAGGCATGCTAAAAATAGACAATAGCTGGGCCGTTATGAATGGGCTCAACCAAAATGCACATCTGTTGAATACCAAGTTCGGAACATCACAATACGTTTATTATTTCTAAATGACACACAATACCCTACCGAAAAATCCGGTATAACTTTTCGCTATCCGGATTATCTAACCGGAAATCTATCTGGATTCTATCTAGACTCTATCTGGAATTTAGGTTTTCAGAAATTATTTCTTTGTCTGCAATCTGGATTTCGGGTTTCCAGTAACGAATTTCCGGTTCCATATTCCGGATAGTGAAAATTTATACCGGATTTTTCGATAGGGTAACGATAATCTCAAATGTAGTGCAGATATTGACAATTCAACATAATTTATTTGCAGTCGAGGATTTCCGCTTGCGTTTCAATCCGTCTGAAAGAATCTGCAAATATTCAGAAAACACAAGCCCATTTTATAAGTACAATTCAAGGACACAATCCTGCGAGAAATTTAGTGATGGGTATTGCGGTGGATTTCAGACATCCAAGGACTGCTACAAGCGCTCTGGAGGTGCGTTAAAGTTTGTTTTATTGACTGAGACCCGCGCAATATTTCTTCACAACAAATAACAAATAAGGCAAATCCTGATATACAGACTGATAAAACTGGGGGAAACGTAAAAAAAATAGCTTCTTGCGTTGAGTTTTTCACATTTATTCCGTTTCTACCTAATTTTTTTGCTGTTTTACATTATATATATATGCAAACCACCTCTACGTCAAATGTTGCCACAACAATTTTTAAGCAATTAAAAAACAATCAACAAATTCACGAAGCTTTCACCAGACATCAGAGCACCAGAAATGTGATGCCACACCGTTGCTGGCGTTAGATCATTATATAAATCTTTAGCGGTGCTGCATCTTTGTTTTTCACGGAGTTTCTGTAACTAACACTCACCCGTCTGGACATCTAATTTTATTGACAAATGTGTTACTTCTTAGTACACGACGGTCTAATTTAACTTTAACACGTGTACACCAATTAGGCGCATTCGGCTCTTTGTGGATCATGGTCCAACACACCTTGCAAGAATTCACTGATTTAATATAGCGATTAAAGCGAATACAATTCAGGGTAAAGAACGATCAAGAAACTACTGTGCTAGATGAAATTAAACAGCATAGTTTGGTGGCCCATTTCTTGTGCCAGCCTATTCTTTATTATGTAAAACTTGAATGTAGCCTAAGACACAACGGATTAGGCTAAAGCTTAAGCTGCTTAAGACAGCTTATGAAGCGCACGGCGGGGCTTGTATATTCACACTTATTGTTCCATGTTTCTTTATTTGGCGTTCTTAATGACTCAAGCCACAATCTGACTGGTGCCAGAATTAAAATAGGATGATCGGGGATCACCAAGTCGGGCGTTTCTAAAACTGTGGGTGACGTACTTTTTTTCTTTTTGAACTGGGCATTGTGTTCTTGCAAGACTTTTTTATACTGATTACTCTAGATAAGACGACGGTTGCGTCCCTGGTGGACATCGTGGCATAATGGAACATATTCAGAGGAGAACTAACTCTTAGAATTTTATTGCCAGCTTTAATTTCTTCGGGTTATTTTTTTTTCTAGCGCATAAAAATTTTGTACTTATATCTTATCTTAAAGATAACTTATAAAGATTTTTTTTCCAATTGCGCAAAAATGAACGTTAGGTGTTGCACAATTCGGTGGGGAAAATGGGCTGTTGTGACGCGCAAAACTGTATCTCAGGCAGAAAAAAAAACAATGTTTTTAGATGTCTCTGTTGACTAACTTCACGGAAAAGCGGCGTCCGAAAATGGTTCTTCTGTGGTGCCTACACGCGAGCAGGAACGGGCGGATAGCGTTCGTAGCGCCGCAAGCGGCAATGTCTCTACAGGCGGCGGAAACAAAAACCGTTCTAGAACGACGCTCTTTTAGAGCTAACCTTTGCGCAAACTTTGTGTTTAGCGTAAAAACCACAATAGAATAACTTTTCCACCGCAAGCAATGTGCATTAACCGTTCCACCGCTTCCGTCGCTTTTGTCCACAAGGCGGGCCGACAGGCTAGCGAGCGCCACCTAGCGGACGCGCTACGAAAAGGCAGCAGACGTTCTACGGGCAGTCTCAAATATATAGCGGCCAGGCTCTTTAATGATGAAAATAAACCCTGGAGAAGGGGAACAAGGGTAACAAAGGACAAACACAAATCTCCAAACACAGGTAGGTGACTGGTGCGCGACCGAGGAAATCCGCCTGGTCCGAGTATCGAACCCGGGACCTCTCCATTACAAGTGGAGCGCTCTGCCAACTGAGCTAACCAGGGGTTAGACGTCAGTAGAGCAAACGGGTTTTATCAGCTGCCACCAGTCGTACACCAACAAGGGTGAAGCTTGCAGTTTAATGTTATGATTATAATGCAATTAAATGCAAAGGTGCAAGCGAGCTGGACAAGAATGATGAAAATAATTTTCATCATTCTTGTCCAGCTCGCTTGCACCTTTGCATTTAATTGCATTATAATCAGGCTCCTTAAATCGGCCCCGAAAATCGGTTTCTTAACCTATCACGCTTCGATTTTGTGGAGCGTTGCCCACAAGTGGTGCATCTGGTTCTATAAAATTTGCAAAGAGCGAACTAACCCGACGAACAAGTAAAAAAAAAGTAAAAGGCATATAACTCCTATGAAAACGCATCGAAGCCACCGGTCTTTAAACAATAGGGCACCGTTGGGCACGGGAGACAAGAGATGGCGCAAGCGGTCGCGACGCCAACTGCCGCAACGAACGAGCATATATTCGCCGCCGAGAGCCGGCGTCATTAGCAGACGATCTTTTTGAGTCCAAAGTGGCGCGCGTTCCGCAGGGGCAACAGTCGCGGAACGAAAAGCAGGCGCGATAACTACTAGCTGCAAAGCAGACGCCATAATTTGTGATTGTAAACAATGTACTATTCTCAGTTGTCTATCGCCCTCCGGGTGCAAGTTCAGCGGCTTTCCTTGAGTTTTTCGAAGGTTTATGCGGGTTTATTATTGATAATAACTACAAGTCTTATATTGCTGGTGATTTTAACATCGATGTCCTTAGTCAGAACAACCTGAAATCACTCTTTACTAATCAATTTCAGTCTTGTGGTTTTTCAAACGTTATTACAAAGCCTACTAGAGTGACTAGTACCTCAGTTTCCCTTCTCGACTTATTTATTACGAACTGTGAACATTCAGTACTTTCTGCCGGTGTCATTTCATCAGATATCAGTGATCACCTTCCAATTTTTATAACTGTGCAAAAACAGTGTGCTAGCAAACTTGTCACTAGCTCAACGCTCAACATGTATCAGCCAATTTCACAACGTCAGCTGAACGCGTTTAAGTATGAAATTGAGCGCACAAATTGGAGCTTCATTTTGGAAATTCAGTCGGTAAACCAGGCCTATAACACTTTTTTGGACACTTACATCGGCATATATAATAAGCATTTCCCATTCAAAATCTTAAAACCATCGAGGCATTCTCGCAAACCTTGGGTTACACCTAAACTTCTAACTATGATTCGCACAAAAAATAATTTATACGGGAGGTTTTTGAAATCTAGGGATAATGTTGCACTCGAAGTGTTTAAAAAGTACAGGAATCAGCTGACAGCCATGTTGAAACAAGCAAAAAAGCAATATTATGTTCATATGTTTAGTGTTGACGATATGCGGAGAGCCGATGTAATCTGGCGCAAGCTAAGATGCGTAGTTAATTATAAACCACAAACTGCCACCCCGCTCGAACTTAATATAAACAATACTCGTGTTTCAGAGTCAGATATGACAAACGCGTTTAATGAACATTTTGTAAAGTCTTCGTCCTCTTCAGTCTCCACACCCCTTGCAAGTAACGCAATTGAATATATGCCCGTACCTTTACCAAATTCTATATTTTTATTCCCCACTGATATTACTGAAGTACAAAATATATTCATGAGTTTGAAAAACAGTAATAGTCTTGATGCCTATAATATGCAAATAAAACCAGCCAAATTTGTTCTAGATATTCTAGCGCCATATTTAACCCATATTTTCAACCTCGCATTTGAGACTGGTGAGTTCCCTGCCAAAATGCAGCTAGCCAAAGTGAGCGTTTTACATAAAGGAGGAGAGTTAGGCAATATTAATAATTTTAGACCCATTTCTATACTTCCAGTGTTTTCCAAACCGCTTGAAAAACTAATTTCTGTGAGAATTACCTCGCATCTTGAAAAACACAGTTTAATAACTGAGTCTCAATTTGGTTTCCGTCAAAATCGTTCTACCGAATTTGCTTTATTAAAACAGAAGGAATTGATATTAAAAGCACTAGACAATCGCTTATTAACAATTGGAATTTTTCTAGACTTTTCTAAAGCTTTCGACACAATAAATCATGACATACTTCTTGCAAAATTAACATGTTTTGGAATTCGAGGTAACACGTTAAAGTTATTAAAATCATATTTGCAGCATAGAACTCAATTTGTAGTTATATCTAACTTTAAGTCGCATATTCTAAATATAACCAGTGGCGTTCCCCAAGGTAGTATATTAGGCCCATTACTTTTTACTATTTATATAAATGACATTGTTAACGTAAATCGCGACCCTGACATCGAGTTTATTATCTATGCCGATGATACTAGTATTTTTTTTCCTGGGCGAGATATTAATACACTTGTAGCCAAATGTAACAACTTGCTTGATAAAATCAATAGATGGACGACGAGCAATCTGCTTAAACTAAATTCACAAAAAACCAAGGCCATCATATTCAGCAGTTCCAATATTCTAGTTGTGATCTCAAGCCCCGTGGTTTTAAACAACGAAGAAATTGAATTTGTAGATAAAATTAAAACTTTGGGTATCTGGTTTACTAAAACTATGTCCTGGACCGCACATGTTGATTTTATTCTATCCAAATTATCAAAAACAGTTGGATTACTCATAAAATTTAAGTCGTTGTTACCTCAATCTGTAAAACTTTTACTTTATAACTCATTGGTATATTCGTAGTTTAATTATTGTCACCTTGTGTGGGGCAATACGACAAAAGCAAACATGAACAAGCTGTTTATTTTACAAAAGAAAGCTGTGCGCGCTATCGCTAATTGTTCATATTATCACCATACCGAGCATTTGTTTTCTTCGTTAAAAATTAAACCTATTCAAAATATCTATGAATATAAGCTTTTAGTCACGTATAAGAAATCATTGCTGATTACAGATAGCTTTTTTATGCGTCTATGTAGTCTTGTCCCATTCACTTCACCATATCAACTTAGACCAAAAGAAAAATGGTTTGTTGCACCATCACGCACGTTGTATTTTAATCAAACATTAAATTACCAGTTAACTACTCTATTAAATTACTTATTTATCAAAGAAATTGATATCGATGGGATGACACTGACTGAGGTACGAAAATGTTTTTGATTTTCTTTTTCTTTGTATTGAAAAGTCCCGTATGTGTATAATTATATTTATATCTATTTTTCTTACCCGTATGTGTGTAATTATATTTATATGTATTTTTCTTCGCCTGCTGTAAGAGGGGGCTCGGACCTTCGTCAAGCTGCAGTTGCAGCTTTTTGTCCATGTCCCCTGTTTTCGTCTCCGAAACGAAATAAAGAGATTTATTATTATTATTATAAGTACTTCGAAAAAAAAGTCAAAATGACCCAGCAAACATTGTGTTAATCAATTATACGTCCATTCAATGTGTTTTAATAGTAAGGATGCTAAAATCATGCATTGGAAACACAGCAAACCAGCTCGCGCCACTTTTGAGTCGAAAACATTGTCTGCTATTTCACGCTGGCTCTCGGAGCCGTACGCTCGTTCCTTGGCGGCAGTTGGCGCCCCGACCGCTTGCGCCATCTCTTGTTTTCCGTGCCAAAGGGCACCCTATTTTTTTAAACTGGCGGCTTCGCTGCGTTTCAATAGGAGTTAAGACTTTTCCTTTTTGTATTTTTTCCTCAGTTAAGTTCGCTCTTTGCAAAAATATATAGAAGAAATGCACCACACGTGGACAACGCTGCACAAAATTGTAGCGTGATAGGCTAAAAACCGACATTTGTGGTCGATTTAAAGACCCTCGCCGCTATTTGATCATACTGACTTTGATGTAATAACGTTAAAGAAAAGCGCCAGAAGGCGAGCGCCAAAAGACGTGTAAACATACGGCTACGGCAGCTGTTGTCGAGGGGCCGCGAACCCATCTGGTAGAAGAACAATGCTTCTGGGCCATACGCTCGGGTTAAAGGGCGCAGGCATGGCGCGCACTCGTAGATCTGCACGGTTTGTTGCTTTCGGCGCCCTTTTCATTTTTGAGCTAGATTATGGCCAACACCTCCTCGATAACGAGGCCGTGCTGCTTAAATATTTGTGTCAGTTGTGCTCGTTACTTGAAAAATGTCATGGATTACAATTACAAATTACCGAGCCTCAGATGTAATGAATTACCGTTACAAATTACTTTCGCTGAAAAATTACTCGTTATGTTACTAATTAATTTGGCATTACCTTTTCCGTACACTTATCCAAAAAGCAATAAAAACAATTTGGATATTAAGAAAAATGCTCTGCAACACTAATTTTCATTTCTCATACGCCCGTGTTATGCTAGTCCTTGTAAAAATAAAACATTGTATTTAAGAAAAAGAGTGGAGGTGCACTCCGCTCACCTGTAAGCTGACAAGGCACCAAAAGCTGCAACCGCATCCGCCATCCCGCCAGCTTACGGCCCCCGAAAATGATCCCTGGATTGTTAAAACAGAAGTTCGGGCGAGTTGGTAGTTCATGACGCACGAGGACACAGCGCACCCGTAACAAACACTAGGACAACGTTCACAGTCACACCAAAAGGTAAGTGTAAGTGTCCCTCTCTTTTGGTGTGACTGTGAACGTTGTCCTAGTGTTTGTTACGGGTGCGCTGTGTCCTCGTGCGTCATGATCCCTGGAATTGTCCAGACAAAGTTAGCGGTGCGCATGCTCAGTAACAGCGTCTACCTCCGCTACGAGATTAGGAGCTAATGAAGCGACCTACGAAAGCTCCCTTTCGACTCGGGTGTTTCGCCTATTATTCATAAGACAAGAAAAACTTGGTTCTAACGTTACAGTGTATAGCCAACGCAGAATGAAGGTGCCCCATCCTACCCTGATGTGTTTCCGTAGATTACAGCTCGTCGTTCTTGCTGATGACCGCGTGTTGTTTTTTTGGCAAGCAATGCATGCACTGAAACTCTAGGTTTCCCTTCTCCTTAATGCTCTGAATTTCGAACGTCTAATTAGGAGATGGCCATAAGACAACAGACACTCCATAACCGAAAACTCGACCAGATAAAGCAAAAGTGACGGTTACGGGTTATTAATCGTTCATCGATTCTCACTTTGATACAAAAATTAGGGAAGGCAAGGGGAGGGCATAGAGAGTGAGAGAAGCTGTGGCCTTCGGTATCACAAAACAATAGAGGATCACACCACTTTTGCGCATTCTCTATCTCTGTCAGCACTTCTTAGATGGCTTAACCCCCCCCCCCCCCCCTTTATGTGGAAAGGTGGCTGTAAAGTGAGGGGTGGGCTCCACCACCATGCCCACACAAGTAAACCAAAAGAAATATCGTCCGTACCCTCGAAGACGATGCTCGTAGCCTCGCGCCGGACGCTTTTAAGCCGTGGCTCAAGAGCGTGCTAGAATACAGTTTAAACTCTAAAAAAAAGCCCATGCGTCTACTTTCCCGCATAACACATGGAAAGCCATTCACTGCAACTTACGGTCGCAGCTCAGCGAATGACGATGCCGAAACATATGTTTATACCAAAAAAAAAAAAAAAAAAAAACGCAGTCTGAGTTGTGACATTAAGCAATACAAAACGTCACTTTTACATTTCTGAAGTCACAACTCAGACTGCGTTTTTTGGTCCAAACAAATGTTTCGGCATCGTCATTCGCTGAGCTGCCTCTGTAAGTTGCGGTAAATAACTCTCCGAGTGTTGTGCTGGAAAGTAGACGCACGGGCTTTTATTTTAGAGTGTAGCGCACATCAAAGACAAAGAGAATTTGACCCCCTCGCGCGAGGCTCTATCATCTGTTACGCTAGTTGCGAAACCGCGATTTGAGGAGGTACGACCCCCGTTTGGTCTCTGTGCAGGTGGCGGAAGACGTCGAAGAAGTTGGAAAGGGTGAAACGGTGTAAGAGACAAAAACAAATAAACACGAAGAGCTTTCTCGTGCCCGGGAGAAGAAGAAAAACACGATGGAGTCGACGGAGAGCCTACTCTGCCTTGTCTTACTTGATCTTTGTCTTTCGTATACTGGTACATGCCTTGCCCGTTTTTTTTAATGGTTATAGAGACCGGTCATAAGAAAGATCGTGTTTTCTTTTCGGCTATTTTTCCCTTGCTGATGTTAGCTACTTAGTGAACTTGCTCTCTTTTTGCTGCTGAATGTTCTGCTCGTATTTCTCCAGTTTCTTTATTATGCTCATATTTGTTAAAAAGTAACGAGTATTTAAAGCAATTTGTTACCAATATTTTGCAACCAAATTACATTACAAGTACTTCCGAAAAAAGTAACTTGGCAATTGCAAAATTACTTGAAAAACTAACGGATTACAAGTAATCCGTTACTTGTAACAGATTATTTCCCAAGTCTAGTATCACTTATTTCCTGCATATCTTAGATCACTAATATTCTATTTAAGAAAAAAGATGGTCTCAACGCATAGGCGTAGACTATGGGGGGGCAACGGGGCTCGTGCCCCCCATGGTGAAATCTAAGGGGGGGGGCAGGGCCCCCCCCCCCCCTTGGGCCTGAGCCATGATCCTTACCAAGACGCTGTTTACCTGCCATGTAACGAGCTTCTAGTAGCGGCATGTAAACAAAATAACGCGCACGTTGCCTTTATTGACAAAATACATGGGACATGGAATTCCAGCGTGTTTTCGTTAGCTTCAATCTCCAGTTCTGGCAAAAAAATACCGCGCAGCACACTCCCCCCCCTCCCCCGGGTGAACTCAGCCTGCCCCCCCCCCCCCCCCCCTCGCCCGGGAAAATGGAAAATCTACGCCGTTTTCTCAAAGGACTAACGGCAGCATTTGGTCCTTTGAACTCCCCATTTGCTCCCCGAAGAGACCATCTGGTTCGAGCTCGGCACCGTGCGGAAATGCTGAGGACTAAGTACACTCGACCGGGACTAACCGAGAAGCGTGCGCGAGCAAAAGCAGTCATTAATCCTCCTAAGACAGGGTGCATCTGTTTTAGCCCCCAAACGCGCGGACAAGATGGCGGCGTTTGCTGCAACGCTGATGGCCAGCGATAGCGACGCACTTACTCTTTCGGAACGCAGGGGGTGGTATCCACAGACAATCATAGCATCAAAAGTTGCAGGAGTGGCCATGTTTACGGATCGGAGCTTACTTTATAACGATCGTAGCCTCTGTTCCAACACGTCGTGGAAGCCAGCGCTGACTCGAGCGCCGCCATTATTGGTGCAGTGGCCATGCAACTTTTCACCGTTGTCCTGGCGTCCTTCCCCTTTGCATGCTTCAAAACTTGCTTTGAAAGCGTTTATATTTTGTTTTTGGTTTAACTGGGATGAAAATAGCCGCGTAGATCGTTTTAAAAACGTTTGCAAAGAAAAAATGATTCATTCTGTTTTCTTGTCGTTTTGTATTCCATACAAGCTGTTTTTTTTTTTCGCAAGAGACAATGCGGTTGCCACGGAGACGCGCATGGGCAAAACAGTACTTCCGGGGAAGGAAGAGGGTATGTTGCTTCTGGTTGGCCATTATATTTGCTTGTTTCTGAGGACCTGCAGTTAGTAGCGCGTCCTTTAAGAGTCCCCCCCCCCCTCCCCCCCCCCCTCCCCCCCCCCCTCCCCCCCCCCCCCTCCCCGCCTTCCTGTTAAGGGCTGGGAGACGGTACGGACAGGCTGGAGACCGGGTTTTGGCTATAAGAATTACGATGTTCAATGAGACAGAATTAGATGACGGTAACGTTGGTCAGTCCCATTCTGTCACCGTCGCGCGAGTCCGCAAGTAAGCGAGTCCGCAAGTAAGCGAGTCCGCAAGTAAGCGAGTCCGCAAGTAAGCGAGTCCGCAAGTAAGCGAGTCCGCAAGTAAGCGAGTCCGTAGGACCCCCCTTATGTTGCCGGGGTGATGTGAGCATATTGCATCACCGCCTAGATCCTGGCGGAATCAGTTGTGGCTGTTGGCTTCGATGAAGATGAGGTCGAAGAGCATTTGTCATTGGCCTCTTGATTTATTTTGCCACAGCAGCTTGTCTCGATGTTAAAAGACGAATAAGACGAAGACGGCGAAGACCCATCGACGCTATTAACTTCGGCAGATGTTAAAGAAGCCTTGGTTCCGGGTATTCGTGAGGGTCTCTGTCGAGTGGTGGGGCTGAGGACCGTCCCTGTAAGTGCACAGTGATTGGATCACTGGATCGATACGGCCTTTCTATTCCCTTCAACGAGAATAATGAGTGTCCTTCCTCAAGGAAATGACAAATCTGCCTATTCGAGCAGCCTGGCCCATATACCTGAGTACGACTTAAAATATACAAGTCTATAAACGGGTTCAACTACTCCATGAATGTCAAGGCATCGACGATGTGCACCTACTTGCCCCTGGAGCTGAAGATACACGCCGAGCTTGTCCGCAAGAGTCGCCTAGCCGGGTCTCGGTTCTACACTCCGTCTCATCATAAAACAGACCGCGGTCAGAGTGCGCTCGAGCTAAACCTAACGACATCGTCTCACTTTGAGTGCACGGTGGCGGAGCGCGCTACGCGTGCTCGGTCGTCGGAGATGGTGCGCGAGAGCTCGGACAGGTCGGTTTTCGGTGAGATGACGGTGTTGCCGCTCTCGCGGTAAGTCTCGCGGTTACTCGCGGTGGTTCCACGCGGTGGTCTCGCACGAGACGGAAGAAACATGAAAACACCAAGCGTTTTGGGCTCTGGGCCGGGCCGCCGGGTCACTTTGGACCGGAGGCGTCGTGTGTGCGCAATCCCTGGCGAGCGAGATCGTTTCCGATTGCTCTAAGGATACAAGCGCGCTCACCTCGCCAAACCTCACCGACCGTGACCGCACCAATTGAACCCCGCGGCTAAAAGGCTCCGGCGCAGCCAGGAACGGCACCGAGGTAGGAGCTGCTTGTTCTTTGCTACCATGCAGTGCTTGGAGCTCTCGGTGTCGTTCGTGCTTGCGGCGAAGTCTCTAGGGACTCCCTCGGACTCGCGAGTCGCACCTGCTGGGATACGTGGATACTTCGACGGTGATCACTTGGCAGCTCGTGCGATCGTTCTGTTATCGTGGAAAAACAAATTATGCTTGTGTAGACAGGTATGCAAACATCCTCCAAATGCTTGTTGAAGTTCTTGGTGTACCTTACCGCAATTTTAGGATCAGGCGAGCCTATGAATTCGGTAATTCAGCCGACATTTAAAGTTTTTGGGAACTCAGAAGGCGTTCGGCGTACCTTTAATTGCCGCACCAAAGCGTGCAGCACAATTACGAGCTCTTGCTTTTGCCGCTGTCTCCGCGCACTTATTTCATCGAAGTCGTCGTCGAACTGACACTTTTTCGACGTTTCGATGAGACGGGAGCTATGTTTAAGCGCGCGCCGGAAAGCCGGAACCGGAAACATTAAACATAGACGTCAGATGGCGCCTCGCTAAGAAAAAAAGTGCGGTCGTTAAGCTAAGCTCCAAACCAGCGCGCTCGAGCGCAGATGTCCGGAGTCTGGAGCTCACTACCTTAACGCGCCCACTGGAATGAATTCAGAGTTTGCAGCCTGTCACTTGACATTTCACTTTTACGGAGCAACGCGAGTGAACCTGAAGTCTCGTGACTCGCTCCGAGGCTATGGATTGGCCCCGGTTGCTCGTAGCGTCCGTTGCGGTCTGCCGTAAGCTGAAACATAGCATAGCAGACGATCTTCCAAATCGTTGTATTACATTACCTCCAGCGCGACGCGAGTCTCTGTAATGCGTGAGGCTTTTATCTGGTATTCAAGGTTCCTTTTACAGAGCTTCGTGTCACCTTGCATTCCTACGTGCCGTAAAGGTGTGGTTGGCGCCTATTGTGCGGAGATGTTCGGTCGAAGCGTCCCATCCTCGTGTTTCTCGTGTTGCGCCATCTGTCGGGAGCACATCGAAGTAGACGAGTACCGCCTGCTAATGCCGCCGTCTTGTGATCACCCAAGCTCGTCAACGTCAATGCGTCCCTTGATTCGAAAAAATTGAAATAAACTCTCTTATGAAACTTTGCTTGTGCTGGTGCTCGTCGCCCACTAAAATGAACCATGATAGAGCATTTTTAGAGCGTAGCTCTCACGCAATGCGCAATTGCTCGCTAGTACGCCAAGAGTTGTCGCGCGTCCCGTCAAACTCAAGGTAAGCCTAGGAGAACCGGAAGTATTTTTTCCCCTCGTCATGGCGGCGTGAAGTTTGGCGAATACCTTTTATAATGGATAGATAGATAAAAATAAATAAATAAATAAATAAATAAATATATTGCTTATGTAAGCAGAAAAGCTGAAATCAAAAAAAAAAAAAAAGAAGAATACCACAAGGTCAAGGTTTAGAAAACATATGTTGAAGGGCTTGCTTGCATTACTTTTATTGTTGTAAATTGTTAATAGCAATGCACTCTGACATTTTGAACTGCACTCCATAATGTGTGAGTTGTGAAGCTTTTCAGGCATTTTACGAGTTTAAAATGTTTAATCATTTCGTTATGTGATGCGCTAACCACGACCGAGAACCCTCGCTGAAACTGAGGGTCCTCTGCATCACGGGTACAGTAGATGGCATGCTCTAAGAAAAATGGCTACGTGTTAACTATTTTTTCCTATACATTCTTTTGAACAATTAAGCTGGTTCAGTAATGGTAGAACGGAAAGATTTAATCTGTTTTATAGTTTTCAATATTATCGCATGATAAATGGTTTGTACTCTTACATGTCTCACCTACATTGTGTTCCTCCCAACAAAAATTAGTGTCGGAGATAGGCTTCACTTCTGGTATTCGTTTTTTATGTGGAAACTTCGGGCCTAAATTGCCAGACAAGTCTAAATTCAAGGCTTCACTGCAGGTTTTTTGGTTTATAGGATGCACATTTGGATCAAGTCCTACACTTCGGAAATTCTGTGGCGTACTAGAGAAAAGCCGTAGACGCGCCAGACATGTTCCCTGGCACTAGCTAACGCTGTCGAGTAAAACCTTATTAGGACCAAGTTCGGCCCCTGAGATCGCCAATCTTGCCAAGTTAGGCGTTTTTCTGGCATGCAATCTTGGTACCGATGAACCTCGATAAATAACCCCTTACCCGGTTTTAACAACAATTAAAAACAAAAAAAACATCAACAACGAATTGAAGCTGATCTTGGATATGATAAACCTAAGATTTACGAACAGATATCTTTATCTGCAGCTTCGTTTTCTGTTGACTTGAAAGAGAACCCCAAATAACTTTCAAAGAGACTGCTTTCCTTTTGGGCCATGTCCGATATATCGTGTCCATCTATTAGAGGGCTTTAGTAGAGCGTTCCGATACATCCAATACCCCCGTTAACGCTACCCGATAATGATACGGTGAATGCGCAAATGAGTTGGAGGAATATCAGGTATCGTTATCGGGGTAGTCAGAAAGATTTACTAAAACGTTTTATTTTCGGTGCAGAGACGTTTTTCATGCATTGACGTTAGCCGCGTAATTCCTGGAAGTTAGGAAATGTCATGCCTTTCAATTGTCTTCGACATAATTCCCGCTAAACTCTGATTTTTGTTCGGTACCGAAAGTATTTAGCGAAGAACCCCTATTTTGTACTTGAAAAAATAAACCCTAAAAAAACTCCCTTGAATTAGAAAAAAAAAAAAAGAAAGAAAGAGCCCGAAAACGGGTAACTCTACTCGTGACCCATGAACAAGGCTTGGTAGCGGCCCGAGATGCAGAAAAAATCACACAGAGAGACAATGAAAAAGGGAGCGTCACAACTGTCATTACGAGAGATGTTATTTGGGAGTGTTTGGAAAGAGCGTTGACTGTGCCTTTCAAGCAGACGGGAAATAGCAAAACAACATGTGGCCATTATGCATTCGAAATATCGCAAATGCTTCGAAATAACACGGGTATTTGGACGAAAGGATATTCCCTTCTCTAGTGCCAGATGTTTCTGAAGCAAACTCCAGTAGAAGTGCACGGACTCGGCAGCTATCAAGCATAAAAACAGCCTAGGCGGAACAAATGCTAACGAACACACTTCAAACTTTGCTTGATTTTCTGAACACTACTAATATTGACCCTTTGGTTTCATGAGTGAAATATCTTCGAGTGTTTTTTTTTAATAGTAGCTTTATGCAACGACTATGTTAAGACATTGGAATTTTTAAATGACTTAAAAATGTGCAGTATTGATTTTATTTTTCTTTGATGTATGCTGTTTATGTATAATTATCATATGGAGAGTGCTAGGAATTTTTTTGTAGCTCGTGTTTTGATTTGGTAGCTGTTAGGGTTTTTATTGTTTCATTATGTTTTGTGTGTGTGTGTGTTTTCTGCTGCTGCTTCCATTGTAGGACTCGTTCAGCTGCATGAAGCAGCTTTTTTTCAGTTCTCTTCATCATATAGTTTAATGCAAATTAAATAGAGATTAATATTATTATTAATATTGTTAAACTTATGCTGCAGACAGACTTTTACTTCTTATATTTCTAAACTTTTTATTTAAACATGTGAAACACCTATAGTTTAAAGCTAGTCGAATAATTTACTACTGTTAACATCATCTTTTACCCTAGATAAAGGTCGGTGCTGCGGTCCCTAGGAGGCTACCATTATGTAGAAAACTCGAGACTGTGGTAAAAGCAGGGAAACGGTGTCGAAGAAGAAAGACAGGGGAAAAGAACGTCTCAAACTCAGCTACTCCGTTTATTTCCTCAATGTCTTATATACCCACAACCTAACCACCAACCATCGACGTTACAAGGTCAACCTTTGTTACCTATAATATGCTACCCACACTGGTCTTCACCTCAACCGTAAACGGTGACCTCAATCCCAAACTGAAAGCTTAGGATCTTGAACAAAACAAACAAAACAAAACAAACACACGGACCCACTTCCTTTCTAGCCGGAGTCTGGAAAGGCTGTGCTTTATCTAAATGAGAACTGATAGGACTTTCAACCTAACCCCTGCCAGAAAGATGATTAATTCCACGTTCACTTACAACTATTACAAAAAAACAAAACAAAAAAACTTTAGATTTTAAGAAACTTCTTGGAACTACTTCCGAGTTGCATCGAAGCATGGCTGATACAATTACCGATGGATTTGATACGAACTGTCTCTGTTATGAGCCTCTTAGTGTTGTTGCGTTCTCTGTGCACAATGTCAATTTGCGACCAATGTGCCGTACAATCGTTACACTCACTAATGTGTTTAGCAATCTCTGAATTGGGTGCGTTCATTTTTACATTTCTTTTGTGCTCTATAATTTATACACCTTGCCGTTTGTCCCACATACTTGGAACCGCATTCCAGTGGTATTTCATAGACCATCCCTTCCTTGCAATCAACCGACTTATTACGGTGCGCTTTCTGACACACCGTCTGACTCGTCTGAAACAATGTCAAACGGTTCAGCTTAAAGTCGGACTTAAATGCTACATCCATCCCAATTTTTTTTTTTGCGCATGCTTTAAGGTTATGAGAAATTGCGTGAAAATAGGGAATAACCGCATAATGTCTTTTCGTGTCCTTTTCTCGTCGTTGCTTATCCTTTTGCTGTAATTCCAATTGTCTTTTCATGAACACAGTGTCATAGCCTGTATCTTCTAACCTTGACCACTGCCTTTCTACCGCACAACCCATAAAATGGGCACGCGACTTATCCAGTGCGTTGCTGATTAGAGATCTGACTACCCCGGTTTTTACTGATTTAGCATGACAACGTTTCCTACTCCAAACGGGTTTTGCAGCCATTTTTCCGTACTCCCAACATAAACCCTCCTCCACGTGAATGCGTAAGTCCAGAAATTGTAAAATACCATTGTCCGCCTTTTCTAAGGTGAACTTAAGTTCCGGCGCCGCTCCCCTCGTTCCAACTCGAGTATATCCTCTTCGCGAAATGAGCAGATACAAATGTCATCGACCTATCTCCTTACAAAGCCCGTACTCGATGAAATACAATTCAATTTATCCATTACGGCAGCATCCATGTTGTTAAAGTATATTTCTGCTAGCATTGGAGTAACCGATGAACCGATACATACGCCATCTTTTTGTACGAATTTGCGTTCATTGTACTCAACTACCGTTGCCTGGAGATACAGATCCAGAATTGAAAAAAAAACTATCCACCGTAATTCCTAAGTTGTATTGAAAATGAACCAAATTTAATTTCAAAGCCTCACGAACCCTCTGCATTAGACGTGCCTTCTCTAACGAATAATATAAGTCCTTTATGTCCATGGAGACTACCGAACATCTACCGAACGTCTAATGCAGAGGGTTTGTGAGGCTTTGGAATTAAATTTGGCTCATTTTCAATCCAACTTAGGAGTAACGGTAGATAGTTTTTTGTCAATTCTGGATATGTGTCTCCAGGCAACGGTAGTCGAGTGCAATGAACGCAGATTCGTACAAAGAGATGTCGTATGTATCGGTTCATCAGTTGCTCCAATGCTAGCAGAAATATACTTTAACAACATGGATGCTGCCGTAACGGATAAATTGAATTGTATTTCATCGAGTACGGGCTTTGTAAGGAGATAGGTCGATGACATTTGTATCTGCTCATTTCGCCAAGAGGATATACTCGAGTTGGAACGGACAGTGAGGGGAGCGGCGCCGGAACTTAAGTTCACCTTAGAAAAGGCGGACAATGGTATTTTACAATTTCTGGATTTACGCATTCACGTGGAGGGGGGTTTATGCTGGGAGTACGGAAAAATGGCCGCAAAACCCGTTTTGAGTTGGAAAAGTTGTCATGCTAAATCAGTAAAAACCGGGGTAGTCTGGTCTCTAATCAGCAACGCACTGGATAAGTAGTGTGCCCATTTTATGGGTTGTGCGGTAGAAAGGCAGTGGTCAAGGTTAGAAGATGCAGGCTACGACGGGTTCCCGGCTACGACAGTGTGTTCATAAAAAGACAATTGGAATTACAGCAAAAGGCTAAGCAACGACCAGAAAAGGAAGCGAAAAGGCATTATGCGGTTATTCCGTATTTTCACGCAATTTCTCACAACCTTAAAGCATGCAAAACATTTTTTTTCGATAGATGTAGCGTTTAAGTCCGACTTTAAGCTGAACCGTTTGACACCGTTTGAGACGAGTCAGAAAACCGTGATAAGTCGGTTGATTGCAAGGAAGGGGTGGTCTATGAAATACCACTGGAATGCGGTTTCAAGTATGTGGGGCAAACGGCAAGGGGTATAAATTATAGAGCACAAAAGAAATGTAAAAATAAACGCACCCAATTCAGAGATTGCTAAACACATTAGTGAGTGTAACAATTGTACGGCAGATTGGTCGCAAACTGACATTGTGGACAGAGAACGCAACAATAAGAGGCTTATAAGAGAGACTGTTCCTATCAAATCCATCGGTAATTGTATCTGCCGTGCTTCGATGCACCTCGGAAGTAGTTCCAAACAGTTTCTTAAAATCTATTTTTTTTTTGTAATAGTTGTAAGTGAACGTGGAATTAGTCATTTTGCGGGCAGGGGTTAGGTTGGATGTCCTATCAATTCTCGTTTAGATAAAGCACAGCCTTTTCAGACTCCGGCTAGAAAGGAAATGGGTCCGCGTGTTTGTTTTGTTTTGTTTGTTTTGTTCAAGCTCCTAAGCTTTCAGTTTGGGATTGAGGTCACCGTTTACGGTTGAGGTGAAGACCAGTGTGGGTAGGATTGTATAGATCAGTGGTTCTCAAGCATCGATGTTTCGCGGACCCCTTGTGAATCAGCGGAGATGATGGAGGACCACTTTTGTGGTGAGGGGAGAGGGACTGTATAGGTTAAACATAATATTGATATAATAAATGGATTAAACTGAGGGCTAGTGTTAAGCATACTTCTTTTATTGACATTCACACGAGATAACTCGCCTGAAGATTTCAAAGATCCCTCTTGATCGGAAAAAAAAAACAACCAACTTTTATTGCCGGGCTTGACTGGTGAAGCAGGGCTTCGCGGACCCCTAGAATGCTTTCGCGGACCCCCATTCGAGAACCACTGGTATAGATAACAAAGGTTGACGTTGTGACGTCGGTGGTCGGTGGTTAGGTTGTGGGTATATAAGACATCGAGGAAATAAACGCAGTAGCTGAGTTTGAGACGTTCTTTTCCCCTGTTTTCTTCTTCGACACCGTTTCCCTGCTTTTACCACAGTCTCGGGTTTCCTACATCATGATCAACATCCATCAGCTCGCCTGCGCACTCAATGTTTTTTTCATTGATAGGAGGCTATGTAGTTTCGGTGGTGTAAATCTCACAAGTGTGGCACGTGGGTTAACAGAAAAAAAAGAGCTATGTATATACTGTTAAAGCACGATTTTTTATGGTCCTCTTTTTGCGGGAGTATGCTACTTTGCATTTCAATATTATTACCGAAAACTAGAGGTGCATTTCTACTATTGCACTTTAAACAAATTCGCGCTTTCCACTTTTTTTCTCGCTTCCTCCGCTCCCGTCTTGTACCCTTTTCACCGTTGCCTGTTTCCTCCTCCACCTTTCCTCCTCGTTCCCTTACCCAGAACCCGGCTTTGTGGAATTATTTTAAAGCTGCTTAAAAACTACACCTAAAACCAAAATAATGAAAGCCTCAACGAAAGAGTAGAAGACTAATAAATAAATGTTTCTGCTTCTGTCCTTTCTTCTATCGAGCGTTATATTATTGGTGTTTCTGCTTGTTGCTCAAATGTTCTGTTTTATTTCGAATATGTAACATCTGCTTTTGATGTCAACGAACACCCCGCAAGGAGAAATTTAATTATGTCGTCTACGGAGTGCTACATTGCTACAGATTCAAAACTATTTTTATATCTTTGAATATTCATACCAGGATCTTTGGATACATTTCCTACTGTTCTGAAAATGTAACCGGTTTCTGCCCTTGTAAATATTGTCGCCGCAATCTGCGTTGAACTATTGAAGAGTAAAAAAGGTGAGAGCATTGAATAGATTACAAGAATATTGAATATGTGAACAACTGGTTTAAAGCAGACATACGTGGCTTTTCATTCATTTGGATGTAATTCGAATATAGGTCTCTAGTATAGATTAAAATTAACACGGACTCCTGGTAAGGTAGTAAGCTGGTCTAGTTAGTTCAAGGGTTCGTGTGAAATTGGATAACATACCACGCCATACATGCAACAAAAATATGCGCGCCTTTTTGTTCCTTGTACGTCGGGTGTTTTGTAGAATACTCCTCTTTAAAGTGGACGGTGCCATGTTGGACAGACTGGCCGGTGTCTCAATGAGAGGCTACGTGAGTACAATCTCTCCTTAACATCACTTGTAGGAGCCCACCTTTCTGTACATTGTACAAGGCGTACGTTTTCTCCATTGTTTGACAAAACCTCAATTATTGAATGGTACAAAAAAAAAACGCGCAAGGTGCTTGAGGCGTATAGTATTATGGGCTTAGTTGATAACTGCGTTAGTCAGCCGTCGGTGGCACTTAGCGAAAAAGAAGCAGACTTTTTGCGGTCTTTTGGGCATCACTGAATTGAATATCCACGTGCCGGTGTCTCTGTCCATCTCGCTTCATCTTCCTTTTCATCACGCAATACATTTCATTTGTGAGTACGTGCTTCTCTTCCATTTTCTTCTTACCTCGTCTGTTCTGCCTATTTTTGCGCGCTCTTTCATCGTGTTTACTGACTCATAGGTTTTCTAACACTGTTGACTCTTAAGGTTAACAATATTTGAGATTAAAAAAAAAGTATCAGACCCTTTAATTGATAAGCTTTGTGTTATTATTTTTTTGTCGGGCTTCTTACCCTTGTATGGTGCTGGCAAATGCAATTTCACTAGGGCAAATGTTTCAAACTAACTTTGATATAATATAAGAAAATGCACAATTGTTATCTTATGCACGCTGAAAAGCCCTCTTCTATATCTAAACATTAAAATAGCTTGGTGTTAGTCTCACCGTTTAGGTACGATGGATCAATTTTTAACACTTTGTGTAAAACGCAGTGAAACTTGTAATAATTACACGCAATCACAAGCGTGGTCCAGCACAACCAAATTGACTGCACAAGAAACATTGATTTCCTCAGCTTTTGAATATTGCTAACTCATTTTGGACGTTCCCACAGTCACATAAACCGAAATTGGTTTGAGGAAAAGAGTTGGAAATCAGGAATAATAAACATTGTAGCCGGGATATGATCACTGTTAACATTTTGAACGTATTTAAACGTAATTTTTTTTGTACGCGCCTGAGGCTATAATTGATCCATCTAATCATAATTGCGCTCCTGAAATTGCCTGTTTTTTTTTTGCTGAATATATTATCCTTTGTTCCTGCTGTTTATTCAGGAATGGAACCATCTTATAGTGGTGGAATCACTGATGAATTAGCGCAAAGGATAAAAACATTACCGACATCACCAATTTAAAAAACGCACACTTCTTAAAAGGTTACCTTTTGATGTTGTCGTTAAATTATACCCTTAAATATATTTTGCATCTCAGAATTGTCCCTCGTTTAACCTTCATGACGTGATATCTCTAGCTACAAGCGTCAGCAAAGAAGGTGCAGCCTGTCTAAAACACGAAGAATAACTCCATTCAAGCGTTTATTTTGTGATCATGATTTTCGGTTCTTAAGACGTGCATTATGAAAGGTCATGGATGAATAAACATGATATTTTGGATGAAAATAACCGTTAAATAGAAAAAAAATGAATGAAAAATGTCGTGCCTGTCTCGCAAAGAAACAACATATGGTTGGAATTTTCTGGCACTCCTTTTATTGTTAGAAAGGTTTAGCAGTATTGCAGCCTGCCATTTCGAACATCGCTTTATTGCGGACTTAGCTTCGTGACTTTGCAGTCATCTCACAAGTCTGCAATTGTTGGTGACTTCGGCATGTTCTCAACAAGCTACGGCCGGGAATCATCTGCAGTGAAGATGAATGTTTTCCTCCTCCTGAGTGGCGCAGTAATTGGTATGATCTAAAACAAATATTTAAGTTAACCTTCCACTATGAATATTTTGTGACTATTCAGGAGACTCAATATTAGGCAAGGATACGATAACAGCAGAAATTACATAACGAGGTATTTGTGCCTAAATATTTCAGAATGTATTCTGAAAAGAAGTTACTCATTCCTGTAATACACGTAGCATTTCAGAGAATGCTTGCACAGTAGCTGGATGTTGCCAGTCAAATTCTGAGTTAAAAAAACAAAAGAAAAGAACTTGGGCTTCTCGGGTTGTATTTAATGGAGCAGTTTTAACAAAATACGACTCGTCGCAAGGTGGAGCGAGAAGAAACTGATTATATATTAATAATGTCCCGTCATGTATATTTCCTTATTACAGTCCTGAAACTTATTTCACATCTGAAATTAAGTAAGAGGTCTATCTAGTTGTTGAGGCCTTTATTTTTTTTTCGTCTTGAGCAGAAGTGTAAAGTTTGCTATTCCTTAAGCTCTGCTTTCTAATTTAACGACGTACTATTTCAGCTTTGAACATCTCTTTTTTTTTGTCTGTTTTGATTTTGGGTGCGTACTGGCGTGCGGTCGTGTATGCCTACTGCCTGGTGCACGTTAAAGACCCCAGGCTAGCGGTTGTACCGCACGGGCTAAATTGCTTATCTACAGCTGGGAGACTCGTCGCCCGTTGAGGCAGGCCAAGTTCTAGGCTGTATAAAAACACACACAACCTCACCCCAATTGTTTTAAAAATCGTTTATGTATATTTTAGGTTTCTGTAATTCTTAAACGGTTTAATTCGGGCAGAGAAAATAAATATATATAAAACAATAAAACAAAAATATCTTGTCTTTTTGTACACATCGCGTGCCTTGTACGCATGTTAACCGCCAAAGATATTTGCTTAAAAATCTGAAAACTTACCCTTTCCATATAGTACTTGTCACAGCAAATCGCTGCACTCTCCAGATAAAGTTCAACGAAGGACGAGGTTGGAAATAAGTTGAGATATAATGCTAGTCTGCGCTGTGGTGCTGAGTATGCGATTTCACTATGCTCAGTGCTCAACACAGGACGAATTTTGGGTTCTAAACTTATTTCCGGTGTCGTCATGCTGCCAACTTCCTCTGTAGACTGCAGCGATTGGCTCGTTCATGTGTTGTGCGGGAAAGAGGACGCTCTAGATTGTTTTGGTGGGCAGAAATAATGATAAAAATTTGCGTTCACAATTCTTTCCTGATTTAACACGGTTAGAAGGCACATAAAAAATCTGTTTTGGAGAAATGGTGCTGATAAACAAAACTTTTTTTTAAATTCTGCTTTCAGGGCTTTGCGTCGCTGCGAGAATTGAAAACGATAATTCGATTTGTAATACGCCGCCAAGTAACGAAAATCTTGGAGGTGCTCACGCTGGATGGGCATACCATTCCAGTGTCGACCTTTGTGGAAGAGAGAAGTTTAAATCTAACGATTTTTCGGGAAAAACAAATCAATTTGCGACCGAAATTCAGTGTATTCAAACGTGCCGGAGTAAGTATTATTCGTAGCCGCACACTCACTGTGAATAGCTTGTCCCAATCTGCCATTATATGCACTTTTTAAAAATAGTTTGTCGGGACAGTTATAGATGTGTTCTCATGAATTGATTCAAGATTTTATAAATTTGCTCATCAGCCGGCGTCTTGAATATGGGGTGCTTATGGACGTAATACAAAACTAGATCGCTCTTTTTGTGGATACAATAGGCAATCGATTTGACGGTTTGAAGCACGATAATCTTTAAAAAATCGATTTCTCTGAAATATATGCACCACTGTAAAATATATATAGTGTCTATATTGTGCGATTCCATAAATAATTTGCCAAACTATGCAGACAACAATAGAGATACCGAGCGTAAAGAACTTTCTAAAATGATTTAATTTAATTTAATTTAATTGTTTTCTATAATGTTTGAGAAGTTTATAACTGTAACCATATGTTTATGTTCACTAACTGAGAAGTTGATTAGCAATTTTCGATAACTATTTGCTAATTAGTATATTTGCAACGCCTAATGTCTGTCATGACTGGCAGTTTGTTTATGTGAAGAAATCCTTTTCTCAATCACGCTATTTTTAAGAGTTATTGAAAGTCTCCGCCGAAACACCTGATTTTAACGGTTATAAGACTGGTTATTTTGAAAATCCGATACTCTCGAATACACATAGTTACACACGAATCAAATGCATTTTTCGTGATTCCACAAATACGTTTCTCGGCTGTGCGGAAGCGGTGAAAACTTTGAGCAGAGAAATAAATTAAATGCAAAAGGTTCTTATGTTCTGGTACATTTATATCAGTGAATAGACATAGTCGGGTACCAAAGCTCACGGTTTTTATATTTCTGGCCAGTTTATTTGTGAATTTTAGGCACAGTTCCTGCGTGAAAATTAAGTTTCTCTAAATACTTGGAGTAATATTTTGTTCGATCAAAAATATACATTTCTCGCACAATAAATTTAAGCTACATTGGCCACCCTTTTAAAGGGTATGATACTAATTATGAATCTAGTCAAGAATAAACTTAATTTGGTTACAACCGTAGATGCATTTGCAAATTTGCGAGACGTGCAAAATAATTTGCTCCGCAAAAGGTTCAAAACATTTATCATGTGGAGGCATCCACCAGAGGTTGAATTACCATTGACTGCATATCTGGTCCTTTGGTGCTGCTACCTCATGGGTCATGACCAATGAACTGCATTGTGAAGCGGTTTCAATTGAGGGGAAAGACCGGTCAGGAGGACCTAAAATTCCGAGCAGAGGAAGTGGTTATTTGGGAGTGTTAGATCATTCAATCGGGTAAATGCGTTTATTGCGCCTTCCAAACGGGCGGGGAATACAAAGAAGACAAGTGGTCAATAGGCATTTAAAATCTCAAAGATTCCAAATAAAAAACGTTTTCCCAGCTATTTCTGAAGCAAACTAACGCTGTCAAAAATCTTTAATTGCCATTTTTTTACATCTAGAAGCTCTCAGTTAAAAAAAAAACAATGAAATAAAAACTTTTAAAACTTTGAGATTGGGAAAATAATTTATTATAATCTAAAAAAACCCAAAGAAAAAAAAAAGAAAAAAAAAACGCGGACGAGGAAGATAGATTTACAGCACGGATTGGCGCTAGTCACCCGCACACACAACAAATAGCGCCAGTCCATGTTGTATGTGTTTCTTCCTCGTCCGTGTTTTCTTTGATTTTTTTTTTGAGGGGGGGGGGGTTTAACTCCTCATGATTCTAATAGAATAGTTTATTACTAGCTTTAACGCCACATTTCACCATAAATTAAGGTCTCGATAGAGACCTCTTGGATGCTAGGTATTTTCGGCGGTGTGTGAATCTAGCAAGCGTGACCTGTGGCTTAAGAAAAAAAGAGTAAACATCTACCGTTAAAAGTAAATATTGGATTGTCCTGGTTTTTCAGAATGTATGATTCTGCTGAAGTTTTTCTTAAATTTTGACCGGAAACAGAAGTTGATTTATACTGCTGCGCTTTTAGTTTAAGATAAAACTATTTACGGGTCGTCATGCTGATAACCCTTATTTTGACCTCCTTAATAAAGCTCACCTAAAAAAATTCTGCAACATGACCGCACCAGAGCGTGACAGGAGAACACATTATCCTATGGTCACGTACGACAGCAACCTAGGCTATTGTATCGAAGCCCCTGGTAGTAAAGAAGACGAGGGCAAGGAGAACCTTTTCGTACGTAACGTAACCTGTATGACTGTTTGCGCGGGTGAGTAGAGCAATCTATAATGCTTTTTTTCCATAAACACGTTCTTTACAGTTGAGCTGCTAAAGGGCTCATGAAACGAATTTTGGACTGGTATAAATCACTTTAGATTGGGATTTTACTAATAGCACGTAGTTCAGTGGGCCAAAAGAAACAAGGTAGAAAGTCAAAAGCCTGACTTTCAGCGCGAAAATTTGAAAACACAGTGAACTATTTTGTACCTCCTCCCCCTTGTAAGCTCTCTGCCTTTTCACTGTGATACATCCGCGGTTCCCAAAGCGCGTCACCGGGTCCTATCGCACGTCACACGATACCGGACCTCACTTATTCCCGTCGCCCCTAAGCTGACATTGCAGTGGAAGCTACGCGCTTGCCGGACCAGTCAGCCGCCTCCCTTTCATCACCAGACATTCTCTGCGAGTGGGTATACCCGAGAGAGCGTGATCACGTGGAAAAAGTGTGGCTGGCCCAGCGAGCATGTAGCTTCCACAGCACTGTCAGCTTCGGGGTGAACGGGGTGGGGAAAGCAACTTTTGTCTGAATTTTGAGCGACGGGCTAATCTTCTAGGGGGACAATGGCTCTGTCCGGGTATACAAACGAGATGCCGAGCAAGAGGGGACTTTCCTCTTTTCGTCTTTTTGAACTATTTGGTAGAATGCACGATTTATGAGTTGAGGAGGAAAGCTAAAACATGAAAAAGTTGGAAAAGCTTTCATGGCCCCTTTAAGGGCTAGGTTCCCGATGATCGTGTGTCTAATACCAAACAAATGTCAACAAAAGAAAAAAAAATAGAAAACCGTTTACAACTCCCTGTAATGCCGAATTAGAGCGCAGGTCTTGAGGAGGAGGAGAGGAAGGGTACCGAGGGGAAGGTATATCCTTCCTCACTCCTCCTCACCTCCTCATCCTGTCTGCTACTCCTCCCTCCGAGCGGCGTCGCCGCCGCCTCACGAGGGTCACGTGACCTCACGGGGGTCACGTGACGTCACCGGTGTCAAGTGACCTCACGGGGGTCACGTGACCCCTATGAGGTCACGGGACGGTGACGATGCCGTCGTCAGTGACGTCACCAGTGACGATGCCGATGGCGTCATCAGTGACGTCACTGATGACGTCATTAGGGACGATGATGATGGTGATGCAGATGCCGATGACGTCATCAGTGACGATGACGATGCGGATTCCGAGGACGTCATTCGTGACGTCACTAATGACGTCATCAGTGATGATGACGATGCGGATGCCGATGACGTCATCCCTGACGTCACTGATGAGGTCATCAGGGACGATGATGATGCGAATGCCGATGACGTCATCAGTGACGATGCCGATGACGGTGACATCACTGAAGACGTCATCAGTGACGTCACGCATCCCATAATGCACCGTGCGGTTACGCCGACGGCGACGCCGCTAAAAGTGTGATGTGAGTGTGATGGTGAAAAAAACATTATGTGTATGTACTATCCCGGACAATATGAGCTGAAACAGCGCTCCGGCCGGCGCAGGGCCGGAGCGCTGTTTCGCGACTTGCGCCACCTGTCGCCTTGCTCTGCACACACGGCGCACCCTGAGGCCGAGATAAATTAACACTTGCGCTCGCTGCGCCACTGCGCTCTTCCGGCCATCTGCTAGTGAGAAGTCGTGTGCGACAGCGGGCGTGTGTGTGGTAGGGTAGGGCCGGCAAAGGGGGAGGGGGGGAGGGAGGGAGGGAGGGACAGAAGATTACAGTTATCGTCCGTCGTCCCTAGTCTGCATTTGTTTACTTCATTGTAATCCGTAGAATCACGTTAAAAAACGCAAGTAGGACATCGTGAAATATACGCCAAAATCTCTTAAAAGTAAACATTTGACAGAAATCTGTCTGGTTGGGAGTAATTAATGTTAAAAAATTTGAACATCAACCAAGCCCTTCTGTAGGGACCCAACGTTTCAAGGCCAATTCGGCCTCTTCTTCAGGGGCGACTACGGCTATGGCCGTTGAGGAGCAGTGTCCTTTTCTTTTTCTTCTACGGTGTGTGTCTGGCCTTCTTCTTCTACGGCTCTGCCTTTTTCAATAATGTGACGAAGCCCGTTCACATAGGCGGATGGTAAAGCCCCTAGAGATCTGTTGATGTTCTGTGGCGTTGTTTGAATGTGCCATGATTCTAGGAACAGTCTTTTTCGAGGATTTGTCTCAACGTCAACGATGCATGCGTTGTCGAAGTCGATGCGATGGTCCTTGACGTCGCAGTGCTCAGCGACCGCGCTACGCTCGTGATTGAACTTGCGCACGTCGTTTTTATGTTGACAGATTCTCTCTCGAAAGTTCTTCGTCTCGCCGATGTATGAGGCCGCGCAAACCCCGCACGGAATCTTATATACAACGCCTTGGGCCTTTTCTTTACCAGGGCGATCTTTTGGGCGTGGCACGAGTCGTCCAAGGTTTTTTTCTTTAATTTGTTTTTAATTTTTTTTTTAATTTTTGAATACGCCAACATCTGTATACCTGATTTAGGCCGGCTCCAAGATATTTACTTTTTTTATTTTTCATTGAGCACAGTTTAAAAAAATGGTAACCATACATGTTACTGCGAACATTTTGTAACCTTGATTGGTATAAAAAGGTTCAAAAATATTATTTATTCATGACTGGGCCCACGTGTTCGTTTCAAACAAAACAAGTTACTGAAATGACACCAGTGTTTTGTTTAAAATTCCTAGTCTTAATAATGTGTGACAAACAGTCCTATATTTGGCAGGAGAAGGAGCTTGAAACATCATCGAAATAATATTCGCAGAGGACGATGTCAGGCACGAAAGATTCATAGTCGGCGTGGAAGTTCAACTGCACTATATACAAGAAGATAAGGGCCATGGATGCACCACTGAAAAATATGCGCCGGTTAACGGCGTCAAGCAGTGTGTCGCAACCGTAGCAGCAAGCTTTGTTTCAATCGGCAGAAGTCCGGTTCAGGGGGTCCTGAGGCGCAGTAAAACTTACGAAAGAACTTAATACCGTGTCGTTTTCCCCTAACCCGCGACCACGGCTCTCATCCTCCCTGGTAAGGAATCAGATCGCGGCCACGATGTCTGGCTCGGCCCGAAGCCTCTCCGATTCTTCTCACCTCTTCCCACAATTCGCTGGCAGTGGCGCGGTAGAGGGAACGCAGTGACATGGCTACCTTGATGCGCCTCCAAACGTGTTCGCTGATTTTCAGATCGGCACCTTTTCGGGGCCAAGGTATAGCTCCGACAAGCGGCGCTCCTCGAGGAGATACGAGCGTGACAACGCATTTTCCACTTCGGCGCTTTCTTGAAATGCACTGAAATGCATGTTAGCTGAAAACATGGACATTGGGCTACGCGGCACACGCATCGTGATGGTGGTTCCGTCGGCGAATATTTTCGGTAGCAGACGGCCGGAAGAGTGGAGCGGCGTCGTGAGCGCAAGTGGGAATTTATCTCGGCCTCAGGGTGCGCAGTGTTTGCGGAGCGATGCGACAGGCGGCGCAAGTAGTACCGTGCACAGGCCGGAGAGTTGTTTCAGCTCATATTGTCCGCGATAGTACATGCTGTTTTCTTTTCGCTGCTGTGGGGAGGCAGAGGCTCGTCAAGCAACAACTGAGTTGCTTTTTTCTCTATCTCCCCTCTCCAAACGGAGAGAAATAAAGAGTTTAAATTTGAAGCCGTAAAAAGGCGCCTAAAAGCTGCACTCTAAAAAAAAAACAAAAAAACGGACAGGTACCGTTATTTATGAGCGACGGTGGCAATCGGACAACAGGCTTTCCGTCCTCGCTCATAGAGGGTTGCAACCTTTCCATCATTTCCACTCTGGTTTTCACCAGAGTGGAAAGGCTGAATTTCTGTAGGCGTCGTCCTAGATGTCGCCCTCGAGGTCCTCCTAGAAGTCGTCCTTGAGGTCGTCCTAGATATAATGCATTTCTCAAATGTATCTCGGTGCAGAGGTACAGATACTCGAATTTATATTCAGATACAACCGCGATACATCTGTGCCGCAATACTGCCCAGCCTTGCAAGCTTCTTTGTGAGATAAGAAAGCATACATTTGTCAACGTGTGCTGTGTATGACATTTTCGTGTCGACTAAGAATCAGGCACGGATTATGAACGGCGTGCGGACTATACTTCGGGTGCAAACTATCTAAAAAACACTTTTATTTTTGACACCGAATTCGCCCTGCAGACTATACACCGCTCCGAACTTTAGTCCAGGAAATACGGTGATACGGTTATTAGATTATTTTTATTTGTAGGTCTACGGACTTTTTTAGTTGAATTGATCTAACCAAAGATAATATGGTTTGGTGATATTTACAACATCGGCTGCCACTGAAAGTATTATTTAGCTCTTGATCTCAAGACCCGCATTGTACTTACGGCGAATTCCTCTGGTAGATCCGGGGCTCTTTCCGAAGTCCGCGAGGGAAGCAAAAATCTGCTCCGTGGGGCCCGCTCCAAACCGGAGAGCGGAAGATGAACTCGCATTTTTGGAGCTACCCCCCGGATACAGTCGGATGGTCTGGCATTCAAAATGCGCGCTGCTCACACTTCACAACTCGACCAACACGTCAGCCTACTGAGCCTTCCGATGGCCAGACAATACTGTCACTGTCGACCTGCGGAAGCAACACGCGACACAGGCCGTTCACATTATGCGTAAAACGGAGCCGATGTCGCACATAGCGAAGAAGGCGTCCGTGTTTGCCACCGTCTTAAACCGCCATACATTTCGGCCGCCTTGGAGCGGCGGGGCACGCAAAGCGATCGCCCTCGGTGGAGCTTATCACTGGTGAGACTTTAATAAAATCGAAGAAGTACAAAACCATCACTCACATGGTCGTTGTCTACTCTGTTCTTGCTTTATTGCGGAAGAAGTCTGCGGCATGCGTGACTCAATGGTAAACAATCGGTTGCGGATAAATGAACACCCCAACCTTGCGTCTGCTTTCTTCGGATCTTCTTCTGTTCCTGTTCTTCCTCTCGTAATCACAGATGGTAGCGCTTACGACTTTCCACACTCAAGTGCTGCCTCCGCACCCCCTGAACCATGCGACGTACCAGTGTACAAGCACCATCCGCGTAAACAATCGACCGACTAGACAAGACCGGACATGTTGGGCCTGCGATGTACATGCGTGCTGGCGAGTTCTGTGGAGATCTCTCGAAATTTACAGAGTCCTGTTCCCGTCCTCGTCCTCTCTGATTTATACTTTCAAGTTTTGTATCTATTAACCAACACGGTCGTTTTCAATTGCTACGGAGTGGTTTCGGCGCGGTCGGAAGCGCTCCACGGACTTGGGCTACCAACAGATCTGCGAGCGGAAGATGGCCAACTTGAGCCGGATCTGCCGGCGGAACATGCGGGCTCCAAAGCGAGCGCATTTGGCACGCTCCAAATCTTCGAGCGGATACACCATTAGAATTGCCCGTAAAATGTGCTTGCAATGTCCACGCTTCGGTTATCGGGAATGCATTTTTGCACTGCGCTGTCTATGGTCGCACCTAATCAATTAAAGTTGTCCGCTTTTTGCTTTAAAATATTTTTAGCTACAACACATTACACTCTTTAATATTGCTTAAAATGTTAAGTTAAAATACGTCTTGGTACGTTTTAGCATATTTTAGTTGGGTGAAAGTATGTAGTAATTCACATTACTATAGCAAAATCTTAAAGATATGAAAGGTGAAATGTGCATTATAAATGATTAACATCGTACGATTGTCTGCAATGCCCTTTTTATATTGATAAAAATGTATCCACCTTGTAGACTTGATAAAACTGACCACCTTTCATGAAGTGTACATAAGAAAATGAACGATGACACACCAAGTCATTTTAGTTAGCAACCCAAAACAGGAACTTTACTTCTAGTCCCAAAAATGTTTGCAATTTATTTGTTGAATACTTTTTCAGATATGCACTTCTTCAGAAATACAGTCTCATATTACACTGCATGAAGCAAGCAGATCCTTTACGGAGAATATTATGCGAAAGTTATCCTTTGGATTGGTATTTACTGGAACTCTAATAATAGCGACACATAGTCGGACGCGTTTACAAGACGTGTAGATGTATTAATTCTCTTAAAAGTAGTATAATACAAAAGTATCATTAAGCCGATTTGGTGTCATCAGGTATAATATTTCTTCTAATTTCTGTTTACAGATAAAGACTCGGGAAAAGAAGAGTATCCTAATGGATGTTGAAAGAATAACATCTTCAGTTGACAATAAAAATGATGTTATATAGTGCACGTTTTATTAATACAGCTCTATTAAATCTTTAAAAATACATTCGCAGATTTCTTACTTGATTGCTGTATATACTCGTTGCCTTTGAATTTCTTAATAATTCAGAGAACACATTTTGCGTGAAATTCTACAGTAAAGATGGGCATGGCTTTTTTACATTGAGAAGGCGCATTACGCCAACTCTAGTGAGCTTCAAGGCGGTACCATATTCTTCAAAATCTCGTATATTACGCCTAACGGTTTTATATTCATTTTGTATATATTGATCGATAGCCTTTTTGCAGAAATCACTCAGTTTTGTGCTTGTATTGTCTGTTGAGAAGTCCGGTTTTTCAAGTTAAAGCGTTTAGCGGTGCAAATGAAGTGTCCTTTCTGGCAGGTCAATTTAGCCGTCTTTTTAAATACCGGTTAGAAGCCTTATACCGGAAGTGATTAAATCCGTAAGAGGTGACGTTTTCTGGTTAATGAACGGATAATTCAATATGAACGCAGAATCAAACGTAGGGGTCTTTATGGAAAGGATATAAAAGATCAATATTGAAAACTTTAAAGTTTTTCACTTTACACGAGCTTACTGGCAGAAGTGGGACTCAAGGATACTCGCACGTAACGCCACTGACCAAGAAACGTTTTTGTTACGGTGTAATTTCATGGACAAAAGCGATCGTTTTCACTCAATCTCCCCCTTGCAAAATGTGATGACGTAACGTGGTGATGGCAGTACCTCGTATATCGTATATATGACGATATTTGAATGCGGTTCATAGATTGGACCCGAGCATTCCGTGGGCACTCGATTCGGGCTCGTGATACTTACTAGAGCACTGCACGGGCCCGGGCCAGCCCGAAAGCCCGAGCCCGGCCCGGCCCGCGGGCCGGGCTCGGGCCGGGTAGCACGTATTTTCTCGGGCCCGGGCCGGGCTCGGGCTTGAACAAAAAAGTTCTCGGGCCGCGCCGGCCCGGGCCGGCCCGAGCCGTGCCTGGGCAATTTTATGCCGTAAATCATAAATTGTTGTTGATAGCAAGAAGTTTGCACATTAATCTTTTAGGTTCATTGAATACAAAAAAAAAGCGAAGTGCAAATTCACTACAGCGTCGTTAAAAATAATAACTAAAAGACATCTTGAAGCTAGAAAGCCTTCAAGCTTTTTCCGTGTGAGCGAGGGTTGTGTTATAAGTTGTAAACAAAATAAAGTCCCAGTCATATGCTTGTCAGCCTGTCTGATTCATCGCTCTCAAAAATATCTAGTTCACTATTAGGAAGATTTAGAAAAACGTACGCAAGCGCTTTGGGTACCGTAAAAATAGCGTTGCGATGTAAAACCTATGGCGATGCTAATTTTAGCTTGCCCAAAGTGCTTGAGTACGTTATTCTAAGACTCCCTTATTGCAGAGAGCGCGACACTATTGGCGGCGTGTGCGAACTATAGGGGGCGCTTTCCAGCTATCATCATCATCGTTTGTGACGTAAGCAGTAGGACTGGTGGATGCCTCCTCCTAGGTCGGCCGCGCTACGTTTCGGTGCTCGGGTGGTTGAGATCGTTCCTTTTAAAGTTTTCTAGACGCGACAAAGGTTGTTTCACGCGTTGTCGAAGCGCCGAGATGGTGGTGTACTGCTCGGTACCGCAGTGCAACACCTACCACGGTGAGACGGGCGCAAGTTTTTATTATTATCCGCGCGACAGGAAAGTCAGAAAGGAGTGGCTGACCAAGTTGAAAATGGGCAAGACGAACTCGAAAAGCTCTCGCGTATGTAGTAAGCACTTCGATGAAAGTGACTTCGTGTACCCTTGGTTCACGCAGTTCCGTACGAATGCTTGGAAACAACTCCAGAGCCGTGCTAATTCCTTACCTTGGACGGAAGCGTCGGTATCGGCGAGCTCCATACCACCACAACGACAACGCGCGCGTGCACAGTTGTCCCCTCACGCCCTGCTGAATGCGAACTTAACGCTGCTAGATTAAAATTAGATTAAACTAATCAGGACTAACAGACAAAGAATCGCCACACGCTTAATCCAGAACAAAAGAAAGTCAGCAAGCACTACCAGCGCAACCGCGCATCCGCGTTGGACTGCGCGCGCGCTACCAAGTTCTAGGCTTGCTCTCAAACATCTTAAAGCTGGTATCTATCAAGAGAGCTTAGGAGGGGCTGCCGTTCAGTCCCACAAAAGCTCATGACACGTCATAAAATTTTAAAAATAATTATCAATCGTCCCTGCTGTAAACTAACAGAAATGTCTCATACGATTACATATAGCGTCGTCTGCTAGCATCCTACTGACTAGGTTACAGAAAGCATCCGCGAGGCGGCGCCACCCAAAGATCTCGTCGCCAATATTAGCGCGAACAAGCGATCGTCGTGTTTTTATGCTTATCTCATAGAATCAAAACGCTGTTTTCAAAAATATTAGTGTCTTTAGAAGTGCTCATCTGGGCCACAGACCTAAGCGGTATACTTTGGTGCCTACTAAAACCATTTCGAAGTAAAATTCGAAAAAAGAGCCAACGTCCTGTTCGCGGTATCGGTGTCGCGTAGTGTACAAAGTCCGTTCCGCGCTTGCACGTTTTGGGAACCATCTTGAAACAAACGTTTTAAGGGGTTAACTAGGAATATATTAAACTTAAGCTTGCCTGAAAGGGTTGTATATTTTAAGAACGCGTTGACATGTAAAGCTACTTCAGAACATATTCTTAAACAGAAAAGGTGCGCAGGCCAGGCTTAGAACGATGGAGACTTTTTGCGAAGAGGTTGCGATGTGCAGGGCCTTATAAAAGTAGGTTGAAACGGGACACGTTCAAACGCAAAGGGTGTTTCGGAAACTGGTTCAAATAAGAAGGGCGTTTAGGGAATAAATCGAAACAGGACAAATTCAAACTAGAAGGGCCTTTAGGGAACTGGTCGAAACGGGACGGGTTCATATGGGAAGGGTGTTTAAAGAATGGGTCGAAACAGGACGGGTTCAAATGGGGAGCTCGTTTCGGGAGCGGGTCGAAACAGGACGGGTTCAAAGGGAAATGGGTTGTTTCGGGCTACAGCTATCGGGCCGGGTCGGGCGGGGCCTTGAAATTAACAATTCTGTCGGGCTCGGGCCGGGCCCGGGCCGTGTCTCTTTCGGGCCGGGTCGGGCCGGGCCTAGAAATCTAAAATTCTGTCGGGCTCGGGCCGGGCCCGGGCCGTGTCTCTACCGGGCCGGGTCGGGCCGGGCCTAGAAATTCCGGCCCGTGCAGTGCTCTAATACTTACTAGCTCGAGAGGTATTCGGGTAGTGACCCGTGTCCAACCGCTGCAACGACTACAATAGCCGAATCATAACAATGTCTGGAGCTCAGCGCGTGTTCTGTGCTTTGCCGACCCCAGCGCGTGGCTATGATCAACATTGGCGGCATATAATTTGCTCCAGATCACGTGGCCGCTTGTTTTGGCTGCGAGTTGAGGAAGTGAACGCTGCTCGTTTTTTTTTTATTTTTTTTTCGGAGACTCCTATAGCGTGGGGTGAAAAACGAACGGGTGTTTTATAGGTCATTAACGTCAGGGACCCATTCTTAACGGTATTTACGCAAAGTAAAAAATTGTTGCATCGCCCCCTTAAAAGGTGGTCAAAGGAGGAGCACAAGAAAGTCGACGTTGCCCGACCTGCCGTCGTTGCTCAATACAATATCAACATGGGAGGCATCGACCTTATGAAGGTACGTTTCGTACTACCGGGTATCGCTTTGGACTAAGAAGTGGACAATTCGTCTCTTCGCCCATTTCTTGGACATGGCAGTATGCAATGCGTGGGTGTAATACCTGAGGGACTTTGAATTAGAGGACAGAGAATGAAAGAAGCTCAGCTTAATTGATGTTGAAGCTGACGTTACAGAAACTCGCATCAGAGCAAAAAATTCACGTGAAGTTCCTGCTGAAAGTGTCTCGAGGTCTGCTACAGATGGACAGAGAAATACCAGAACACCTGCTCCAATACCAAACAATGATGCCAGGTTAGATGGATTCAGGCATTTTACTGACCATATGAAACTAGGGAGTTCAATGAAATGTAGAAACTTCGGCTGTGCGGTAAAGACCAGGGTCAGGTGCTTAAAGTGCAACATGTTTTTGTGCCTGCAAAACAAAAATTGGTTTCTTAACTTTCACACGACGTGACTACCCAGGGACTCAATTGAGTACCATCATTTTTCTAAATAATAATTTTCAAAATTTTAATTTACAAAATATTTTTGTGATGAGTCGGTATGTCTGAATAAGGAAACACTGTTTTCTTTGCAATCATATTGCCATTTTCGTCCTGGTAGTAAAGACTAAGAACCTTCAGCGCGCGCGGCCTCTGCTGGCGATTCAGATTGCGACCTTGAAAGTTTGTCTGAGACACTGAGCGTTATAGAAAAGGGGAGAGGGGTTAGAGCAAAGCGCTTGCCTTTTTGCGAGGAAGTTCGACTGACGTGGTAGCACAACGAGGTGAGGCTGAAGGGAGGAATAGTTTTTTTTTTTTTTTTCACATCGGGCGGATGGCACCCCTAAAACTGAATATAGTACAACTTTGTGGAGGACATGAGGTTTTTGACGTATTTACTCATGTTGGAGCGACAATATTGATCAAAGATGACATTAGAATATTGAGCAAATAATGACACATTTTGCCAACCGGTTACATTATACACCTTCCGCGTCACGACTTAGTTCTCGTGGCCACCACCACGCGGTTGCGAATCGCCAAATATTCCCGTTCTTTTCTTGTCTATTACGAAACGGAATCGCGATATTTCAAAAGAATTAGGCGGTTTCTCTGTTCCTTTTGGTAACATAAACAATGCAAAAATGAAAAACTGTAAGTTCTTTCCAAGTTAATATTGTTGGATCGAGCCTTTAAGCGGTGTGGTAGGCCAGCTTGGAGCGCCTGCCTCCGGTTTTGCAGGATCGTACTGACTGTCTTCAATCGTGGTTGGAAAGTCGGCACTGGAAATCGGAGACCGTTTCGCTGACTGATGCCGCGGGAAGGGCGAACTTTCTCGATCTTCTTGCGCGCCTGAGGTTGTTTTCTTGATTCGTAGATATACCCCCTTCCTCCTTGGTTACGTGTCTCAGCTGTTCGACGTATCAGTTTCATGTATTTCCATCGTTTGTGCGAATCTCATATGTTCAGTTTCCTAGAGCACGGACGACGCCGCCTTTCGGCCATTTCTTGCCTTTCCTGTAGTTTCTTGCACATACCTGGTCGTTATGATGTAGGCGTCGTTCTTTAGTGTTGCGCGAGGCGTGCTGTTTCACTTGTTTTGATCACACGACTTCCGTTATTGATGGTCGAAGAAGATCGAACCTTGTGCACAATTCGTCTCCGGTCATCATTTTAACACGTGTTGAGCCAGTTGTCGTGTGCGGGGTCGTCCGGTATGCCCCCAAGCAGTTATGGCATGCCTCTTCCATGGTCAGCCCCGACTTCAGGCTTGCCTTGGCAGACTTCTTGAATATTCCCACGAAGTTTTCTGCTGCACCGTTCGTTGCGGAATGGTTCTGGGGTTAGAATGACTGCTGCTCTCCGTTTCTTGTCATGAAATTTCGGAATTCGCTTGAAAGAAATTGCGGGCCATTGACAGTCACGATCTTTTCTGGCGGTCCATATCTTGCAAAGAGAGTTAAAAACACTCTTTTGGTGGCCTCCGAAGTCGTCGTCCGAAGTCATTTCAAGTAGGCATCAATGATCAGCATGCAATTCCTTCCTTGAAAGGGTCCTGCGAAGTCTGCAGGCAGTTGTTACTATTTATTTGTTGGGTATTCCCACGGGTGTATGGGAACTTTCGGTGCCTCATTGCTGACTTCCTGGCACGGTCGATAACTTCGGACCATTGTTTCGATATCATGATTCAAAAGTGGCCACCACACCTAGATTCGTGCCATTCCCTTAATCTTTGTGATTCCCGCATGACCTTGATGCCAGTCGTTCAAAACGTGTTTTTAGTACCTCGAGGGTACGATGACGCGTGTTCCCCACATTACGCAGTCGAGCTCCACGGTTAGTTCCGTTCTGCGACGGACGTAATGCTCGAGGTCATCGGAATTTATTTGTTCCGGCCATCGTTCCGTGGTGAGTCGTAAAACCTTTGACAGCACGGTGTCCTTTCGTGTCTTTCTGCTCATTAGCTTATTTGTGAGTGGAAGTGCTTGATATGTTTTTAGATGGAGAGATTTAATTTCGGCCATTGTTGTAGTTTCTGATTTTGTAGCGCCGTTGTCAGTCATTAGGAGCCGTGGCTGCTTTTCCGCGACCACGTTCTTATCGGCTCGCACATACTTTATGTCGAAGTCATACCCTGACAAGATGATCGCCCATCGCGGCATTCTTGCTGCATCCGTGCCTGGGATTTCCTTACTGGGATTGAAAATCGATTCCAGAGGTTTATGGTCCGTCCACAGCCTGAAGCGGCGTCCAAAGAAATACTGGTGAAATTTCTTTACGACTTCTACTAGACTCAGCGCTTCTGTGTCAATCCGAAAGTAGTTTTGCTCACATTTGGAAAGCGTTCTTGACTTGATGGCGATTGGCCTCCGTTGCTGGTTAGGAAGTGCGTGTTGAAGTACTGCACCAGTGCCATGGCTCGATGCGTCACAGTGCAGTTCCAGAGGAAGTGCAGGGTCACAGTGCACTAGCAGACCTTTCTTAATGAGTGGCTCCTTCGCTTTGTTCAGGCTTCCTGGCTTAATCTCAGACATTTCCCCTTTTACCTTTTCGCCGAAATTAATGTAGCGAATGTAGAATGTCGGTTGTTTTCCCGATTAACTTTCCGTAGTAGTTCAGCAGTCCCAGAAATGCTCTGTGTTCTTTTTAGTCTTTGGGTGCCTTCGCTTGTAGGATTGCATACATGTTCTTGGGATTTGGGTGGATTCCTTGCATGCATACGACATATCCAAGGTACTCGATGGAGTTCTGCATGAAGCAGCATTTTTCCTTTCCCAAGCGACAGCCACTATTTTTGAGTTTTTGCAGTACCCTGTCAAGGTTCCGCAGGTGATGTTGATCGTTCGTGCCAGTTACCAGGATATCCTCCTGAATTGCGCCTCCGCACGGCAACTTCCCGATCTTCAGTGACGCGATGGAAGACAGCTGACATTAGGGTTATTCCAACTTATTCTGTTTGCATGATAGAGTCCTCTGTGTGTGTTGATCACGGTGAGATTTCTTGATTCTTCCGCAAAGGTATTTGGAAGTAGGCTTGTTCGCAATCCAGCTTGGTGTACTTCTCCCCATGGAAAATGTTCACAAAGTTATCTCCAGTTTTTGGTAGTGGGTACTTATCTGGATTTAAGGCTGAGTTGAGTGTAACCTCGTAATCACTGTATATATGGACTTGTCAACTTCCTTTCATCACTGGAGCGATTGTGGTCGCCCACCCACTCCTCATCACAGGAGTGATTGAGTCTTTCTCAAGACGATCCAGCTCCTCCTCGATCTTTTTTCGGAGAGCGTATGGAACTAATTTTGTTCTGACAAAACTTTAATTGAATACGTTCATTCACGCAGAGTTTTATGGCGTAGTCCTTCAGTTCTCCCAGACCTTCAAAGTGGGAATCGTGTTTCTCAAGCTCACTTGCGAGAGTTAGACTTCTGCTCCCACGCTGTGTGCCTCCGTCCAGTTCACTTGAAAATCCTGAACCCATGCCATTCTCAGTATGGCAGGTCCCCCATTCTTCACCACTTGGATTTCATGACGCTTGACTTGCCCGTTGTACCGCATCTCCACTTAAATTATTCCCTCTTGAACGATAACCTTGCCAGTGTACGGCTTCAGCGTTATTCCCGAAGGTGTCAAGTGGATATATAAAGAAATTTCTTAAAACGTCTATAGTTTGATCACTGTCACGCGTGAGCATGTGTCGATTTCCATCTGAAGAGGTTTGTTGCAAATCTCCACGGTTACTGCGATGGGTTTCGGGTGGCTTGAGTCGTTGAAGTAAAGCGGTGTTTTGTCTCTCGAGTCCTGTGTGGTGAAATGGTTAGTGAAATTTGGTTTATCGTTCCTTTTTTTTAATCTTGGTGATCACTTCTCCTGTCGCGGCAGATCATTTGGAAGTGTCCAGTTCTTCCGAATGTTTTACAAGTCTTCTTCCTTGCAAAGCAGGTTTCAGGGTCGTGATTATTGATGCCGCAATTGTGACAGGGGATCCTGCTTGTGCGAGATTTTCCTTTTCCCTCGATTGCCTTTTTCGGAAGTGACGTCTTGTATTTCCGCCCATGGGGGCCAAGTGATTGACACCTTGCTGGGTCTCGGTGTCGCTCTTTCGTGGCTAACTCCATCGAAGTGGTAACATCCACCGCTGCCTTGAATTTCAGCGTCGGTTCAGCCAGCAGCTTTTCGAGGATGTTTCCGTTCTTAATGTCGTCAGAGAGCTTTTTTCGGATCCGGTTGTTGAGAGAAACACCGAAGTTGCATTGCAGGGAAAGTTGTTTCAGCTCAGCTACGTAGTCTGCGATGGCTTCGTATTCCATGTGCTTCCGGTGTAGAAGTTGTAGCGTTCAACCGTTTCATTGGGCGTCGGGTTGAACGATGTGTACACAAGTCTTGGTGGTTAGTTTTGCAGGTGCCACCAAGTTTCTTATTTGTCCGTGCATTTCTCGTCCGGCAATAGTGAGAATAATATCTGCTCGCTTTGACTCCAGAATGTCGTTAGCAGCGAAAAACACTTCGACTCTTTGGATGTACGAAGACAATGATTCCGATTTTTGATCGAACTCTTCAATTTTCCTGATGCGAGGTATTCTTTAGGTTCGAGATGGGAAGTCGCTCACGTTACAACTGTCTCCTTTGTTCCAATGTCGCTCAGTTTTTTTTATATCCGTCTTTGTTGCGTGAATCCCATCCTCGTCGCCGTTGTAATGTACCGGTGAATTTGGGATAATGCAAGGATATATTTGTTCAACTGTTTAGGTTACAATCGGTTGGTGTTATGAGAAGCGTTTTTTCTGGTCTGCGACCGCGCTCAGTCTGTGGCCTCAAGGCGTTCCGTGCTTCTCCGTGGCACGCTTTGCTCTCCCCTGCCGGTCTTTCCGGTTGCATCCGCCGTTGTTCGGTCACGCACGGGGCGCCATATTGTTGGACGGTGTTCGCAGAGCATGCTGAGAAGTAGCTCTTATTTATCGTCTTTAAAGATCAACGAATATGATTGCGTAGAGCGGATGTTGAACGTGTATCTTCCTGCAATTCTCGCAGGCAGCGAAGCCAAAGCTATAGGTAGCCGTGCGCTCTCGTACCTTGAGCACCGATCCACGCTGTGCACGCGCGGCGTTAACTTTTTTTGAAATACCTGAGAACGTTGTCCTGAAGCACTGTTTTAAGGATACACCGCGAGCAACGTCCAACAAAGTGGTGTTCCATGTGATACTCCCCCCCCCCCCCCCCCCCCGCTCCTCCTTCCCCTATGTCGTATTCGCTATACTTGGCAAACATGAACATAATACACGGCAGTTTTGCATGCGCTGTGATCCGTCGAAAACTAGAACGAGAACTGATTGATTGTTCAAAGATAATTTACTACCTCACAGAGCAAGTCACGTATGTGTTTTGGCCTTTACATCTAATTGTCTTGTTTAGCGTAATAAACATTTTGTTTCCGAGAGGAACTAAGACGGAATTTTGTTTTAGTTTGGACACTCACTTATTGTGGATCATAACAGCAAAGTGAAGGATTTTGTATACAATGCTTTACATTTTATTACTTATTATTTTGCGTTCCAACATCCTACATTTTTTTGGTGACGTGCGTCATGCTCTTCAAGTTTGTTATGTGTATTTTATTGGTAATTCACGGAAGTTTATACACGGGCAGTGGCATTAAAATTGCATCTAAATGTTAAAAAAAGTTACCTCCTATTTCATTCGTTTGCTTACGGGACTTTCGCATTGGGGATCATTGCTCCGAACAGTTGCGGTCCGGGAGACGCACTGTACACTTCCCTTGTCATATGTTAGCCATTAAAGACAGAAAGTCTTATAAAAAAGGTATATGCCACTTTTAGATATAAGATGTGTTCTAGAAAACATGCGAGAATCTGACCGAACCGCAAGATTAATAAATATATTTCAATCTTAGTTTTTTTTTTTTTTTTAAGGTTTAGAACTCGTGACGGGAATGAAAATGAAACTGGCATTTGGTATACGTAGTCTACTTTTGACAATCTCGCACAGTTTTCAGATGTGAGGTAAGGTCACCCCGTCCACAACCATGAACACGGAAAATTTAGATTTAACGAATTTAAGATAATCAAAGTCGATTCTCGCCTATGTTCAGTGCATTAAAACGTGCCGGAGCAAACGTTATTTTTAGCCTTTTGCGTCAATAGCTTGCCAGGTGTAGGAGTTTTGATATTTTTGTAACATTTTATCTGCACTATATCATTGCGTTATCGTCAAAACTATAAAATTTATAAGGAGTAAGGTTCTCAGTCGTTGCCTGGAATAATTGAGGCTTACTTTGATAAAGAACATACCCACGAAACTACTGTGTTTATTTCTAAACTAACGCAATAGGCCACGATATTGATTATTAGAAGGATTGTCATTTTACATTTTCTGAATATATGTAGCGACGTGTATGTATTTTGTTTATTGACAGACCGTCCTCTGTATTTAAGTGTCATTGTGTTTTTGCTCTTGAGCGTTTTTATATATGGGACGCCACGTAAATTTCTCGAGGCTGACAGCAGGTGCTGCTATTAGCCTCGAGAAATTTACGTGGCGCCCCCTTATGGGGAACCGAGGTGACTTCACGCAGAGGACACAATTTTTCCCTGACTTGCCCCGCTCGCCTTGTGGAGGTTGTGACGACGTTAGTTGTCGGCACGATCGCTTCTATTTACCTTTTTAGGCTCATTTTTCGTAGGAAGAGTAAATTTTTATATGAGGTCTCATAGATGGCGAATTGGCCGTTTTTCCTGCTAGCATACAAACACATTTCCAGTATCCGTGCGTTTCCTAAAAAATAAAACATGACTGCATACGTGTACGAACAATATAATTAATTCACGAAGAAGCCATATTTATATAAAACAACCCTGTTTCACGAGCATTTCAAAGGCCTTCAGACCCAAGGCCTTCAAAGCATCCGCGAACCAACATATGCAGAGCATGCGCAAATTCGGGTTCGCGAGCTAATTTGCCAACCGCCCGAAAGCCATTCATGGCCGCAAAGCGGGGTGTAATTTTCTCGTAACTCATGAACATGCAGTCAACAGCAAAAACACTTGCGCCACCGGTCGCCGAAATGGAAAAGGTGGAGCGGCAGAAAACGGATGAGAGGAGAGACACGTGACTGGCGCCCCGCTGCGGCGAGACGCCGCAGCGGCGCGTTTCGCCTTGCTCCGGCGTCTCGCAGAGGACCCGAAACACACAAAAAGTGCGTTTCGGGTCCTCGCCACTGGGAGAGATGTGCTCTGGCGTCCAGGTTCTCCGAGGAATGTCTCTCTGATGCTCTGTGCACCAGCTATTCGCCCTCCAAATCTGCGACACGGCACTCTATGGCACCGTCGTCGAACTGCCAGGCTTTGTGAGTATAGAGGAGTCTATGATAAAAGTGAAAAACACACTTAGAAATGTACGGAAGCGCGTTGGCATTGGTGTTATCCAGCTTCTTGTACACCAGGTAAAAGAATTCCCGCTCCTCCAAATGCTTGCGGCACACAATGGCCGACGTTGACGGTCCTTAGTTTGATTTCCTATGCATTCTTTAACCTCGCCGTGTTTCGGTAGTGAAAGCTGATACCGGCTTCTTTTCGTGATTTGCATTGCGGCACTGAACAGCAGGTCAGCATGATCGCAAACCAGGAAACGGGGGCAGGGATGCCAGCCGGGTGCGAGATCGCGTAGCGGACTCCTGTCCCTGAAGTCACGGTACGCCTCACCCAATCAGGGTGCGTCGACCGGAGCGACGTTTGTGCTTGCTATCGTTGCTAATGATGCCGGAGCATCGGAGCTACAGGTTTTTTCTGTAAAATAAATAAAGAAATGAACAAGCACCATCAAACAACCAAATAAACAAACTAACGAACGAATTAATGCATGAATGGATGAATAAATGAATAAATAAAATATCTCTGCTCGATTTCATAAATTATTTCCCTGAATATGCGGAACCGTAGCTTTGGGAGTACTAAGAAGACACGACATTTGAAGACAGGGTGTTTATGTAACGCAGAGGTGAGAATCAGTGTGTTGATTATACGATGCACACATTTACGAAGAAAACACAAAATAACGAACATACATGTTTGTACGTCCGTTTATGTTTCCCCCTAAATAATTGCATTATATAAACCACAGAACTGAGTTTATCAAATGTAATCTATTCAGTTTCTCCGAATGAATAGAAAGAGTAGAGCCCTCAAGCCCATTCTTTTTAATATTCCTGTCTAGAGTTTCTCGGAACTGTAGCGACAGCTTCTGTGCGGAACGTAAGGGTGCACCTGAGTACTCGGGATAATATGGTTTCTAGCAACACAACACATTCAAACTACAATTAAGTGTCTCATTGATAACCACTCAAGGGAATGAAAGAATTATTACCCGAGTAGTCACGAGTACACTTTATTGGGTTAAAACCATAACCCTGCTTGAAACTTTGCCGGACATTCACTAAATGTGTAGAATCATTTGACCCCAAAAAGTTCCAAGGGATATGCCTCGTGGAAGCACCCTTCAGAGTTGAAGAATCAATCATTGTTGAAGAGCTTATGTAGTGAAATACATAACTTTTAGTCTATGAAGTTTCGAGTGAGATTTGGATGTTGAATATTTTAATGAGTCAAAATAAACCCAGTGTTTGTAATGAAAGTTGGTGTGCCTCATCGAATACCACTAAATCAGTAAACTTGAGTCTCAGAGTGTATGTCAGGGTGGTGTTGACAAAAAGTTTCCACATGTCACACACTTGAGGGAAAGTGCAGATGATGAGCAACGGAAAAATACCCCAGGTGCATTGCATTTATTGCATAGGTAACCTAGACATTTTGAAGTTGCTGGTTAATTTCGACAACTGGAAAACGCTCTGATGATAATTCGCTGGTACTCCCACAATTGTGGGACAATGGGTACCTCAGAGCAATGGATATTTTGTCTTCTATATTTGAGAATACGTTCCCATGTTTTTACTAGTTCACATTCCCTCTGTGATCCGTGGCAAACTAGAGCGAGAACAGGTTGATAGTTCAATATTTATTTTTTGTCTTATGGAATATTCAAGTTAAAAATTGGCATTAGCAAATAATATTCTTGTTTAAAATAACAAAGTTTCGTAAACAAGAGGAACAAACATGGGATTTGAGCATGGTACGAATTCACACTGTGACGCATAACTCGAAGGTCATTATTCTGTAGGCGCATGCCTGCTAACTTATGAAGTGCTAGTTCACACTCATTTCTCGTGAATATGTGCGTCATGCTCTTACATTTTAGGTGTGTTTCACTTCAATTATCAAAAGTTCATGTATGAATAGTGACCCGAGATAAATATGCAACTTAAAAAACCTCTGTCGTATTTTATACACGTCACCTGCGAAATGGCACTCACCTCTACATGCCTTTTAAACTTCCTATCTACACGTGCCTGAACTGACCTTGCATTTGTTAACTTCAACGCAAAATATTTTATGTGTTCGGCAGCTGGCATTTTTCCGGTTTTGCATTCTTGACGCGGAAGACCGTCATATGAATGCTGCTGCGTGAGCATTGGGGTGGAGCTTGTGACATCACTAATCGAGCATGAGTTCAAGCCGAACAATGAGACAATACTCGACTGTTCATCGATTTTACATGAACCGCAGCCGAACACTGACAGACCATTGGCCTCCAATCTCTGACCCGCTGTAGTGTTCGATGACTTAAAGAAAATCCAGCACTACGGCCTCGTTAAGGCCCATTCGCGAAGCGGCTTTCGACAGCGTTAAGGCTGAACTCCATGGAGCGAATATGCGGAGAATAACCTTAAAGTTGTCTGTTTTCGAAATCTTACTCGATTATGTTGTAGTCTGGTTCAGCCGGTCAAGATATTTGTTTAGGAGGAGAAGAATCTAAGCATGTCCGGTCGTCAGGACATCTAGTTCCGAACACTCGAGCCACAAGACACGCGAGCCCGTGCTCCGGGCTTGATGGCGCCCTTGATGAGACCCTCTGCTACATCTCTCCTGTCTCGAAGACTGGAACCGCTGGGGTGCTATGCGTCTTCACTAAGAATACCATGGAATGAGTTGCAGATCATACGGTGGACCTCTGAGGCTCGCAGGCATTAGAAGGTCTGTTGAAGACGCGGGGCATTCCTCTAGTTAATCTGTGCTGACCAGAAACACGAGGTCATATGAAACATCTGATGTCACTCGGTCCTTCAGGTAATAAGCATGAACACGTCGAAGTTTACGGTTCTTTTCCAGGACCTCAAAAACAACTGTCAATTCTTTTTTTAAACCCGCCCTTTATCCAGTGCTGCTTTCTCAGCCGGTGCTTGATCTATACTTTTTGGTATGCTTCAAACGAGCGCGAGTTCTTTGGGCAGACCTTTCGAGACATGGAAGGTTTAAATTATGTTTTTAAGAAATCGAGGACCGTCCTTTAGTGTTGGTGGTTTAAAATTTCGCATGGTGGCTTGCTGGTGGAGGTGTGGGGAGTAATCTGGTGTCGCATCAGGAAATCTTGCAGGTTCTTCCAGCTGTCCTTCACCTTTGCAGGCGGAGAGCGGATCTTGAACGTCCTCACAAATTTCTCGCCCTGACCATTCGATTTGGGATGATTCGGTGGCGTGAGAAGATGATAAATGCCGTTTAGAGCCAGAAATGGCTTACTTTGGAAACTTATGAACTGCTGTTCATTGTTGGCTACCGAATTGTTCTGGTAGTCCATGGTGCTCCTATCTCGATTTCTTGGTCAATCATTGGCCACGAAATATAAGATCGCGCGAGCATTGATTCCCGAGTGGCGTGTGTAATCAGTTAAACGGATCTAACAAATAGTCTGTTCAAATCGATCTTGAGCATGTCGATCTGCGTTCGCCCAATCAAGTTCGTGTGTCTTTTTCCTGTCCCCACAGCTTCCCGCGGTGCTGTCTGGTGGCCTAGTGTGGCACTGAGAACACATGGTTCCTTAAGAGGAATTCTCTGGTTCTTGAAGCGCAACACAGGTTGCACTCTGCTCGAGTGGCGGCTATCCTAACTCCTCCCAGGTTTCGATGTCCACTAGCGTCAGCTTGGAGACAGTGTCCACTTATAGATCAGTGGGGATCCCTTGAGCAAGACAGGTGGTGAATTCGTCGTCTTTATTGCGAGTAGCAAACAGGTATATGACGGTTTCGACGTCCCGTTTGCGATTTCCCCGGTGTTTGTTGCGGTCGCTGGAGCGCAAATCGCTGTTTGACCTTGCTTGCCGCAGTTCTGGCGGGTTTCTATCCAATATTGACAATGTTACTTCATGTGGTTGCTATTGAGGCACCGGAAACACTTGGCTTGGCCAGAAGTAGGATGCTTTACTTCGTGGACGTGCAGCGCATTTTTGTCTGGATGATTCAACTGGCGGGACTCCGCTTCAGGCCTGAGGTGCACTCTAGAAAACGTGCGTGCGTCACTTTTCCCTCACAACAGTTGGAGAGTCAATCACAGAAATTTACGAAGGCAGCTCAGCGAAGAAACTGCCGAAACATATCTTTAGACTAAAAAACGCAGTCTGAGTTGTGACATTAGGCAATGCAAGCGTGACGTTTTCCATTTCTATAATTTCATAACTAAGACTGTATTTTTTGGTCTAAGCATATGTTTCAGCATCGTCATTCGCTGTGCTACCTACTTAACTTGCGGTGATTGGCTCTTTGAGTGTTCTGCGGGAAAGTGGACGCATGGGCTTTTTTTTTTTAGTGTAGGACTCAGCCAGCAGCAGAGCACTGTCTAGGGACTGATCGCTCTCCATTACTCAACGTGCCCGGATGCGTAAGTCATAGAGACCACCAATGAATGCCGTCAAAAGTGAACAACTCCTGGCGTTGGTTTCAGTATCACATTTGCAAGTCACAATAATAGACCGCAGTCTTGTCAGGAAATCTTTCAGGTTTTCCGATTCCTCTTGACGTGCCGAAAATAGCTTGGCTCGCTCGAACCCTTTTTAATTTCCTCGGGACGAAGTGATCCTGGAGCTGTGTGACCAGGTCTTTATACCTTAGTTTGGAGAAATTTAGAGGTTGAACCAGGGTGCAAAACATCTGAAACGTGGTTGACCAAAGTGAAGCTTCCAATAAATTATTTTTGTCGACGTCGGCAGTCATCTTCGCGACGTCCAAACAAGCATGAAATCTTATCTGGTAGAGTTTCTACACTTCCTTGTCGGAGTCAAACGTCCTAGGGCCATGAAAGCGGTGGTTGCTGGTGTCCACCACGCTTCGGTAGTTGGAGTTGCCGCTGATCCTCAGGAGCCCTTGGTTTTAGTCGCCAATGTTGAATTCTGGTTCAGCCCGTCAAGATATTTATTGACGAGGAGCAGAATTTAAGCATGTTCGGCCGTTAGGACATCTAGTTTCGAAAACTCGAACGACAAGACACGCGAGCCTGTGCTCATGGCTTGATGGCACTTTTGATGATGATAGTAGGCTGTTTACTACAGATTATATCCGAGTTGCTCTCGAAAGTAACATCACATAATAAAACGAGCCGAGCGGCAAGGAACCCGTGTAGGTTTTCGAACGCCAATACAAAAAACCATCGCTCTGAAGTGAGATGGAGGTGATTTCGGAGGAAGGCACAAGGTGATGCATCGACTATGTTGGGTCACCAACGGCTCGCTACTTTCTATGCTGACAGCCGATCTTTAACCAAGATTACCCAAGTGTTAAAGAGAAGGCTGGAAACGTATGTACACACGCCGAAAAAGAGACTATCAAGCAGTACACCTGGACATAATGCGACATGCCCCCTGTTTCTCTAATATATGAGTGACTATATAGGTCTCACAATTTTTTCCGAAGGAACTCGAGTCTTTCCAGATCCCATTCATTACTTAGCAACGACTTGTGCTTTCAACACCCGTATACTGTGTCAGCATATCGTTCGTTTTAGGTGAGATATTTACCATAAATGAATATTGACTGCTTTTCATAGATTGCTATACACCGTTCTTCTACAGCGGACGCTACGATTCAACTTCAACAGATCCAATCAAACAGCGCTAAAAGTGCATCTGCACGGCGCTCATCATCAATGCTATGATATCGCCTGCTAAACCAATCCTGCACAGTAAATGTCCCGTGGTTTCGCGCGCTTTCTTTATTTTTTTTTTTCGTGTGTGTGTGTGTGTGTGTGTGATTGCTTCTGCCGGTAGCAGAAAACCCACAAAGGCCAGGAACCCCGTGACGATGCTCTTTCGATGGTGCCTGAGTGGCTCCTCGTGTCCTAGCGTCGGCTTCGCTTGAACTTCAAGCGAAATAAAGTATAAGGTAAACAACAGAAAGAAAAAAAAGATCCGTCACTGACCGGATAAAACATACAGGATCTGTCTTAAACTTTTCACGCGCCTTGCTTCCCGGTCGTTGTCTTACAGTTTAACGGACTTCCGCTTTGTGTTTTCAGGCACTCTGAACCATTTATTAAAAAAAGAATATAAAATTATAGAAATCCTGTTCCTCTCTATAAAAAAAAAAAAAAAAAAAAATTAAGGAAAAATATTTTTTTTTTTTTTATTTTACAATAGGAAAGCAGCACAAAAGTATCGTTGAATTTCTGAGGCGATCACCCTCACTGCTGTTTTTTTCTTTAATATAAACATATTTTGTTGTTATGCTTTTTCACTTTAGGATATTTTTGCTTAAGCAAATGCGTCATTCCAAAGTTCATACACCATGCGGAAGTTGCTTGCCTTTTGGCGCTGGCTTTTGTTTCTCGGAAGATTCATAGGATTGCTATTTTTTTCTTTTACTTTCAGATCTCCTTCATGTGAGGTTAAAGAGAAGCAGTTTTTTTTTTTTCGAAATGAGCCAAATACAGAAATTGAAATTAAGCGAATTTTGGCTGAAAATTAGAGTACGTTTATCTGGATATCTATCGTCTCCAAAATGTATTAATCTCAAATCGGCCCCATATTATGCGATACAAAACAGTGTAAAGGTAGCCACGGTACAGGGCTGAAAGCTAGTCCATTAAGCAATCATTTCTGTTTAGCTCCATTTCGCATCACATAAATTTGGCTCATTTCGGAAAAAAACAAAACAAAGAAACTCTTAATTTACAGAACGCATTCGCAGTAACACAATAGCAATTAGCCCTGAAGAAGATAGTAGTGCAGAAGAATATCCTGTTGATTTTTATTGCCGCCCCTACCGAAAAAAAAAAACTGTATAAGCTTGATTATGAAACAGAAAATCATTTTAAGTGCATCTTATACCTACATTTTTTAGCTGCTCTTTTTACGAAGATCTTATATTCTGGAGCACCACTTAAGACACCGAAGTCTGCCTGATTGGAATGATAAGCTGCAGTGATACCTACATAATACTACCATTGCTCTCGTATGGTGGTCAAGCGTATGCTGCAGAATCGAAAACAAATTTAAGAAATTTTTCTGGAAATATTATCTTTAGAAATCTGCCACTGGGACGATGATTGTGATAAAAGCCGAGGTGACTCGCGATATAGAGACAGGAAAGCTGATGCGAGCTGCCATTAAAGTTACCTTCGAGAGGCTGACAGCATGTAAAGTGATATTTTTACGACCCAAGAAAATGAACAATACGACACCCGGGACATCAATGCATCAGCACGCTAACCCGATAACTACATCTGTGATCTGCTTTTCCGCCTTTAATACTGGTCGGTTTGAAGGTACGGATATTCTCGGTGCCTACCTAAGGAATAAAACATATTTTCAGCATGTTGATTTTTTTCCAGCAATGTCATGCCTCTGAGAGCATTTTGAACGGCTCAGGGGATGATTCTCTTAGTAAAAAGAAAACGCTGATGCCGTAATTTTTTTAAAGCAAAAACATCAAGCCGCTCCAATGCAGTTCAACGCCATTCGTTTGATTACCCGCACGGCACGTCGTAACCAATATTTTTATTGTCGTATTTTTTTTTTTTTAATCGCGTTGTTTGTGTGCGGCTGCCGTTGCCGTCTTGAATTAATATGAGCCGAGGGGGTATTCGATCAGGTGGAAGCGAAGCTTCACGGACAGACAAATCGATTTTTGATCAACTTGAATGCAGTCAAAGCCGCGAATTGCGGCAAGTGTTAAGTGTACGCAACTACGCCGCAACGAGCCTGAAAACTTTTAGCGCTCATCCCAGCGCGCCACTTGGAGGGCAGTTTACCAGGAACCGTAGTATATTGAAACAGCAAAAGAAGGGATGGATTCTTGGTCGATTTTATACCTACAATCCTCTTTTAATGCAAAAATTCCAAATAGGTAAATATATGTTCTTAACGTCATATTTCCATACTGTTCAGTCCATTCCCCAGAGCGCAATCGCTCTCGGTAAGGAGACAACAGGACACCGCAGACGACAGTCACATTGGCCACTTTACGATAGGAGCTATGGTTCAGACCAGCGTTACGATGACTATCCGCAGGTCGATCGATTGCATCGTAATCCATCACGTGGTCTTGACGGACGGAACTATTCAACGAGAATCGGAATGTCAACCTGGGGCACTCCGCCCCTCTGATCACGGCCCGACCGGCAGCATCAATGCCCGCCAGTTGACGTAATTTCATCTTGTTGTTACACAACTGATACGCAAACAGTCGGTCACATTGGCAATATTTCCAGTATTCTGTTTACAACGCGCAACCGTCCCATCGCGTTGCTGCTGCTATGTTGCTGACTCGCAGAAATACAGAACGACTTTTGACTGCCGGTTGGCACTCGGCATCAGAAAACAGAACCGAAATCAGCACAGAAGGCACCCAGGCACCCGGCAGCAAAACCTGCCTGTCTTGGACGCAGTTTCCGCGATTTCCATAACGTCGTCAACCCTCGACTCATCCACTGTGGACCAGACATGGGAAGTAATCCGGTACAAGTAACAGATTACTTGTAATCCGTTACTTTTGTAATTGCTACTTTAATTTTGTAATTTCCACGTTACTTTTTTGCGGCTGTTATTTGTAATGTAATTTCGTTACAAAATATTTGTAACGGATTACTTCCATTACTCGGTACTTTTAAAAAATATTAAAGTAACATAGAAACCGGTACAGTCTGAGTGTGCGACCATCCGTTAAATCGAAGCTTAAAAACGAGCGCTCCGCCCATGCATTTTTCAGTACTGCATGCAACTATACTAAATGCTCTTGCATAAGCTGACAGTGCGTGAAAGCTAGAGCCTCGAAACCGCAACTTTTGAGACGTTGCGCTCACGCTTGAAAGGCCTATTTCAAAAGAGACCTTTCGAACATCGGTTCCTTACCTACGAATCTCCGAGCAGATGTAGACGCTGGTACTGAGCATGCGCACCGCTTGCTTTGTCTGCAGAATTCCAGGGATCATTTCCGGTAGCATTAAGCTGGCGGGATGGCGGCTGCACCTACACTCTTTCTCTTAAATACAATATTTTATTTTCACAAAGACTGCCATAATGCGGGCGTATGAGAAGGTGAAAGTAAAGTTGCAGAACATTTTTGACGATATTGAAATTGTTTCTATTGCTTTCTTGATATGCGTACTGGAAAAGTAACGTAAAAGTAATTTGTAACGTAACGAGTAAAGTAATCCGTTGCTTTTCAGTCTAAGTAATTTGTAACGGTAATCCATTTCATTTTTCAAGTAACGGGAACAAGACTGCAGTGGACACATCGTTCCGCATGGTCCGCATGGTGCCGCGTGGGTTCCGCAATCCGGAGACGGCCCTCTTAGCTCAGTGTACGTAGCGTTGCTGGCAATGGTCCGGAACTTCGCTGTTTCTGGCGGCTTCGTTTGCTCGTTCGATAAAATTAGTGGTAAAAACTTCAATGCAACCGAAATGTTCTGCACGTTTGGACTAGAAGACGGAATTACAGGCGGCCACCGCTGCCACTGAAGCTCAATCAACTCAACAAGATTTATTCAACAACGTGCGCGACGTGCTCGACAAGCGACACCGAAAAAAGATGGAAGAGAAGGACGGAAGTTTTCTTCCTCCCGTCTGCCTGGAGAAGGAGAAAAACGTCTCGTTCCTCCCTTCTTCTCGTGTCCGCATGGGCACGAGAAGTGCCCATGCGGACATGTTCCAGCTGTTCCACGAGCATTTCAATTCAGTAGGAGGGAGGAAAACGCGCTGCTGCTGCCTTTTTCTTCCATCTTGTCTTAAGGTACGTTTATACTCCAACGTAACGTCGACGGGCGCGGGGTAGCGCAGCGCGCACAGATATTGATTTGTCGCAGATATGGAGTTCCTGGTTGCAGGGCCAATGAAAGGCACGCGTTCTGCGCTACGCTGCGTTCACTGCGCTCAACGTCAGAGTATAAACAGCACTTCAGAGTGAAACCTCTTACCCCGGCCCCTTACGGCGAACCCGAGTGACTCAACGCCGAGGACACAATTTCTTCCTGGCTCGCCCCGCTCGCCTTGTGGAGGCTTTGACGATGTTAGTTTTCGGCACGATCGTTTCTATTTACATTTTTGTGCGCGTTTTTCGCAAAAAGAGTGAATTTTCATATATGGTGTCATTGATGTATGGCCTGTAGCTGCAGGAAAAACTACACTTAACATTTCAGGCATGGTTGACAGGGCAAGCAGGGCATATATCACATCAGGTACATGAAAAGGAAGAAATATGGCCACACTTGCTGGAGCATCACGATAGACTTACAACTCACACAATCAATGTTGCTGATGGTCTGTATGAATTTACAAGTTATGTGTACTATTGCGTTTTTTTTTTAAATTTGTATTTCCGCTTTTAAACAAAAACGGCGGAACAGAAAAGCTGGTTGCTGCTCGAGCAACAAGTTAAATATAGTCCGGGCCATGGAGAGAAAGTTACAAGTGAGACAGCCCGAACACAGGGGCAAAGTAAAGAAAGAAGCAACACGGGCATATGTCAGTTATTTATTAATATCTGTTTACATTGCTCGCATTTGACCTCTGCTGGATTCCGATAGCAGTTCAGTGGATTCTACTGGTGGTATACGTGGACTTATTTTATCCCTCAAGTAAGGTACAACAAACGTAAATGAAATGTCTAGAACGTTATTAGTCCCTTTTCGACTATTTTCGTTTTACAGGGTCTAACAATAAGGTTTAGCTAAACCAAAATTAGCGTGAAGCTAAAATACCAGAAGCGTTGCTCCGGCAAACTGTCATCCTTCAAATGTTCCACATAGTTTGCAACTAGTCCACCATCCTTGAGTGGGCAGTTTTTCGAATGCTTGCTGTTCTTGCGGTCTTTTTTTGTTGTCAGACAGTTCAGCTGTAGTGAGTTTGGTGGCCGAGGAAGATTTGGGGACCTGAAAAAAGATAACCTTTGTCTGGAAATGACAATTCAAACTGAACGGTGTATTTTATGAATAAATAAATAGTCACATGAGTAAGTATAAACATTCGAAATTACGGCGCTACGTTGCTGCGCATAGTTTGGGCAGTTTAATACATCTCATATGTGCAATTGGGGACAATTCGGCCGTTTTTCCTGCTATCATACAAACACAGTTCCAGTATTTGTGCGTGTCATAAAAAAATAAAAAAAATGACTGCATACGTTTACGAACTATATAATTGATTCAGGAAAAAGCTACATTTATGTAAAACTACCCTGGTCCATGAGCATTTCAAAGGCCTTCAGGCCCACGGCCTTTAAAGCATCCGCGAACCAGCGCATGCAGAGTGGCACGCGCAAAATCGAGTTCCCGAGCTAATTTGCCAACCGCCCAAAGGCCTTTGATATAAATGCATTTTAAATTCCTACAAAGCGGGGTGTAATATTCTCCTAACGCATGAACATGGAAGGAACAGCAAAAACACTTGCGCCGCCGCTTGACAGACCCCTCGCACGATCGTCTTGTGTCGTGTGGATAAACGGGGAGGTTCATCGGCCGAATTGCCTCCGCTGATAGCTGTCGGTACCTTTAACCTTTAGAATTATAAATGTAATAGCATAGCTTCCTTTATACTGACAAAGCCTGGCAGATCGCCACGAGAAGCGGCTGCCGGAATGAAAAAGGTGGAGCGGCAGACAATGGAGGAGAGGAGAGCTACATGACTGGCGCCCCGCTGCGGCTCGACGCAGCAGCTGGGCGTCTCGCCTTTCTGCGGGGTCGCTCTGTGATGCTCTGTGGTCCAAATCTTTGACCGGGCACTCTGTGGCTCCGTCGTCGAACTGCCAGGCTTTGTGAGCATGTAGTAGGCTGTTGTAAAAGTGACAGAAAGTCACTGAGAAAGTCGTTGACGGTGCCTTTCCCGTCCTTAGTTTGATTCTTTAACCTCGACGTCTTTGAGTGTTGAAAGCTGATTCCGCTTCTTTTCGGGATTTGCAATGCGGCAATGAACAGTACGTCAGCATGATTGCAAAACAGGAAAAGCCAGCCGGATGCGAGACCGCGTAACGGATTTCTTTCCCTAACGTCACGGTACACCTCACCCAATCAGGGCACAATGACCACACCGGTAGTTGTGCTGGCTTTCAGGGCTAATAATGCCAGAGCTTCGGTGCTGCAAGTTTTTTTTTGTTGTTGTAAATAAATGAATAAAATTATATTTTACTTGATTTTGTTAATGATTTCCTTGAATATGCGTAAACATTACTTTTGAAATACTAAGGTGAATAAAATTTGATGACAAAGTGTCCCTGTATCCTCACAATCAGTGAGTAGGTTGGTTATACTAGGCACTCATTTAGGGGGAAAAGATAAACTAACCATCAATACATGTCTGTCCGTCCGTTCATGTTTTCTCCCTAAAAGGTTGTATTATATACATATATGGGAAAATTACTTTCAAAATGTAATTTAATTACAATTAAAATTAATTGCCTTAAAAACTAGTTTAACTACAATTATAATTACTACTACGTGAAAAGCAATTAATTACAATTACAAATTACTTTCCAAAAGTAATGCAATTACTTTGCAATTACTTGTTTCTGAGAGCGACCCGACGCGGGTTATATAACTGTAAACGAGTTGTATAGAATGCAACGTATTTCTTCATTTCTTGCCCTAATGTTTGAAGAGGCATAAGCATCGCTGCGTAAATGCCACGTGTTGTACTTTCCTTTTATGAATGTTGTTAAATTAATGATAGAACTTAACAATTTGGGGCAATAATGTACCACATTCTGATATTTTTAATAAGTAAAATAAATTAGTTCATATGCTGGAAGACACCAGATCGCAAAAGAAAAAAAAATGGGTTGACAGACTTTTGTTAGCCACGCAATTACAAATGCGAAAATTAGTCATATATGAATATTCTGCAAGTGTTAATATAAAATTAAAATCCACACGCGCTAACACGACCGCATTCCCATACAAACACCATGGTATTGCAAGTTATTTGCATTAAGTTGAAATTATATGGCTCCGAAATATATAAGAACCGAATCGCGGCTCCCGAATTATTGGTAACACAATATTCAGAGGTGCGATGTGTCTCCAATATACTTATGCAAATAAAATACAAAGTAAAACAAATAGGAAATAAACTTGACAATAATACAAAGATACAAATATGCGACAGTACTGGAAGAGGGACTTAAACACGGGCAAAAAATGAAGAAATGTAACTTCATAGATAATTAAAATTCCCAACCTCGGCTGAACGCTGAAGCTCAATCTTTTACTTTCAATATTTTGGCATGGTTACGCTATTGTTTTCTGCTCGCATAGCACACGGCGCTACACGAAGCCGTTGAGGTAGGCTGCAAAGAGGATTGTCTCTCAGCCCGCAGTGTAAGCAACAAAGCAACAAGCAATGCGACACTATTTATGTTGCGCGTGTGTGTGAGTGGGTGTCTTTATGCGAGTGTTTCACCGAGAGCTAGGCCGCTTGTGCGAACGCTGAGGCTTACAGAAAGGTTCCGTCGGCGCCGCAAAGTTTTTCAAAAGTAATTGTAACTGTGCGTAAATTTTGTAATTACTGACGCTAGAAAGTAATTAAATTACAGTTACAGTTCCTTTTAGCCGGAAGTAGTTAATTACAATTATATATTACCAGAAAAATTAATTAAATAACAGTAATTTAATCACGGTAATTGAATTACTACCCAAGTATGATTATATATGCCACGCAACAAAGCAGATCAAATATAATCTATTTAGTTTCCCCAAATTAATAGATAAAGTAGAACCCTCAAGATAATTACTTTTAATATTCCTGGCTATAGTATCCCCGAACTGTAGCGACAGCTTCTGTGAGACTGTAAAGGTGCACCAGAGCAGGATAATCTCGTTTCTTCCAAGACTACACATCCCAACTACTATACCATGTTGCCTCATTCCTATCTACTCAAGGGGATGAAAGAAGTATTACCGAATAAGTCAGGAGTACACTTTATCCGTTTAAAGCGATAAACGCGCTTGAAAATTTGTCGGACATTAAAAAACAGTTTGAAATCTTTTGATCAGAAAAGGTTGTAAGGCCCTCGTGGAAGCATCTTTCAGAGTTCGAGAATGTGCCATTCATGAGGGACTTATGTAGTGAAGTACACAATTTTTATCATTGGAAGCTATGAATTAGTTTTGCCTGAGGAGCTTTATGATGACTAAAAATTAACTCGGGGTTTGTATTAAAAGTTGATGAGCGTCATCCAATACTACTAAACAAGTAAATTTAAGAAGGTCTCGGAGCACATAGCAAGGTGGTGTTGCTCAAGAAGTGTCCACATGTGCAACAGCCGAGGGAAATGTGGGTTATCAGAAACAGCGAATTCCGTTAGGTGCATTGAATTTTCCGCGTAAATAGCCTAAACAAATTGGAGTTGCTGGTCACTTTCGGCAACATGAAAACGTTCTCACTATAATTCAGTTGCACTCCCACAATTGTGGCGATAATGTCTACCTCACAGCAATGCATATTTGGTTGTCAATAGCTAAACAGAGGTCTCCATGTTTTGCTAGTTCACATTGCACGAAACAGTTTCTGCATTCTTTGACGTGTGGCAAACTATAAAGCGAGATCAGATTCATCGTTTGATGTTTTTTTTATTATATAAAACATTATAATTAAACATTGACATTGACAAATAATTCTTTTGATCAGAGTATTAAAAATTCGATAATACGAGGAACTAATACGTTATTTAATCATGGTACGAATTCGGACTGTAACGCATAAGTCTAAAGGCTATTTTTCTCCAGCGCATGTTCGCTTATATTCGACGTGCTAGCTAAGTTAACATTTTGATTTCTCTTGGTTTTACCTTTTATGCGTATTTATTTTAATTTGTGAAAGTTAATACATGGCCATTGACGGCCAAATAAATGTAAAGCAATTAATCATATCTCTCGAATTTTATGTACGGCATCTGCGAAATGGCGCTTACCTCTTCTTGCTTATTAAAATCACATCTGCACATGCCTGAACTCAAACGTCTTGCACTTATAAACTTCAACAGAAGATATGTTATGTGATCTGCAGCTGGCATCTTTCCGGTTTCACATTCTTGTGGCAGAAGACCATCCCACAAGTGCAGCTGCGTGAGCATTCGGGTGGAGTTTGTCACATCACTAATCGAGCAGGATTTCAAGACGAACGGTGAGGCAATATTCGACTCTTCATTGATTTTACACGAACCCTAACCGAACGCTGACAAACGATTAGCATCCAATCTCTGTCTCGCTGTAGTCTTCGGTGACGTAAAGAAAGTCCAGTAGTACGGCCTCGTCAAGGCCCATTTGTGAAGCAGCTTTTGACTGCGTTAAGGCTGAACTCCATGGAGCGGATATGCGGCGAAGAACCGACCAAGTTCGCGCGGCGGCACGTTCGTTTTGCGCACAGCGCAACAGCCACTTCTCTGACGCCACGTCCAGAAGGAACGCCGCCCAAATTAAATTCGTTTTTTTTTGTTGTTTTCGCTCCAAGGAGTTTATCCTTCAAGTTGACTGTTCTCCAAATCTTACTCGATCAGATACGACTTACTCCAGAAAGTAACATCGTGCAGTTACAGAAGTAGGGGAACAAGGCCCCCGAGTAGATTTCGAGCGTCCAGGCACGAAAGCTTTGCTTTGAAGCAGATTTGTGCTCGTTACTTGAAAAATGTAATGGATTACAATGACAAATTACCGAGCCTCAATTGCAATGAATTACCGTTACAAATTACTTTCGCTGAAATGTAACGAATCATTTTACTCGTTACGTTACAAAGCGCTTTCACGTTACTTGTTCCATACACTTATCCAGAAAACTCTACAGATAATTGCAATACCTCTCAAAAGTGTTCTGCAACAGTACTTTTCATTTCTCATGCGCCCGTATTATGGTAGTCCTTGTAATAATAAACTATTGTATTTACGTGAAAGAGTGTAGGTGCACTCCGTTCACCTGCAAGCTGACAATGCACCAAAAGCTGCAACCACACCCGCCATCCCTCTATCTTACGACCCCCGAAAATGATCCCTGTAATTGTGCGGACAAACCTAGCGGTGCGCATGCTCAGTAACAGCGTCTACCTCCGCTACGAGATTCGGAGCTAAAGAAGCGACCTACGAAAGCTCCCTTTGGACTCGGGTGTTTCGCCCGTTATTCACAGAAATGAAAAACTTGGTTCTAACGTTACAATGTACGGCCAATACAGATATGCAGGGGTCCCAGCTTACCTGGACGTGTTTCCGTAGATCAGAGTTAGATTAGAGTTTGTTGTTCTTGTTGTTGACAATATGTATTATATTTTTTTTTGGCAAGCAAAGTACGCACTGCAACTCTAGGTTTCTGTTCTCCTTAATGTCCCAAAGTTTGAACATCTCATTAAGAGATGGTCATTGAGACGAAGGTCGCTCCATGAGCGAAAACTCGACCGCTCAGAGAAAAAGTGGCGATTACGGGTTAACGATCGTTGGTCGGTTCTCACTTTCATACCAATATGAACGAATATTGGCAATACTCTTGGAGGCCGGGGGAGGGGAGGGCATAGAGAGCGAGAGGAACGGTGGCCATCGGTCTCAAAAAACAATAGAGGATCACGTCACTTTTACGTGTTCTCTCTTTCTCTCTGTCAGCACTCCCTAGGTGGTCTAACCTCTTCTCCCTACTGTAAAGTGAGGAGTGGACTGGACCACTGTGCCCAGACAAGTAAATCAAAAGAAGTATCGTCAGTAACCTCGAAGACGATTCTCTTAGCCTCGCGCCGGGCGCTTTTCAGCCGATCCTTAAGAGCGTGCAAGAATACAGTAGCGCACATCAAAGACAAAGATAAATGGACCTCCTCACGCGCGGCTACATCGTATGTTACGTGAGTTGTGAACCTGCGAATCGAGGGGGTAGGGATTCGCGTTTGATGTCTGTGCAGGTGGCGGGAGACGTCGAGGAAATTGAAAAGGGTGAAATGGTGTAAAAGACAAGAATAAATTAACAGGAAAAGCTTTCTTCTACCCGGGAGAAGAAGAAAAATACCATGGAAAGCGACGGGGAGCTTACTCGGCGTTGTCTTACTTGATCTTTGTCTTTCGTATATTTGTACATGCCTTGCCCGTTTTTCTAGAGGTTCTGGTGAGCGGCCATACAAAAGATCGTGTTTTCTTTTCGGCTATTCTCCCCTTGCTGATGTTTGCTATTTTGTTGAATTTGCTCTCTTTATGCTGCTGAACGCTCTGCTCGTATTGCTCCAGTTACTGTATTATGCTCATATTTTTAAGTAACGAGTAATTAAAGTAATCCGTTACCAATATTTTGTAACGAAATTACATCACAAATTACTTACGAAAAAAGTAACATGGTAATTACAAAATTACTTGAAAAAGTAATGAATTATAACTAATCGGCTACTTGAAACGGATTACTTCCCAAGTCTGCTCTGAAGTGAGATGGAGTAAATTGGGAAGAAGGCACAAGTGATGCTATGCAGCACCGGCGCTTCCCCATTTTGTACTCTCAGTGCCGATCTTTCACCAAATTACCGAAGTACTGAAAGGAAGGCGAGAATGTGAAGTACACACGCCGAAGAAAACATTACCAAGTAGGACACACACCAGGTATGCAACACAGTCGTCTGGTAAAAGTCGAATTTTTAATAAATTTTCTATGAAAATAATACAACTCGTTTCTCAGGACATCAGTGACTAGATAGTGGTCTAACAAATTATTTCTAAGTGATTCGCTTCTTCCCAGATCCCATTTATTATTTGACAAATACTCGTGCTTGGAGTTCCCGAATGATTTGGTGAGCATTTCGTCTGCTTTTTACAATGATATACTCCGTTTCGCTTCAAGTCCAACATCGGCGGAACCTAGAATTCAAGGAAGCCAATCACTAAGCGCCAAAAGTGCATCGTCACGGCGCTCAACGCCTTTGTGCATCTGCTATCCCGGGCTGAACCAATCACTCACAGCGAAAGTGCGTGATTGGCTTAGCCCGTGATAGGAAATCGTGAAAAACAACGAACTTTTGGCGGCTCCTGATTGGCTATGTCGTATCTTAGCATCGACTGCGGTGGAGCTTAAAACGAAACTAGGAATATAGTTTGAACGACTAAAAAAAAGCCCCTGAGAGATTAAGACGTGCAGGATGGGGGTTATTGTGGTCACGCTTGTTGCTTCGTTATTTGTCTTCCGAATTTTCATGTTACGAGTACCGCGATTTTATTGGTGTTGTGCAGTGATAATGAGATTCTCAAGACTCACCGCGTCCCGTGTTTCATGCCGTACTTACTCGAGTAATAGCCGCACTGGTATTTACTCGAGTAATAGCCTCAAAGATTACGAAGAAAACCTCAGGGTTCGCTTTTCTGCGGAGCTAGCAGATTGCAAATGACCGGGATCTATAACATGATTTCAGCTCTTTACAGGGCAGAGATAACGTCTTCGTGCAAAGATACAATCTGTGAAAATTGAATTTGTATGGAGAATCGCGCTCTCGATCTCGTTATTCGCTATGTTATTCATGCGCAAATGCAATGATTGGCTGTGTATGTGTTCTGTGGGAAAGTAGACGCAAGGGCCTTGTTCATAAATAGTGCGGCTATTACTTGAGTAAATAAGGTAAGCTACGAATGACTATACTCTCCACAAAATCAAGAAGGGTGTCGTCTTACACCCTTTTGTTAAAAAATATGCACCCAAGAAACTTAAGTTCGACGTACCGATCTTTTTCTAGGGGTGGTTATCATTCGAGCTCGTTCTCGTTTCGTTCTTCTCACTCGGCCCTTCTGAAAACAACTATTCGCAAAAAAGTTTTCGCTTTGACCAGTCGCATTTTACTCTTTTCCGTTTCGTCCTTCGCATTTCAAACCTTTTTATTTGAGCCTGTTTTCGTTTCGCCCTTCTCATTTCGCCCCTATGGTTCCCTATAGACATAACGCTGTTTGATGTCACTTTTTCGTTACACCAAAACGTTACAGTAGAACCTTTAAAATCTCAATGAAAATAGTCTCATAAAACCTATTCTTTCTTAGTACTTGCCTAAGGAAATTGACAAAAAACAAAGGTGTTAAAGATGGAGCTTACCCCCCACACGAGAGATATGCTGACTCACTAGGCTGTAGACGCTTGCGCAGCGTTTCACATGTCGTGAAAAAGAACTTCTGCGCACGCGCAGAACGCCTTCCACAGCCCAGTACACAAAGATAGCAGAGCGCAGAGGGCGACGTTTGGAAAGGTCTATAGTACTGACAGGTAGAGAATACAGAAGTACGGCCACCAGCACTCGATCGTTGCCTTCCGCGAATAAAAAGTATTCATTGGTTTTAGGACATGGAATGTTTTAGGTACACAAACCAGTCATTAATATGCAGAAAATAGAATTAAAGCGTGATATAACAGCTCACTTGGTGACTTCAAGTTTCAAGAAATTTTGTAAGAAGACTTTTCCTGTCTTCAGATGTACGCTGAGAGAATGCTTTCTCAACAGTAAAACTTTCGGCTGAAACGTACTGCAACGTCAGAGAGCCATTCAGTAGTCTTGGCCAGTGCATTCTTTTGAACATTGCCATCACATACAAAAATAAAAATATTGCATGAATTTGTTTTTTATCGCTTGTATCATGCACGCATTCAACACGTTTCCACATATTTACAATGCCAAAAAAAAAAAAAAACGTGAAAATGGTCACATTTGTGTTCCGTATTCGGTTAATATTCGTTTTTAACACGTTAAAAAAACATATTTGGGGTTTAAATATAGAAAAATTGTGGGTTTTACCCAAAAACAAAGGGCCGGACATATATCTGACGGTAGGTTGAGGTTTGAAGCTCAACAACAAAGACGCAAAGGGTTAACGACGGTAGAAGCATGCCCAACTATACTTCGTTTCACGATAACTTAATAAACTGTGGAGGGTAGGGCCTCCACAGTTTGCCTGCGTGCCAAATGAGAATAGGCCCAGTTGCGAAAAAAACTAATTCGAATCTTATGAGAAGGTTCAAACGAGAAGGACCAAATAAGAATGGGACGAAATGCAAATGGAGGTTTTGAGACACTCCCTTTTTGAGGTGCTTGATAACAATGTGGTAAAACTTTAGGAAACAGCTAAAGGACGCATAAAAGACTACACAAGAAAACTCTTTGGTATTGCAGTAGGGCCTAGAAAATCCTGATTCTTTTTTTGTACTTAGTGCCACGTACATTAGCTATTTGAATAAGCTGTACCATTCAGCCATCAAGCCGCCATCAAGCCCCCACTCAGCATCAAGTTGGTACCTCCGGTCAGTACGCTGTATTTCGAACTGAAGTTTTGGGTTCTTATATGGGACGGGAGGGGGGAGGGGCGGAACAGGGTGTAAGGCTACTCTTACAAAAATGACATAAGTGGACTTCTAAAAGTATATATGTGGATATATCAGGATATCGGCAGATATATCCAGATTTGGCATACATAATATATAAGGTCATATCTGGCCCGGCAATATCTGTACAAATTCTGGTATGCCCATATCAGGAGCCACCAAATAAGGACATCCGTTTCAGTCATATGAGGCCTATATAAGACTGTCCTATAGGTATAAGAAAATTAATAAATAGAATGCTGTATTCTGTAGTGCTCATTTGAGAGACACCGATAACAAAGAAACACGTTCGCAACTTTTATTATGTCATAATATTGTTTGTCACCCCCCCCCCCCCCCCCCCCCGCATCTTACTCAGCTACGGTTTTTTTTTTTCTGAGAGAGTATAGTAAACGTGTCGGTCAACATCCTGCCGTGGAACGCAGCTCCGCTTTGTGCTTCCTGATAGCATCAACCATCTATATAAAAAAGATAAAATTACTGACTGGCCGTTCCTCTTTCTATTTAGAAATACAATTTAAAGGAAGCATTTCTTTTTTACAATGAGAAAGCATCACGGAACCATGGTTGGCTTCCTGAGGCAATCACACTTACCTTTGTTTTTTTATATCCAAACATGTGTTCACTTATGAACGTACTTAGAAATATGTAATTTTAAAGTTCGCACGTCTGGCGCAAAATTGCATGCGTTCGTAGCTGGCTCTTGTTTCTCGAGAGGTTCATAGCATTACTATATTCGTCTTTTACTTTTCAGTTCCGTCTATAAAAGGTCAAAAATACGGTAAAGAAATATAAAACGCAACAGATTCTCAGTGAAATAACAGTGTGAATCTTGAAGAACTTCAGAATGCAGAGGAACATTTTGTGGATCTCCGTCGTCGCAGCGATTGGTTAGTATTTATTTAAGAGTGCAGCGCAAGTTTTTACTATATGCATGCAATCTTTTATTTTACATGCCCTCCTTTATTTTGGTGGTAGATGCGGGAAAACTAGGACTGCCAGATTTTGCTTTTAAAGAGCCCTTTAATTTCTAATTATACTTTATTTTAGCTTACGGTGTAGCACAGTGGATATTACAGGCTATTCCAGCCAATCCAGCACTTTGGACATGTTCACACGCCCCACACGTCGGTGTGCTCATCCCGAAGGTCACGCTACACTCGGTCGGTGTTGGAATAGCTTCAATGGGTCATAATGCCCTCTGCGGCTCATTTCACGGTGAAAAAAAATATTGACTGATATTAAAAGTACACTATTGATTTATTTCTACGGGGCTTTCCTTTTTTTAGATTTCGATTAAATGTTTTCTCGACAAACAGATACAATGATTATTTTGACAATACACGAACGTCTTTGCCTGCATAGTCAGCGAAGTTGATAATCTTTCATTTAGTTTTATCCCTACCATATATGTCTGTACTCGGTTGACATTTTTTAGATTTATGCCTTTTAACAAGGGCTTCAATCAAAACTTTACGTTATCGATTTGAGCGGCGTGCGAGACTTATAAAAAATAAAAAAAAAAGCTTTGAAATAAGTAAACACTTTTTACTGGAGACAATATATACAGGCACAGCATTCTAGCAAACCTGTCCTTGTAAAACTACCGCCATTCGAACTTACATGCTCTAGATGTTCTTATCGATTTAGTTTGCATATCTCTCTCATCTTGCAGATATACCGTGGCACTGTCAGTTTCTAATGTGATAAATTTCTATTATACGTATCTGTATTCACGAGCTACGACTGGTCAAGTCACTTGCAGAAAACTCTGATTAGCTAGAACAATACTAAAAATTAATCATTCTGCGCCATAAAAATGGAAACGGTCATCCAAGAAAGCCTTCAAACTCAAATGCAGCTCATGTACGACATTTCATGTGTGTGTTCGTCTTCCTTCAGTCTCCCCTAAAGTTCCAAGTCACGTGAAATATCAAAATCTAAAATCACATTTAACAGTTTTTTTGACAGAAGTAATTTTGCTTTTATAATTTTTACAAAAGCAAACATGAGCTGCTCAAAAATCATGCCTCTCACATGCTCCTTAGCCTTCATTTCCTTTTTGGCCATCAGTATGTGTTTTTGCTTTTCTCTTCGCGTATGTGGCTTCGGACGAGCATCGGTGAAACGTGTTTGCTATTTAAAAATGTATTCATCTCTTCGGGAAAAAAAGGAAACGAAATACGCTAGAAAAAGACAAGAAATAATAGTTGGTCGCGTTTTGAGAAGTGGTGTTATACCCCGTTTCACTTTGCGATAGACCTGAGTGGACGTTAGGAGCCATAGGGACCAATCCTGTGCAGTGTGAGTTGCACGTGATCTTCGAAGGAGCGCCGTGACGGGCGGGACGCGTAGTGACGTAATTAGTTCACGGGGCTGAACTGGTTGGGACGGGTCATAACGTCCGCAGCGGTCCATCTTAATGTGAACTGAAATATAGTTGCCGCTACGTTATTGGAGCCACGCCGAGGATGCGCTGACGTCCAGGCCTGTTGGCGCGAGAGCTGTGCTACGCTTCATCTACACTGCCCGGCACTGTTAGTCAGAACGGGACATCAGTTTTTTCACATTTTACTTAAAAAGGGTATTGGTGGGGCTAAAATTTTGCTTTTTTCTATTATTTCAAATGAACGTTTCCCACAACAATAGTTTTAAAATAATAACACTTAAAAAGAAACAGTAAAGATTGGCGATCGCGTGTTGACGCTAATACTTTCGCGCTTTGGTGTTCTCTACAAAACTATAATCAAATTTTATTTGAATTAAAGAAAACAAAGCTTGGACGTATGAAAGTGCCACTGTGTTTGAAATGTTATGGACTCTTTGGGGTTAATGCCTTTATAGAATGGATTCTTGCCCTTTGGGTCGTTTACCTCTGCTATAGTCAGTGTGCTTTTATCCCGTGCTTCGGTACTTCATTTATGTGTTTATAATTTCATTAACATAAAAAATACTAAGAATGCCGATTTACCGCAAACGAATTAGTTGATACAATTTAATAATTTCTTTGTGCTGTCTCTTCGCCCACTATGTGTATTTATTTGCATTCAGTTGAAGTTCTAAATTTGAGCAGGATAATATGATGCGACAGAAAACTCGAGGGAGATGAAAAGATTACTTCTATAATTAGAAGGCTATAATTAGCAGGCTCATGGTGCCTATATGGCTAGAAACTGAGAGAGAGGAGAACATGAGACGGTGTGGGGACGTAAGAGCACCTATCTCTAGCTGGAATGATTAGCGGGTAAACGCAAGGCTAATTGCATTTACTTGGAATAGAGAACATGGTGGTAAGGGTAACAAAAATAATGGGAAGGACATAAACCACAAGGACGGACAAGACTCAGCCACTTCAGCCATGACCACCCCCTGTTTCCTCCAGCAGTTTATTCAGCCCTTCCCCCCTCCTTCGCCCTTTTCCTCCATGCTGTACGGTTTTCATTGCCCCTTCCCTGATAACGCGTCCCTCGCCCTACTTCTTCGAAAAACACAAACGAAAAAAAAAAAAAAACAACCGGTCGGAGTTTTTATTGGTGGAAATGAACCTGTCTGTGCTTGAGTTTTATGTGTTTCCCGTTATTCACATTACCTTACCAGCACAAACTCCATTCTATGTATATATACATTTCCATAAGCCTCGTTTTGTCCTGTTTCCCGATAAACCCGCCGGAGCCGCCGGTTTTTTTTTTTTTTTTTTTTTGCTCCTGAGGATTATTTTTAAACTTCTCTCTTCATGTCCAAGCTCACCCTTCTTTAACTACGACTGAGGATCTTCAGCTATTGCCTGCGCAAGAAGTTGGTTCACGGTTTACTCCTCGAAGTCCTTCGATTCCAGTCCTGCAAATGGAAAGTTAACCAAAATAAGGTGCAGATTGAACGGGATGAAATCTCACACGAGACTCGTTTGTTGCAAGCGTTGCTTTCCCCCTTGATGACAAGGCTTCTTGAAGAGGAGTTCTTCGCCCGAGGCACCTACATCTTCCTGGTCAAGTCGGAAAGTAACTACTAGCATTTCTCCTGGGTCACTTTTCTCCGTCGGAAAATCAAGTGCCTCGACCCCAGCCCCAAAGGAACCCTTCCATTAATCTCTCATACGTCAAGCTTTCCACAGCAACTGAAGCCCTTCTTTCATAAGGTTCAAAGTTTTCGCCGCCCCTCCCAGTTTCAAAAGGGGACCACTTGGTTACTCTTCATCGGGTCGAAGCGAAGGTTCTAGAGGTTAGTCACCGAGGTTTTATCCGGCCGGTTCAAGATTAGTTCCTTTTTATGGGAGAAGCTCGACCAGAAGGAATCTTGTGCGCCCTGTTGTTCAAGAGATTTGCGAACGGATTTGACAGTCCCCGAAGCGGACAAGTCAGGAGAGTTCGTCGTCCTCGAACACAGCTACTAGAAGAAAAAGTCTCACCTGCCATAAACAAGAACTTCTTCCCGGTCAAAGGCGTCCTTCAGGATCACTTCGCATGGAGGCAAAACGTCTTTCTGATGCCCTAAACCCCTCTTCCTTAAAGAAGTGCCATTCGCTCTCCTTCTCTACAGTATGTTTCTATATTCTTTTCTGCAAAAAAAAACATATAAACCTGGTACCCCACTTCGAAGCATTATATCTTTGCGCGGTTGCTGGCAAAAGCACATGGTCCTATTCCTACAAAAATGTTTCGCAATATCATCCCCTCATCTAGAACGACCTCATCTAGAACGACCCAAGGCACTGAGTATGATCTAAGAACCGACATATCTCCAAGTGAACTTGGTGAAATGCCAAACCTCTGTTCTGATTAAATAAGCTTCAACGCCGAGAATGCATCCTCTTCACGCTGACCTGTATCAATCATATACCGAGGGCTACTTGCGCTAAAATGTACAGTTCTGATTGGCGTTCCTCTCGTTCTTCCCAAAATCTCAATACATTCGTGGTTCTTCGAAGGCGTGGCTCCCTTTTCGGCATTTTCAGCTATGTCGTGTGGGCCTAGCTCACTCTTCAAAAGGGGGTGCGCGCCAGCGTCAGATTAATTTTTTTTAGGTACAGTTCAAGGACATCTTCTGGTTCCTCAAGGGACCAGAAGATGCTGAAACACTTCGCACTTTCTTCTTTAGCCGAAAACTGCTAAGAAAATGTGTTTGGTTTTCCTCGGGAACGAAATATTAAATAACGTTTGGATTACGCTTTCTCTCCGCCTAAAAATATCGTTATTTTTCGTTTGTCAGTTTTGTTTTTGTTCTGTTCCGACACCATGCTACTGCGGCGCCATGCTGGACCTACCTGAATCAGATTGCTAGCCCTGAGGAACCAAGACAACATCGATGCAAAAAAAAGAAGTGCAAAAGAAATAAATACCGTTTCAAGCGTGTGGCGTAGCCAGGGAAGGAGCCTATGGCCCTTTCCCTGGCTACACCACTGACTCGAGCAAGCAATATATAGCACGACAAAAAAAAAAATATATATATACATATATTAATATATATACGGTTTAAAATAAAGTGTCGCTAATTTTACATTTTCCTAGGTGGTACTTGCGAAAACTACGACAGCGTGATTTACTCGCAGCTCTGCTCACATCGCTAACTAAACACAGAAACACAAAAATAAATATATTGTGCAAACCTCGCACTCGGATTCCTTGAACACGAGTGAAGGAAATGGGGTTATGCGAATAGTCCGTCGCTGAGTACTGACAAAAGATGACCTAGATAGTGAAACAACTATGAAAGGTTGCTCAGAAATGGCTCCTCAAGAGAGATAATGAAATCCATCGAGGAAGGCAATTTTCAGGCTTTCATCGGAGTGCAAACCCAATCCTCTTATTTCCCTATTGAAATACATGGAACCAAAATCTTGTTGGAGATATTTTCAGAAACAAAATACCTTCCGCAACGCCTTGTAAAAAAATTCCTCTGTTTGTTTCAGAAGGTTAAAAAAGTGGGTAGTTCGAAGGAATTCAAGCTCCCGTAAAAACTCCCGCGCCCCAAAACCGGGAAATATGCGACCGCGCTGCAAATTGGTTTCTGATTATCTTTTTAATAAAACCACCCCGAAGTCAATCTGTGCTGTCGTTGCTGAGCAGTCGGACCAAAAAGTTACCTTTGGAAATGCATAAAGCTTGGGTAGCTGCAATATCCTCTTAAACGTCTGCTGCCAGTTGGGACATCGTCTTGTCCGTCCTTGTGTTTTATGTTCTTCCCATTATTTACATTAGTTATATCCGAGTCCTAACTTTAAAACATAAAATACGCTGTATTTTAGGAAGGACCGTATACACCAACTCTACAAACTATCTGGTGTGCCCCCTAGCAGCATTACTCATGTGCATTGGGGTCTAGCCAGAAAGCGCGGCATCCATATAAAAAACTCATGACGACACATTGTTGCAGGTGTCCGTTTGGATTCTCATGCTATTTTTGTTTGCGATTTAGTTGATTATTTGTCTTCCCTGTAACGCCCGACTGCTTTAGTGGCCTTCGTGAAATGGAGAAATCTTGGTAAACCGGAAAACTTTGCGTAAATGGTGAAACAGAGCAATCGCGATTAAGTATAAATGTTAAGGACTTGGCATGACATTACGCTGAGTGTTGGCTTTCCCAAGCCGCTTTCCACTCTCGCATTTTCTGCAGGATCGGTTCTCTTTCTGTGTCTGTTAGACCGGTTAGTTCCGTGCTCGTTTTGGTCACTGCTAGCCAAACGTCGTTGACGCTGCTTTTGAGAGCCCCGCAACATCGTCACTTTCAGCTTCTGTCCTGACGTAGACCACGTCTAAAAATAAATTAGCGCTAAAATTTAGCTTTCCAACCCTCCCAGTAGAATAGGCTGCACCGCATAATGTAGACAGGTAATGTATATTCTGGTGACAGAATTTCCACAACCGCTTTGCATTAGAGGGCACAAGGGGGGACCTTTTTGGAACGCGCAGCTTTGGGTGAACTTGCGGATGCCTGAGCTGCCGTTCAGCTGCCATTTCCTCTTGGGTTTCTAGTGGGTACATTTGGGATTATGAATAAATAAATTGCTTAGCAAGCAGCGGCGGCCGATGCGAGATCAATGCAAGCAACGCATTACATGACTTGCATGCATTCATGTCGCGTCAGCCACCATTAAGCGCGTTAAGTCCGTGCTCCGGAGCGTAAGAGTTTGGCGCTCCGTTCGCTAAACGGACAGGAGCGCCACCGGAGACTGACATTCAAGTGCGCTCTTCATACACCGAGTATTTCTCGAAGAGCAAGTAACTTCTACGCGCTGACTGAAACGTTGTGGAGATGAGGAGCGCAGTGGACCGCTGCCCCTTTTTAGTTGAATAATGCTTAATCTACCAAGAAAAAAAATATTTCAAAGCCAAGACAGCAATTAGGATTGCGGAAAAGGTTTGTTCGTGCATCTCGCATGAAAAAGAACTTATCTATCGAACAGTAGCATGCCGATAGCACGGAGACAGAGTAGTTGGCGAGGTGAAAGGACATTCGGACCACTGCCTTTTTTAGAATGCTTAGCCCTGCAAATAAAGGTAGATCGATAATAATAATAATAATAATAATAATAATAATAATCAATCAATCAATCAATCAATCAATGTTTTTATTCGTGCCCGGGAACAACCTTGCGGTCTTGGTACAGGTGCACTGTGTTAACATGTAAGGCAGAACAGGGTATAAAGCAATAGTACGGACAACACAAACAACGGACAAGCCCTAGAAAAATACACTTAAAAATTATAAAAAGTAAACACAAAGTCACAACATACGATAAGCTTAAGGGTACTACCGCCAACACCAATTGCTAGAAAGAAAGAAAAAAAAAATGCATTCAAAGTGGGGAATTTCGGCGTGAACGCCGCAAGTTAGTGCATACAGTTCTAATTTAAGTGATGGCCTTTAACGTTTTTACAAACTGCAGCGTGTTATTGTTAAATATGTCGAGTGTTTCAGAAAAAGAAGAATTATAAGTATGCCCAAGTCTGGACACAGGATCGTGGAGGTTGAGTAGACGCCTGTTGCAGAAGGACGCATTTTGCCTTGTTGTTTTTAGAGGAATTTTTAAGAGTACTCTTGACGTCAATACCGTGCAATCAGTGACGGCGTGGACAAGTTTGTATAAAAATAAGATATCGGCAAGTTCTCTCCTACGAAGCAGGGTAGGTAGTGCCACGCTACGCTGAACAGGGACAGGGACATCAGTAGTGGTGGGTACAATGCGCGCTGAGCAACGATGTCTATAGATGGAAAGAAACTTGTTCTGAACCCGTTCTATTTTCAAGGAATTTGTGGCACAAATTCCATTCCATACAACAGAAGCGTATTCAAGCTGTGGTCGACACAATGCACTGTAGAGTATAAGAAATGTGCAGGGGTTAATAAACTCTTTAGTGATGCGGCACGCACTACCGAGCGTGCGTAGAGCTGCGTTCACGATGTGATCCACATGACTGGAGAAGATTAAGGTGCTGTCAAACACTACGCCAAGATCTTTGATTCTGTTCATACGTTCCAAAAGGTCTGTCTGAATAACATATGGGAATACAATGCTATGTGTCTTACGAGTGTACGACACGACTTTCGTTTTAGAGCTATTTATCTTTAGGTCATTCCCCCGGCACCATTCTTCAAAAGCATCAACATCTCTCTGTAGCAAAACACAGTCTCGGTCTTCTCGTACCTCCATAAACATCTTAATATCATCTGCGTACTGAAGAAATGAAGAGTGACGAATCACAGTCGAAACATCATTAACAAAAACTGAAAACAGAAGAGGTCCGAGAACGGAGCCCTGAGGCACACCCGTTGTCGCCTCATAAGTAGCAGAAAAATTATTATTCGAGCTAACAAAGCACTTCCGGTCACGCAAATAACTTTCGAGCAATGAAAGCAATGAGTTGTGAATATCTAGCTTTGACAGTTTAGCCAGTAACATTTCATGATTAACAATGTCAAACGCTTTACTCAAGTCAAAGTAAATCACATCAAGCTGGCCTCTGTTAGCGACGGCGTGAGCAGCGGTTGACATAAAACAGGCGAGATTAGTTGTGGTCGAGCGACCCGCCATAAATCCATGTTGGTTAGGGATAAGATAACGCTTGAGATTGAATGACAATATTTTGTGTAGTGCCACTTCGAGGAGCTTCGAAAATGTGCAAAGAAGAGATATAGGTCTGTAGTTCGACACATTTGTTTTTGGACCGGACTTATGCACAGGTACAACAAGTGCCGTTTTCCACATGGCGGGAAAGACCTCATTCTTTAGGCAGTTGTTAAAAATCTGTACTAGAACAGGAATAAATATGGCACTGTATGCCTTCAAGAGGACTGACGGAATACCATCATGGCCAGAAGACAATGATGGTTTCATTTTTTTTACACACTCATGCAGTAGCTCCTCGTCAAAGAGTGCAATACAGGATGCATTCCCAGAGACAGCTGGCGCGGCAGTAGTTGAAGGGATTGGATGATGCTTAAAAACAGACTGGAAGTGGCGTGCAAAAATTTCACAAACATCTGTCGTCGAGTTTCCCTGTGAGTCCAGCAGGGTGATCTCTCCTCTACCTTTTTTCTGGGACCGAGAGCGAACATACTTCCAGAATTCTTTGGGATTTTTAGTTAGCTGCAACTCGACGGAATCAGTGTACGCCTGACGATCACGTTTAAAAACTTCCTTGCAGAGAGACCTAAAGTGCCCAAATTCTGATTTTAATTCGGGGGTATCGTTCTTTTTAAACTTTCGATGAGCGCGCAATTTCTTATTCTTATTCTTATAATAATAATAATAATAATAATAATAATAATAATAATAATAATAATAATAATAATAATAATAATAACAACAATAATAATAATAATAATCATAATCATAATAATAATAACAATAATAATAATAACAATATCTCTATTCAGACATTGCGTCTAGGCTGAGGAAGCAAAAGGCGATCTAACGCCGCCTGACGAGGCTGCCCCAGCCCTACACATCACTGAGCAGAAAAAAAAATAATCATAAGAAAGAAAATGTATGAAATAACTGATCAACGACGGACATATCAAAAGCAATCACGTATTGACCATACAAAACACTTATAACTGCCTATACAGAAATGATTACTTTTATACAATACTAAATACATACTAAAGTTAAAATGACAGAATGGCAGGCACAAATTATCACTAAGGAGAGTACGATAAAAAGTAATTTTTTGCACTCTTTTTAAAGCTAAAAAACGACAAAGCACTTATAATAATTTCTTCAATCTCCCGGTATCTGTTTAAAAATTCAGGTACATGATATTCCAAGCTTTGTATTCCATAATTTGTTCTCTTCTTTGGTTTGTCATATTTATCTTCTCTAAAATTGTATTTTTTTTTTACGAGGATACTGCTGATGAAATGTGGCTTGGTCATTTTTTATATTTTTATATATTTCTATTGCCAATTTAACATTAAAAAGGTGTTCAACACGCAATAAGGATTACTTTGAAAAATAAGGGGCAGTATGCTCTTTAAAAGGTAAGTTTTCGATGCAGCGAACTGCTTTCTTTTGAAGAATTACGAGTTTATTCAGGTTTCTTTTTGTAGTGGACCCCAAACTAACACGCAATAATGAAGATGTGAGTGAACAAGACTGCAATATAGTTGACGCTTGAGCCAGCTAGGGAGGAGACGCTTAATTCTATTCAGAATACCAACTGATCTAGATATTTTACCACAAACATGGTTTATGTGACATGACCAGTTTAGCGTTTCCTCGAACCACACACCGTACAAGATCGGACGCGCATGTCTGTGAGCGGGCAACATGCGATGCCGGCGCGCGTAAAATATTAATAAAAAATCACACCAACCCATTGATCACGTGGCTGCACCCCATAATATATCATACGCGAGATTCATGAACAGCTTCTTTTTCGCGACATAGCCTCAAATCGCCTATTTCGTTGTGTCCAAAGATGCCGAGCCTCTTTGGCTTTGGCCTGCACATTTAGCGATGCGGCGGCGCATTCCCCGATTGCATAACCTTCGAGCGGAGCGAAGCAAAGCTATGGCCGCGCGGTCTGTTTTTGAAGCCGAAGTTAATGGCCGCCGCGACCGTCCGATGCGCACTACAACGGTCGCGGGGCTACGGGATACGGTGTTAATAAAACATCACGTGTAGGCGAAAAGTCTGTCGACGTTTCGTTGGCGATGAAAGCTGACAATCAAACGTGTTGATGCAGGATATGGGATACGATGAACCCTACCGTAAGTAAGACTTTCCGTGTGGCGTATGATTGATTGCAGACGCACCCAGAGTGTCCGGTGAATTGTGGGCTCAGGGTGTAAAAAGAAATCGCGTGACATTAGTTGTGTCAGCACCTCGCGAGCCCGTGACTCATCACATTCTGGTATATATGTCGTGTGCGACCCATATATTAAATGTTATTGAACGTTTCTGAAGGCGCCGTCAGAATACCGTAAGCAACAATTAATCAAGCACTTTTGATATAAACATTGTGTGCATAGAAAGTCGTGATGGCCGGGCCATCAGACGCGTTTGATATATGGACCCAAAATGAACCATAAAACTTCTGACGGACCATCAGTACACCTCTCATGGCCAATCAAGAATGTCCGTCCGGCCATCAGATAAGTCTGATGAACCATCAGACAAATTCGATGAACCGTCAGGCGCCGTCAGAAGTTCTGATGGACCATTACGTTAGCTCTGATGGCCCATCAAGAATGTCTTGACAGACGTACCACTAGGCACCGTCATGAACTTCTGATGAACCATCAAAACGCATCTGATGGCCCATCAGACTTTCTTGATGGTCCATCAGGAAGCCTGATGGACCATCAAGAGCGTCTGATGAACCATCATACCACTTTTGGTGGCCCATCAATAATTTCCGACGGGCCTTTAGGCGCCGTCATGAACTTCTGACGGACGATCAAAACGTATCTGATGGCCCATCACACTTTCTTGATGGTCCATCAGGAAGTCTGATGGACCATCAAAAAAGTCTGATGGACCATCAAGAAAGTCTGTTGGACCATCAAGAAAGTCTGATGGTCCATCAGGAAAGTCTGGTGGTCTTATCGATCGGGCTGAACCCGCGCCTTGACTGATCGACAGCCTCGGGCATCGATAACCTCGGGGCAAAAATTGAAAGCCTTGGGGTAGATGGTGGACAGACACTGCACAAGACCTCCCCGATGCTTAAGTGCAATTCAAAACACAATAGTACGCCAATGGGCCATGTGAAGCAGAGCCTCTTGAGCAGCAGGGTTAGCAGAGTGGAACAGCGAGAATAGTAGTCTGCCAGCGCCTCCACTCAGAGAGATGCGCATGCTTTCTCATGTAACGTAAAATATCGGATGAAAAAGTAGCGAGTGAATCCAGTCCGGCCGCGCCCGGACTACCTCAGAGAGCTCATGACAATAGGTTTTTTGACACCAACAAAACTGACCCGAATACAGAGAAGAACTTTACAGGGAAGACCACGTGTATTTCGTACGTCTGCCGTTGCTGAATGGATTGTAACCGCCGTTAGCAAGAAAAAAAAAAAAAAGAAACAGCAATATTTGCATTGCTATTTGAGGTTCAAGATGACATTGAATTTTTGAAAGGGTATATTTTCTGCCCAGGGAAATTGTTGAAAAGCGCGGATGTCGTGTGCGCGAACAGCGTCGCACACACGAGCTCGGCTTCTGCGTACAAAATATTCGAAGTATATATCCAAAACAAGACGTTGCCTAACGCAAGTGCAAAGGCACGTGCACTACTTCCCTTTTGACTTAGATTTTTGCTTTAGAGCCCTTATGCCGCACACGCTACAACGCGTGCTGATTGGGGCTTGAGTAATCAAACAAAATGACCGGGGGTCGTAGTTGTAACTTATCCAAGTCTTCATATACAACATAGCGTAAAGGCAGTTTGGTACTTTAAACCCGTGTTACAGATAAGAAAAAAAAAAATAAAAAGGGCGCTGGATGGCGAACAAAACTCGTTTTTTGTGTAATGCTCGTCAAATTATGAGGCGCAGGAGAAAACCAGCTTTCTGCATTAAGTTCGTATTTCGAACTCTTTTTGTTCGCGTCCGTCCATTGAAAAACATGGGGAAAGTGCCTCAGCACGCACCTCGTGTCGCCGCGCCAAAGTGTTCTTTCGCAGGTATAGCCAATCGAGCAGCATCAAAAATGCGTCGTCATGGCGCTCGTCGTCCTTGTACGTTTGCTATCATCACCGGCTAAATCAATCAAGCACACACAAAAAAAGTTCATAATCACGCTGCGGTCACTGTGCGTTATTGGTTCAGTCGGTAATAACAAACACACAGAGACTACGAGAGCTATGGCAATACACGTTTCGCGCTGCCTGATTGATTCAATCGGGTCGGACTAAATGTGAACGAAGTATAGACGCTTTACAGCAGCTGTGCATGGGCGCCGCCATAACTGACCTTCAGTTTTTGTTCCCTCTTATTCCGTTCGCTTCACTTCATCATTACCACAGCAGGACAGGTTATTGCCATTTTAGATGCTACTGTGTTCTTGTGCCCGGCATAGGCCCTTGTGAAGACCCGTCAACGCCCGGTTCAGTGGCTCGACATCTCGGTAAGACAAGAGAAGGGCGGCTATGGCGGCTCAATCTGGCACGTGTGTAAAGCGTCTATAGAGCTCTCTAATAATTGCGCTCTGGGCGCTGCCATCTTTGCCTACTGGACTCGTTCTACGCACGCAGTACCTGTCTTCCACGATATATGAGACGCCGCGCATGCGTCCAGAGCCGAGTGATTCACTTTATTTCTTATTATCAAGTACATGCTTTTTGAAGTCACCTTGCGCACTATGGGTATTCATTGCGTTTAGTTGAAATTCTAAATTTCGGCAGGGTAATTGAAGCAGGCAGGGCGCATGTTGTCTCGAAGAGCATTACTCTGCCTTGTAAGTAATCTTTGGGTAGTAGTACTATATATTTTGTACGCATGTAGCAAATGGCTTTATTAGAATTTATAGTGTGCTCTTAACATGTAAGCTTACAAAAATAGGCATCCTTCGAATGCAGATTCACCTACCGGACTCGTTTTGTGAAGACATCACTTCCAAAGCAACAAAGTGCGATTCTTAAGTGCTAGCAGCTTAAATTCACTCTTGGGATCGCGTCAGCTTTAATGGCCACTATTTGCCAATCACGTGGGGCAGGTCACGCTCCATTATCATCAATATATTTGCAATTCTGAATAATGAATTATATTACAACAGAATGCAAACACAACATGTTTAAATGCAGACTTCCTGAAGACTACAAACTGGAGAAGCAATAAAGACACAAAAGATTGACGTTTTTTTTATATTTCCGCTGTCGTAATGTTAACGATATATAACATGAACAGATACAAAACTTGAAAGTATAAAACAGAGAGGACGAGGACGAGAACAGGACATCTTTCATTTAGCAACAACATAGAATGGCACAACGATAAAAAACCGCCCCCAAGGGTCTCAGCGTTCTCAAAGAGGGAAAGGAGATACTAGTTATGAAGGAAAGGGAATACACTAAAAGAAAAGTTTGAAAAGCGCATCAGTAATCAAGTTATTTTTCGATTAGTTAGAATTAACCTTGGTCATTGTCAGTGATAATGCAGAATTATTCTTGTTTGCAGTCCAAAAAGGGAATTGTACTATAAATATAAGAGTCTAAAAATCTGGAGCGTCACGACGAGGTGTCAATATTCTAGTTATCTCTGGTGTTAAGAATTCGACCTCTGTCTTTGTCAATGATAATGACGGTGCAGAAATGTTGTTGTTAACAGTCCCCATGGCAAATGACTCGATGATTTCTCTCCCAAATCTGTTGTTGTGCCCTCCCAGTATCTCAGTATTAGAAAAATGAGGAGTACAGTCATCGCATGTGCGGCTGTGAACGACAATGGGGTGATACGACTCGGTTGAAGCCTTTGATGCTTCCAAGTTATGTTCTCTGAGTCGGTGGTTGACGCATCTCCCAGTCTGTCCAATGTACTGACTGCCACAACTTAGTGGAATCGAATACACCTTCCTTTCTTCGCATTCTACGAACTTTTTGGCATGTTTTACATTGCACCCTCGGGGACTGTCGCTGCCATTAACCTTTTTGCACATCTGTTTGAGGCGCATACGACAAGAAAAAACCACACTCGTGTCGAACTTGGACGCAATAGACCTTAGACGGTGCGCGGAATTGTGCATGTAGGGAATCACAGCGAAACGACCTTTCTTTTTTAAAACAACTTGCGGAAGTTGTGGTTTGATAATGAACCTCTCAAGGGTGGAGCGAAGTAGGTCAGCAGGAAAGCCTGCTTTTTCTAACCTCTGCTGCTGCAACTTGAGGCTACTTTCGGAGAAATGCGTGCATGACTTGGAGAATGAGGACTTGAAAAGTGACCTTACTATTCCATGCTTAACGGACTTGGAGTGAGCACTGGTGAAAGGGAGGACTGGCTTCTCCGACCTCTGCTGGAAGGCCCAACAAACACCTGAGGAATGAGGATGCAATCGTAAATCCAGAAATTGTAATCCTTCCACTGAAGGATTTTCCCGGGTAAAAGTAAGCCCTGCCGCACAGTCTTTGAAAACTTCAAAGATGCTGTCAGCGGACGCGCATCTTTGAAGTTTTCAAAGACTGTGCGGCAGGGCTTACTTTTACCCGGGAAAATCCTTCAGTGGAAGGATTACAATTTCTGGATTTACGATTGCATCCTCATTCCTCAGGTGTTTGTTGGGCCTTCCAGCAGAGGTCGGAGAAGCCAGTCCTCCCTTTCACCAGTGCTCACTCCAAGTCCGTTAAGCATGGAATAGTAAGGTCACTTTTCAAGTCCTCATTCTCCAAGTCATGCACGCATTTCTCCGAAAGTAGCCTCAAGTTGCAGCAGCAGAGGTTAGAAAAAGCAGGCTTTCCTGCTGACCTACTTCGCTCCACCCTTGAGAGGTTCATTATCAAACCACAACTTCCGCAAGTTGTTTTAAAAAAGAAAGGTCGTTTCGCTGTGATTCCCTACATGCACAATTCCGCGCACCGTCTAAGGTCTATTGCGTCCAAGTTCGACACGAGTGTGGTTTTTTCTTGTCGTATGCGCCTCAAACAGATGTGCAAAAAGGTTAATGGCAGCGACAGTCCCCGAGGGTGCAATGTAAAACATGCAAAAAAGTTCGTAGAATGCGAAGAAAGGAAGGTGTATTCGATTCCACTAAGTTGTGGCAGTCAGTACATTGGACAGACTGGGAGATGCGTCAACCACCGACTCAGAGAACATAACTTGGAAGCATCAAAGGCTTCAACCGAGTCGTATCACCCCATTGTCGTTCACAGCCGCACATGCGATGACTGTACTCCTCATTTTTCTAATACTAAGATACTGGGAGGGCACAACAACAGATTTGGGAGAGAAATCATCGAGTCATTTGCCATGGGGACTGTTAACAACAACATTTCTGCACCGTCATTATCATTGACAAAGACAGAGGTCGAATTCTTAGCACCAGAGATAACTAGAATATTGACACCTCGTCGTGACGCTACAGATTTTTAGACTCTTATATTTATAGTACAATTCCCTTTTTGGACTGCAAACAAGAATAATTCTGCATTTCACTGACAATGACCAAGGTTAATTCTAACTAATCGAAAAATAACTTGATTACTGATGCGCTTTTCAAACTTTTCTTTTAGTGTATTCCCTTTCCTTCATAACTAGTATCTCCTTTCCCTCTTTGAGAACGCTGAGACCCTTGGGGGCGGTTTTTTATCGTTGTGCCATTCTATGTTGTTGCTAAATGAAAGATGTCCTGTTCTCGTCCTCGTCCTCTCTGTTTTATACTTTCAAGTTTTGTATCTATTAACCAACACGCTCGTTTTCAATTGTAACATAAACAGCTCATGCTGTGCGTCAGCTGCTGATGAGCACAAAAAAAAGAAAGAAACAAATAAATCAATCATTCCAATTAAATTTTGTTTCGTTGCACCTGAAATGTTCGTGACGGGCATTTATTAGAGGGGCAAAGGTGTCACACAAAATAAAACCCACAAAACATAGTACTAAGAATTATTGTACCCATGACAACTCTCCAAACTAAGAAAATGTCTGAAACAAATGTTCATGACTAAGAAAAAATGGATCAATAAACTTAAATAAAAAAACTGCTTGACCCACGCTGGTGACGATGCTCAAGCATAGTGCGTTTAAGCGTTCACTTCAGAATTAAAAAAAAAGTAAGTTTGATTCTCTTTTTATCAATATCAACATCTTGTTTCTAGGAGTATGCTACTGTGACGAGGGAACTTATCAAGACAGTGGAGAGGATGCCTCGTCGATGGCAGTAGAAAGCAGATGCTATGGCCCACCAGATACTTCCAGAGGCTGGGCGCTTACACAAGGATGGTTTTACGACCAGAGCAGAGACCAGTGTCGTGTTTTCCACTTTCCTGATCCATATTTTGATCATAAGAAAAACAAGTTTCAAACTGTAACAGAATGCCGGAGAATATGCAGGGGTAAGTGATGCCATTCGTATTGCATGACTTTAGCTCAACGAACACTGAGAAATGTTTTTTTTTTCCACGATCAGTTCTCTGAGTAAATATTACTCCATCTATTTTTGTGTCGGTAGTTGTTGAAGAAACCGTATTTTCGCTTAAGCTGAATCGACCGTCACCTAACGTGCACAGTTACGACTTAGTTTTCGCTCTCCTTTGCCTACTGACTACGGAGGGAATGCACAGCGGCGGTGTGGCCTTTATTGGTAATGACTGGGAGCGTCTTTAAAAACGTCCTACAATTTGTTTTACTCGTCAAAAAACTTCGTTTATCAAACTGTAATATATTATAAGTAAGAATATTATGATCTAGCTCAAAATATTCCAGATTTTGGATATTAGTTTATCGCAAAAAGTTAAAGTTGCAGTTAGGAACAGAAGGTAACTGTGAACAAAGAATAAATATAAACCAAACACATTGCTGAGTTTTAAAATATATTTAGTTTTTATTTCTACTTTATGTACCACGCAAAAAGCTGTGTATTGAGAATGATATAGGCAGATAAGACTTATAAAACGTATCTTATGAATAAAGGGCTGGAACAAGGATAACTAGTAGCAGAAAAATTCTGTCGGGTGTAAAACCGTGGAAGCAGCCCACTTCGCGCGACAAGACTCATGTTGGATTACTCAATGTTACCAGAAGAGGAGGCTTAATATTAAAAAAAAAAAGTTTGGTAGTTTTTTTTTCTAGAATTAGTTGACTGGCAAACAAGTAGCTCCACTCTCTAATTTGGTTGTTCGAGGTTTTTTTAACTGCTGCTGTACAGGGTTGTACGTTCAGCAAGCTTATTTTCATTAAAGATGCTATTCACATGCTTAAGCTTGAAAATATGTATTTCAAATTTGTTGCTTATGAGATAAATAGCTTATTTTTAAGATGCTTGCTTTTTTTAAACAAGACGGTTCCTTTTTTATCACATAAAACCCAAAATTGGTCTAGACTTGTCGAAATTTCGGTTTTTAACTATACCCTATTATTGCAGATTTTTATTGCTACTCTAAAGTATCCCTCACGCCGTTTTCGGAATCTTTTGGAGGCTTTTAGACTGTTATTTTAAGTACATTTCATGCACAGTTAATTTTTTAATGTTTTTATACTATTCAATTTTATCGCAATCTAATCGGGGTCTGATCAGACTAAAATTGATCTGATGCAAATCAACAGAATAAGTAGCATATAAAATACGTCAACTTTGCACCAAGATCTACAGTAATGATGCAATAGTTGGGTATATCGGAGGTCTGACTATAAAGATTAAAAGATAATGCACAAATTTAAAATACCATAAATGATTTACCCGTAGTCATTTTAGGATTTTGTCTTTTAGTGCTCAGCTCTCAGGCGCCCGTTTCCGGGTTAAGCGATGTCGCCGTCGGCGTAACCGCGCGGTGCATTTTGAACGTGTGACGTCTAGCGGAAAAAATCCACGCTAGATCTAGCGGAAAAAATCCACGCTAGATCTAGTGGAAACAAATTCCCGCTAAATCTAACGGAAAACCTTTCTCCGCTAAATCTAGTGGAAAAAATTTCCCCGCTAAACTTAACGGAAAAGATTTGCCCGCTAAATCTTGTGGAAAAAGATTGCCCGCAAAGTTAGGGGAAAAAATTGCCCCGCTAAATTCTTGTCAAATTTACACGCGATGCTGTCACCAAAGATGTGCATTTTCTGCGACTTGCGTTAGGCACACGTCGATCCACACCCATGTTAGTAGCGGGGGACTTTCCACCTTCTCCGCTCAGAACCCTTCCCTTCTCCTCCTCAAGAGCTGTACTCTAATTCGGCGTTACAGGGGATTGCCAACATCTTTAGGTTTTTTACATCACCGAAGTCTCGGGAACCTAATTCAACTTCGATGTCCCCCTCTTATGTAGAAGTTGGCGAAATGCCTAACAAACACGAACGTGGTGGCAACTCTTAAACGGGTAGTCCCTATTTCTTCCTCTCACGCTGAATATTAGATGTCGTTTATTTTTTACTCGGGCTAGCATGCACTAAGAATATAAAAACCAGTTAGGACCAATCTTGATACTCATAAGGATGTTCCAAATTGATGCGCCTGCCAGCTTATTAAAACTTCTTCAATTTGATTGCTTCAGTTTAATTGTGTTATCGTTGTATGTTTTCCACTGATATTCGAAATAACTTTATTTTCATCACCTAAGACTGTAATTTAATTGGGCGAACTTCCTGATAATGCTCCAATGTTTTTTTTGTGGGGAAGCTTTGTCGTAACTAGCGTGTAAGCGTTCTGACACTTTGCCACGTGGGTCAACTTGAGTTTTTTTTAAATATATACACATCGTGTTGAAAACGAGTTTATCTATAGTTTGAACTACAATCTTACAATATCTGGCAAAAAACCACAAAACGAGTTACGTGACTCAGCATCCCCTAGTTTACCAGGGTCTCATATCGCATCTATACTCCAGAAACATGAGCGTGATATTACCCTATGTGCTTTTAAGAAAACTTGTTATGCAAAAAAAAAAAAGATTAATGAAATATTTGTAACAAATATCTTTTTTTTTTTACTATTTTTACTTCGTAGGGACAGTACCTCTCGAGTGCTTTATAGAGCCTCCACACATCAATAGGACACGGGGTCTTCCAGCGACAACGTATAATTCAACCCAAGGAGCATGCATAGATATTACAGTTAGAGCGGGTGAACATGAACCCAATATCTTCAAACGTAAAATGAAATGTATTGAAAAATGTAGAGGTATGTATGACCGCATCCTAAACTAACTCTTCGAATTATGCAACTTTAAAGGTCGTTTATTTAAGAACAATACCGAATTTTATTTTTGTTCAAATTTGTTTATATTTTAAAGTTTCGATGCTGATACCGGTGTTTAACATACTGGAGTTTAAAAAGAGCATGCTGCGCAACGAATAATATATTATACATTCGGAAGCCATGTTATCCACTGCACTTCCCGTAAAGAAACCAAACCGGAGGTGCTTACAAAATGTCTACTTTGAACTTGCTGTTTATTGCTCATTGTAAACATTACCTGGGTTTTACAAAGGAAATGTCCAGGAATGTCAAGCAAAATGACGACTAGAATGCTCTGTGGTATATTAAACGGTGGTTTGTTTGAACTGATATAATTTTTAATGCGAAAGTATTAACTGCTTCATGGACCGTGTAATCGTGAAAAGCGGCACCTCAATTTCGGCTGAGCAAAACGAGCAATACATTCTCATTGGCTTCGACGCGTCATTGTTACAAGGACCGCCACCCCATAGAGAAGCCCTCTTCATGGCGCTGCGGCCCGCGCGCTAGTAAAAGAGAGAGGGTGGCGCGCGCGCGTCCGCAGAGGCCCCGCCGGCCTTTACGGAGAACAGCGGGGCGCGCTGCTTGAAGGAATGTGCTGCGTGTACGAATGCTTTTGCATTCCTACACGTAAACAGTCATAAGTGTCCTCCGCTGATTTTATACGTTATTGTATAAAAACAAACCGTAATTGTATAGTATATGAATGAAAAAAAAAAAAACGCAGACTAGCCAGCGAGGCATGAAGTAATTTACCGATTTTAGGGATGGAAGCCTGGCACTCTAAGTGACAAGCGAATCCGCTTCAATCTTAGATATATTGGCACAGCCGATAAGAGAGAGATTAATCGCTATGTGCGATAAATCTGAACTACACATTGAAGCTATATAGAAAAAGTTATTTTGATATTGAATGTTTTTTGAACGCAAGTATGAACAAAGCACAAACAAGGAGAAACACGACAGACAAAAACGTCAGACACGAACGCCGTCTATGTCTGTCGTGTTTCTTCTTGTGTGTCATTTGTCCATACTTGCGTTAAAAAACCTTTCAAAATGCTCAGCCAACAGACCAGGCGGCACGGCGACACTGAACCAGCGTCGGGGGAAAATTGCTCACAATATTGGGTCAATATCATGTTTCGCACCACGGCCCAGTGTTGGGCGAATATCGTTTAACGATCGTTCTAAAAACGGGACAGAATCGGCGATATTATTTGAGTACTGGGCAGAGATGGGCGAGTATCGGTGAACGATCGTTTTGAAAATGGGTCAGTACCGGCGAAATATCGATAGAGAGCTCGGCGGATATGCGGGAATATCGCTTAACATGGCCGCGGCCGCTGCGGTGTTAGCGGACTTTGTGCCAAGCCAACGTTACTAAACAAAAAAAAAAGAATCACTTATTTGGGCAACTGCCATAGAGCCTTCTCTGTAAAAATGGCACCGATTCGTATTCGAAAGCCGAGCTAATAGCGATCGCAACGCAGCCATTTCTCCCCCACCGGCTACTCGACGAACTGCACGTGACTTCTATTTTGGCTTTAATCGGCTATTTCGGAGCCGAAACATATACGGTGGAGTGGCTTCAAGGGTGCCACCCCAAATTCCCGAGCGGACGCGCCGCGAATTGCTGCCGAAGTTAGCATGCACCTGGGTCGGGACGCGCTACCTGAAATCACTGCTGAGACATGGTCGTATAGAAACACTATTAATTGTGCCGCAAAACCTTGTAAACTAAATATTTAGAAAACGTCTCGCCTCCCCCGCTTTGTACTAATCTCCAATAAAACTTACTGCAAAAATGTTTTTTTTTTCGTTTGTTTGTACGGAAAAACGCTGTTCCAGCCGCTGATTGCTCGGCGCGGCCCTTGGCAACAGCGGCGGCAGCCGCGATTGACCGATTCAGAATCGTTTAGAAACGGCCGAGAATTCCTAATACCGGCCGGTATAGCCGGTTCAGACCCGACAAATAATTGGTATCGTTTTAGAAACGGTCGAGAATTCCTAATACCGGCCGATATAGCCGGTTCAGAGCCGACAAATTACCGGAAAACGGCGCTGCAGATACTGTATATTAGCGTGGCGCTGGCCGACCCAAGTGATGTTCCGCCGACATCGACCTCATCACACTGGTCCGATCTTCACGATCCAGCGCCAATATCGGCAGTATCAGAATGAAATTGGCCTAATTTCTCCGATCCGACGCCAATATTGGCGCAATGCTCTTTGCAGCCTGGGACGCTCTCCTATTACTTTCAATGGTGATTTTGCTGTCGTTTCGCATACGGTCGTCGAAGACAAACCTCTAATATACATAAGGATTTTCTCTAGGTAGAATAGATTCTACCTAGAGAAAAACCTTATGTATATTAGAGGTGTATATTAGAGCTTATAAGCTAAAAGGGTGAGGTTTAAATTTTTAAAAATCCTGCATGCTAACCCTATCGGCTGCGACTGAATTCAACGGAACCATTGGGGCATGATAAAGATCAAACTATAGACCTTTCCAGCTCCTGTTACCAAGGCGTAGAATGCTGAGTGACCGGACTATGGGTGTCATTGTGCGGCATCTCATATTTTGTGGAAGAGAGCAACTTTGCGCGCTCGGAACGCCTTCCACATCCCAGCGGACAACGATAGCGGCGCCCAGAAGGCGAATATTGGGAAGATCTATAGTCAGTGATAGCGCAGGAACGCTTTGCGTGGCGAGTCCCGGTCATCTCATTATCGCCGCACATTCAATGAGATTGCGGTGGTAGCTGATAGGAACGCAGAAGAGCCAATCACAAAGGCATACGTCGTTCAGGCAAGAAGCGTGAACACGATAGGCCACGCCCTAAGTCTCTTAGGCTGTCGGTGACTATAACCAGACTTGTGCTCGTTACATGAAAAAATGAAATGGATTACAACTACAAATTACCAGGCCTCAAATGTAATGAATTACCGTTACAAATTACTTTTGCTGAAAAGTATCGTATTACTTTACTCGTTACGTTACAAATTACCTTCACGTTACTTTTTCTGTACACTTATCCAGCAAACAATAGAAACAATTTTGATATTTGTCAAAAATGTTCAGCAACACAACATTTCATTTTTCATACGCCCGTATTCTGGTAGTCCTTGTAAAAATAAAATATTGTATTTAAGTGAAAGAGTGTAGGTGCACTCCGTTCGCCTGTAAGCTGACAAGGCACCGAAAGCTGCAACCCCACCCGCCATACCGCTATAGCTTACGGCCTCCAGAAATAATCCCAGGAATTGTGCAGACAAAGCTAGCGGTGCGCATGCCCAGTAGCAGCTTCTACCTCCGCTACGAGATTCGGAGCTAATGAAGCGACCTACGAAAGCTCCCTTTTGACTCGGGTGCTTCGCCTGTTATTCACGAGAAAAGAAAAACTTGGCTATAACGTTAATATGTATAGCCAATGCAGAATACAGGTGTCCCAGCTTACCTTGATGTGTTTCCGTATATTAGAGTTTGTTGTTCTTGCTGATGACGATGTGTGTTTTTTTTTGGCAAACGAAGTATGCACTGAAACTCTAGGTTTTCGTTATATTTAATACCCTGAATTTTAAGCGTCTCATTATGAGATGCCCATGGAGACGACGGTCAATTGATGACCGAAAACTCGAGCAATCAGAGAAAAAGTGGCGTTTACGTGTTATCGATCGATCATTGGTTCTCACTTTCATACCAATATTTGTGGAGGCCAGGGGAGGGAAGGGAATAGAGAGGGAGGGAAGCAGTGGCCATCAGTCCCACAAAACAACAGAGGATCACACCACTTTTACACGTTCTCTTTTTCTCTCTCTGTCAGCACTCCTTAGATGGTCTAACCCCCCCCCCCCCCCCCTTCCACTGTAAAGTGAGTAGGTGGGCTCGACCACCATGCCCAGACAAGGAAACCAAAAGAAGTATCGTCCGTACCTTCGAAGACAATGCTCTTAGCCTTGCACCTGGAGCTCTTCAGCCGTGCCTCTAGGGTGTGCTAGAATACCGTAGCGCATATCAACGACAAAGGGAATTCGACCCCCTCGCGCGAGGCTACATCGTCTGTTACGTGAATTCTGAACCCGCGAATCGGGGAATATCGACTCGCGTTTGATATATGTGCAGGTGGCGGGGATCGTCAAAGTTGGAAAGGTGTAAAAAAAAAAATAATAAACACAAAGAGCTTTCTCCTGCCCGGGAGAAGAAGAAAAACACGATGCCAGGCGACGGGGAGCCTACTCGGCATTGTCTTACTTGATCTTTGTCTTTCGTATAATTTGTACATGTCTTGCTCGTTTTTCTAGTCGTTCTAGTGACCGTTCATACAAAAAATCGTGTTTTCTTTTCGGCTGTTTTCCCCTTCATGGTGTTTTCTAATTTGTTGAACTTACTCTCTTTATGCTGCTGAATGTTCTGCTCGTATTGCTCCAGTTACTGTATTACGCTCATAGTTTTAAAGAGTAACTAGTAATTAAAGTAATCCATTACCAATGTTTTGTAACGAAATTACATTACAAATCTCTTTCAAAAGAAGTAACGTGGCAATTACAAAATTACTTTCGAAGTCTGACTATAACAATTAAAGAGTTAATAAGCAACGTTTAAAAATATTTATCCTAAATGGATACTGAATCAAACGATTTAGTGTCTATAATAAGTGGCGCGCGATCTTTCCAGGAGCCAGCAGTGGCCGGCGTGGTGCGAGAGCACGCAGCGAAATTGACATTATAGTCCCCCATTCGCGCTTGAGAGAACAGTAATAGGTATGGGCCTCGGGCTAAAGGAGAATAAAAACAGGCGTTTCACCTTTACAATTGAAACTACTTGCGTGTTAGACCAACAAATCGCTTACCTTTTACACCAGACCCCACTGTGGAGATGGAAAGCGTCTTTATTTTATTTCATTTAACTGTCATCTTAAGCGTGAATGCCGTCAATTTCGTTACGTGTGCTCGGGCACATCGGCGACTGCTGGCTCGTGAAAATACCGTGCGCCACTTATCATGGACACTGAAATGGTTTGGTTCAGCATCCCCTTAACTGGCGCAGCGCTTCCGATGGAGTTCACTCGACAGAAAGGCTTATATCAATCGTTACGATAAGGAACGGCATTATCTCTCGCAAAAAGCATTGGCTTAGTTCAGCTTTCATTTACTTGAAATGTTGAATGCATAAAAAATTAAAAACCGCTATGAATATAAAGAAAGCAACCGGGCATACTAAGCAGTTGTATTGTGAAGCTACTTAAACTCTAAGAGATCTTGATGATGTGCACCAAAGACAAAACTTGGGAGAGCTAATCGCTGCGATTTACGGAGGGTGCTCGGAGAATGATGGGGCTGGGTATGTTTTGACCTAGAAACAGCTGTCTGCATTAGTGCGTTGAGTATGACGTTTTACCGTGCTGGTTGCCACAGCGAAAAACGTTTTTTTGGAGTCGAAACATAATATTAGCCCCGTCATTCGCCGAGCGCCCTCCGTAGATTGCAGCGATTAGCGCTCCGAAGTGTTGTGCGTTAGTGCAGACGATGAAGATTTGCTAGAGTTTACAACAATGGAAATTTTTGCAGCAAAGCGGCGAGAAAAAAGTAGCTTGAAATGTTGACAAACGAACGTGGAATAGTTTGACCGCTTTTAGGGTCTATGTGTTTCTAAGAACATACCCTGTTCACTAAAAGCGAGTTTGTTTCACTGCACTCATGCCCACGCGCGCCCACTCCCAGTGTGGAGCGGTTTCGTTCCGGTCGGCACTTAAATAGTGACTGCACTTTCCGAGTTCATTTCGGCGCTGGCACTCCATGCGTGCATGCACTTGCTGTACCGAGATAATCGAGCGTGCACCAGAATGTCATCCCATCAAGCATCGCTCAGGCGAGGTGCGAGAGTTGGCGGGAGCAGACGACGGGCGTTCGTCTGCTACGAGCTGACAATCGCACAAAGCGGAACGAAAAAAAAAAAAGAAGGAAAAAAGTGGATTTCCTGTTAGAAATCGCGGAAACGGAATCAAACGTGAGCTTGAATTGTGATACTCTTATTTTATAAAGGACGTCATCGACAACCAATACTTTTGCAAGTTTTGAGCCCTTTTGTTGACGTAGAGTCACTGACATCTACCGACGAGTAAAGAAAGGTCCGGGACAAACGCATGCAGCAGCGTCCGCTAATTTCTCATGCCTTTACGAATGAAACTTTATTGCACAAGTGTGGCCTATTGTGGACTCACGAGTGGACAATAATTCTCGATAAAGGTCGCCCGACAGAACGAGGATGCGTCCAATCAGCCGAGAAAGATAAAAATGGTAATTTTTACCAAGGCTTGGGGGTAAAACAACATGTTTAGTATCTACCTACACGAGTTATTTTGCACCCTCGTCTTTGTGTTCCAGAATGCTCTAGATCTAACTGCAATAGGAATCAAGGCCCACTTACCTGTAGGCTACCAAAATCGAAGGTGTCTTGAAACGTATTGCTGGGGGATCCAGAGGACTAGTTTGAAACCGTGACCTTTTAGTCGTTCACGCTTAGACCTGATCAAGCTTCTACGCGATTTCTATCAAGGGTGTTTCCTTTAGTGTAATCAGCTATATTAGACTGGAAAGATTGCTCATATTTTGTCACTTCTTACAAGTTGTTTTGTTGTCACTGTGTGGCGGAGTCATACGTCGTCTGTAGATAATTCTACGCCAATCGATCTGTTTTATCATCGCCAATTTAAATATTGCAGTGACCGCATTGTCTCGTTTACCCGCCTGTCATGTCGAACAGCAGGGAACTAGTTCCGGTTTGAGGTCGGTACTCTTGCTACCACATAGATGGCGACAGCATCATGTTGCACTCGGCAAGTTCCATCGACCACGGTTCACCGCGCGACACTCCGCGAGTGCGATGCATTCTGGGAGAGAACACGCACGGTACCAGTGTTTGCGAAACAAACTCGAGATTTGAGAAACGATGAATAATATACAAAAGCGCCCATAAGAAAATATCGCGCAAAGGTATTTTGATGAGAACTTTGAAGCCACGTTAAACTCTGATCCCAATTAATGATGTTTCTTAATAATTGCTTCAAGATCCAGAATACGGACAGTGTGCTCCATCAGCTGCAGTGAATTGCGGCCGCTCAACCGGCTACCGGTATAATGTTGATACACAAACATGTGAAAAAAACCCAGTAAATAAATGTGGTCCTTTTACCAGTTTAGAGGCTTGTTATGAACGTTGCGCAAGTAAGTGAAATATTTTTATGTTTTTCTGTTTCATAGAAAGTAGACAATATATGCTCTATTTTCAAAATACAAATTCCGTTTCACTGAATGTATTTTTAACGCGGACATGAAGTTGTATTCACGTAGGCTTGTTTTTCCAATGAGTCCGTTACAGATTAGTTTGCTTAATATCCGGAAATCCTGTATAAAACCTTTGGTATAAGAACCATGCTCCTCTCGTATAACCAACTCCCTTATCTAACCTCCTTACTTTGAAACCATTCAGCTAAAGGTAACGCGACTTGAGATATTGGTATTCATATATGTTGACTGCATATACTTGGAAATACGTCGGCGAGCAAAGCCGTTCAAATGTATTGCACAATCCACTTGATACCATCTGACCTCTCAAATGTGCTCTTCGCGTGTGGTGATAATGCTTAGTTTCAGAAAGATGGTTTTAATATTGTACTAAACCTCTTAAACTAGGTGTCACACCATTGAAGTAAACACACTGATGTTCGCTGATACGCTTATTGTTAGATTGTTTATTCATAAACTTAATAAAAACACGCATTACTCTAATAAGAAATGTGCGTCAGCTTTTCCTCCGGAGCCAGAAGAACACACGTTGAGTCAGTCACTGCAGCCTACGGAGGAAGCCTGGAAAATATCCAGGCCGAAAAGCGTTGTGTTCTAAAATATAGAAGAGGGTCAGCTGGTAAAAGACGTCTGGGCTGTAACACTCTGCATACCGCTTTACATGCTGACGTCCTGGTCCTTGTTATCACGCAAGCTGAATTTTTGGGCGAAAACTTGTGCCGTCGCTTGGCTCAACGAGGGACAGCGGAGATTTGGAAATAATTTTTTTCACATCTTCGAGTATAACGTTCTAACCATTTCCATCAGATGCGTTACAAAAAAAATAGTGATAGTTTAAATTTACTGGGTGTTTTACTCGAGGAAAAATTATGCGAATGTGTGAATTTAATTTCTTAAGCTCGGAGGGGAAAAAAAAACAAAGAGGTGCGCTATGTTTTTAAGTAATTGAATTTTGTGGCGTAACTGTGCAGATTAAGAAAAAACAGCTGCTTTACATTATACAGGTTTTTTTTTTTTTTTTGTGAAATGAAGCTAGCAGTAACTTTAACCAGGTATGCATCTACTTAGTTAGATATATGTCTTTTTTACTAAAATATTTAATGTTCTTTTAAGAAATTCGTTGGCACACCCTCCGAAGAAAATTCAGGTAGATCTTTAGTTGGACCGGAGTATATAAGACGGCAGTTGGATACTGTATGTATGGTGTATCTCATGATTATATATGGAATATGTAAGGCTTGAAAGATCCGCATTTTAGAATGGTTTATGTACTTCTATTATCTACCTGACATTACTACGTGACAAATGTCTTCTGATGCATTCCGGAGTTCACGTCTATGAAACAATGGTGCGCTGAATGGCTCAATTCCTTTAGATACGAAATAATGCGTGTTTTAAAGTGTGTTTCTGTTTTTTAAAGGGTATGTACAGAAAAAGTGCAATATTCCCCTTCTCACATCAAAGTATTGTGACACTGTGGAGGCTAGGTACTGGTACAATGCAAAGAGTAAGAAATGTGAACAAATTATGGGATGTTCAGATGATGTTACCAACTTCCCAACGGCCAAAAAGTGTTGGGAGACATGTTCAAGTAAGTCGTGAATACGCTTTCGCTTAATTTGTTAATGTTAAAAAATATAAAAAAGATCTTGTATATTTTAGCGCATTTTTAGATTGTTTTTTTAACACGACCAAATTTAGAAATGGGAACTGATACAGCTTTAGCTGCATGTTTATCGGAGTTGTAGTACATTTGTTGGCGAATAAGTATGACAATAATAAGACAAATCAACTAAACTCTCACAATCAACTTTTAGTTTATGAATGGTTCAAGCCACAATTTCAGTTTTAAGACAGTCTTCAATTTAAACAAGCTAAGAAAAGACAACGGGCTTAGAAGTACTTATCATTCATTTTTTGCGCATTTTTGTCGCTTGTCTTTTTAAATGAACGAAGAAAGAACGCCAGACGTACTGGCCAGAATGACGCATTGAGGAAGTGGATCCGTAGTAGAATGGCGCGGAGAAGCGTTTCTGGCATCTCATCACCACCTGTGTGACCTTGCCTAAGTCTTGCCGTGAAGATAAGATGCCCGTAACAATCACGTCACTCTTGTACGCATTGATTCGCACATCGTTCTGGACAGGCTTGTTGTACAGTCAACAGTGAAAAATAAAAAAAGGTGAACAAGGGAGTTGCAGTTTTTCGCGTTCATCGCGCCACACAACGGTTGTCGGCAGAAGTTTTCAGGCAGCCTGTGATGCGCTTAAAGAGTAGTAACAGTATGGTGGCTATAGGAATAGATGTAACGAGCAGAAAATTGAATACAAGGCATTCGATCATGACGCCGCTCAATGGCGTTCGCGGAAGGGTCTCGGTTGCAGGCGCGGCGAGAAAGCGCTGCGGTTTGGCTGCTATAAAAAGTCGTTCTCGCAGTTCAGAAAATTGGTATTTTACTCAAGGACGCAATTAATTATTCCTGTTAATCTACTAAAGTTTGAAACTTGGAGTAAATATGAATTTTAAAATAAAAATAAAGGTATGCAAAGACGTCAAACAGGATGGAGGGGATAGCATACTTGGTTAGGCAGAAACAACCTCTTACGAGTTGGGTGACCTCTTCATTGATGACGTGGGAGAAATTCTGGACGCTGAATTTTTTTCCAAAGTGAAGTTCAGAAATTTCTGACTTGGGTAGAAGTTTTTTGTCGTTCCACCGAAGCGCGATCTTCGATTTCCAAAAAAGGTTCAGGATCTTTGGGCACAGAACAAAATGACACTCTCGATCATTGTCTTGCGGACTTGTAGCCAGCCCGTCTTGCAGAGGGGCGCGAAACAGGTGGTGTACTTCTTTATCCTGGTTTATAAAGGAAAATAAAAAACAAAACAAAAAACATCGCCGATTGTATCTGAAAAGTATCAACGGGACTGGAAATGAGCTATATGCGCGTACGTGAAAACAAAGCTGCAGCCCGAGAAAAAAAAAAGCAGAACACAAGTACACACAAATGACGTTTATTCCAAATCATGTTCCAGAACACCTCACGCACAATCCACCGCGAAAGCTGCAAGCACGAGGCAGCCGTCTCGAACAGCGCTTGCGTTGCACGGACGCGCTTGCACGACACGTCTTACGCGTGTAGTTTTGGCTTCGCCGCTAGACACGCCATGTCGCTTTGAGCGGGAATGCGCCGGCAACCCGGCCGCAGCGCCACTTTTACCGTCATGAAGCGGTGGCGCGTGAAACTACCCAAGGATGCAGAACGCTTGGTACACCTACGCCTATGGGTCTCCCTCGTTTCCCAGGGGCTGCTTCGCAAAGGGACTTGGTAGGACTCGTTTTGGGAAGTACAAACTTGAGCGTCTCAAACTGTCGCACATGTAGCAGCGCGCCTGCTCTGGTGCGGAATGCGAGATCCAAAGGAACAAAACCCGCGAGAATCCATGCTGCACAGTTCAAACAATATAGCGGTTGCTACAAAATCACAGGGTATCCCTATTGCACGAGTATTGCACAAGGGAAAGCAAAGGAACTGAAAACAGTTCCTTTGCTTTCCCTTGTGCAATACTCTGACTGACTGACTCCTGGGTGGCCGTCACTGTTCGCCGCGTCAATGACACATTAGTACCATTTCACTCCTCGTGACACAGGATGCGCTGCAATTACCTGGAGGTGTATCTCCGTGGCACCGCTGAATTGTTCTTGCTGTGCTTCCGTGTAAAACGCCAGGACATACCGCTAGGTTTCACGCTGATATTTCTTACCGGTAGGTTGAAACCCCGAAATAGTTTTGGTTAACTTGTGTTTTATTTCATAGTTCCTATCTGCATAGTTTTCCGCACAAAACAGTCGCTTTCGACAGAGACCAACGCCTGCCGTAAACCGTAAAGGGCGAACTGCTTAGATTCAGTTCAAAGTTTCCGCACTGCGACATTGTGTGGAATCGCACGCGCAGACCTGTTGCTGTATCCTACGTTGTCATGAACCGTTTTGCGCAGCGCTATGCTATGGGATAACTTTTAAATTTGTTTCACACCTGACGACTTCTACGCAAACTCAGTCGGCTGTTTCATCGCCGCGTTCACCGCCGACCGTCGAGGAGGGAGCTGGGCGAGGATCGTGACGTCACGAAACCAGCTTCTGAAAACAATCACCAGTTGCACCCCAGAATATCAATTTTCTCTTTTGATTAAGCGTACACTTCATTTGTCCTTAATCAAATGTTATTCATAAGTTAGTGATGTGCTATAAATTGCACCAAATAATTTCGACCCGGATTTTTGGTTCGGTATCCTTTTAAGTTCTCGACTAACTGTTGTGTCCGTATGCCTGAATATGAAGAATAATGTTAGGCCTGACTTTGTTGCCACAGGCTTAGTAAAAAGACCATGTTTGTGGTCGATTTGTAGATACTACAACGAATCGGGTACAAAGCCTCGGGAGCCACACAATTGTCATCTATACCGGTGTCAAATCAACCTTATAATGCTTACGACGTCGAAACAGAACCTTTGTAAATCGTTCCCCAGAATCCAACGGACATTTCTAAATATTAAAAACGCTTTCTTGTGAATTATCAAGAAGATATAATAAATATATTTCTACAATATTAGTAAATAAAACGTGTATTTGCAGGTAAAGAGGAGAGCCGCTGCCTGCAACCTCCAGACCTGGGAAGACTTGGTTTTGGAAGAAGGCGTTACTATTACAATATAACCGCAAACGAATGTCAGACAACCACTCAGGTCGCCATTTGGCAGAATACAAATAATAAAAATAATTTCAAGTGGCTCAAAGACTGTAAGGAGGCATGCATGCGTAAGTCTTCGTTTCATATTTGACGAAAACAAAACCCGCGAGAATCCATGCTGCACAGTTCAAACAATATAGCGGTTGCTACAAAATCATAGGGTATCCCTATTGCACGAGCTTCGTTGTTATTATATTTTGTGTAGTCTACTGCCTGACGTAGATATTTTGGCAAATTATATTTTTGTAATCCACGGAGACGGTGCGACTTCTGCCATGGCTTTTGTTAAGGTGACAATTCTGAAGCGGAACCGAAAATTTGACTTTCTTGCTATTAAAAGAAGAGTTCCTTAGTTTATCAGGAATCTGTGATGGGTTTTTTTTGAACCAAATTGGGATTCCCGAAACCTTCCCGGGACGCGCATTAAAACTTTATCACGGAGTAGAATTATGAAGCAAAATTAGGGTCATGATTGGCCTAATTGAACGTCCCGCTCTTTTCCAAGCAAGAGACGACAGTGACTCTTTTGTGCTCGCTGTGTGAGATAAGTTGGGGTTTTGACAGCAGCGTTGACGGCGACAAACAGGTCCCCTCAAAGTAGAACGGAGCGCCGGAGCGGCGACCTAACTGCATCGCCGCGCTATCTAGCACCGCCGGCTGGAACTGATAGGCTACATCTGCGCATGCGTACGTGCCTTCCGCTGGGGCCTCCGTTTTCTTCTTCCGACCCACACGTTATCGGTGGTTCGAGCGGCGCAACAATCTTCCTAAAATCGACGCCTGATAGCACAAGGGGCGGTGCTCATCGACAACACTGGCCCTTTGCCACTTGCCCTCAGCGTTATCTCCGCGTGTGAGCCGAACACCTAGCGGTGTTTATCGGAACAGCGTTTGGCAGCTCGACACGCCGATAATGCATGGCTCAAACAAGAAAGACGGAGGACACCGCGAACGGCGCGAGCGCATGCGCAGACGGCACCTTTCAGTTGCAGCCGGCGCTGCTAGATAGCGCTGCGATGCAATTAGGTCGCCGCTCCGGCGCTCCGTTTTACATTGAGGAGACATGTACATCTATGGGGACAATCGCTGAGGAGCGCAGCGGTGATAAAATGAATGGCGGATATTGGTGGTAAACAACAGTTCTTGCGGCGAAAACAAATCCAACACCGCGGCAAGCACCAAAAGGATCTGACCCTTGACAATTTTCGCGCGTAAAAGCACGCCGGTTGGGCCGTCAGCAAGCAAATCTCCGAGAGTGGGATGATCGCCGAGGCGGGGTCCGTTTGCGCGTAAAACACTGGCGGCCAATCACCCGTGCCTCAAGCCCCCCTCCTCCCTCTCTCTCTCTATCGCGAAAACGCCCCCTCGGTTAATTGTTGACAAACTTTGACAATTAAATACTGGCGATATACTTCGGTTACATCAATATTTTTTATGTCTACGGAGAGCCCAAAACACGCTCTTTATAGATATTATAAAATTACTCAGGTGTATAAAATATCCTTTGCGGTACCTTTACTTTAGTTTCATGCTAAACCCAAAAAGTGTAATGTTTAAAATCTATTTTCTAAAAAAAAATTTTTTATCTAAAATGTAGACATGACGGTTGTCTACCCAAACAATAAGTCGAGAAAGTGTGTATTTTGTTTGTATGTTATATATTTAAGCCTCAATATCCGAAAAAAGACGACCTCGTTTTGTAAGACCTAAGTCAGACATAGCGACCCGTGCGTTTCTATTAATTGTGAAAAAAGCGTTCTTGAATTTTTGTCTGCGTTTTGTAATCAATTATAAATGCAATTCGTGGTACTAAATAGTTATTTATGTTTTAATAAGAGCGGGAAACCACGAGAAACATATCTAATCAAATCAGCAGGCCTAGTGGGCACAGACGTTGTATTGCTTCGATTTATAAACCTTTTACTGTAAACTAACATGACTAGCTATTAGCTGTCATATTACTCAGACATAGAAAGTCACCACATCATTGATATATTATATACAATTTTTTCCGAAGCAATACGCTAGGGTTCGTTCACCGCATATCGCACAGATCACTAGGAAATGGCCTTTCACTTCCGTAATACACAAAAGTGAAGACACGGAAACGGTCCGAAACACACGGAGAGATTGTGATGGAGAGGGGTAGAAAATAAAAATAAATAAATAAGAATAAAATTACCCAACTCTAATCTTAACAAAAATTACGCTAAAAAAGTAAAAGATTTAGGTTCGAGCGGTGGCATGGCGATAGGTCCACACCTGGTGGAGAGTCAAACAAAAAAGCCGACGACACGTAAAGGAAAAAAAAAAAAAAAAATAATCGAGACGCAAAAACTCAGCCGCACACGGCAAGAACAAAAACCAGCTCCTACGGGCATTCCCTAAACGGGACACAACCAAATGCGCGCGAACACGCTCCCTACAGCACCGTCCGGCCGCTACGCCTTGACGAAATAACCCCAACAAGTAAACAATGCTAACAAACAAATATTTAAAAAAAACATAAAAAAAAAGTTCAGCAGGACCGCGCCCGAGAAACAACGTTCAGCGGGGCGTAGAAACACACACCAAATAAAAAAAAGTCTCATCTGAACGACGCCGAGTCCAGTCCCACGACACTGAAGCCTGGCAGGATGACGGCGTCCAGATGATGCTCAAAACTATTCCTCACTCTGTTCCACACAGCCACGACGGCTGTGCGGAACAGTGGCTGTGGAGAACAGAGTGAAGAATAGATTTGAGCAGCGTGTCGTGGCTGTGCGGAACAGAGTGAAGAAAAGATTTGAACAGCGATGGGGGGGGGGGGGGGGGGGGGGGGCGCGAGAAGGTAACCGAGACGTAAAATGCCTCGAGCTTCATGTCGGGAGAGGAGCTTTCGAGGTAGTTACTGTGGTTACTCCCCAACTTTCTCTTTCTCCTTCCCTTTTTCAAAAGAACGCGTCAGCCGGCGTTAACTTTTCATCTCAGACGAAGACCACTCTTCACAATCGGTTACAGTTGACAGGGAGGCTGACTTCGGCTCAACTATAGTCTCCGGGCTTTGCTGTTTCCAAAAGAGATAACCCTTCGGTGCTATCGGATCCCTGCGGAGAGAGATAAAGCACGGCCATTTCAAGGGTAGGGCGCTCGAAGCTTGGGCAAATACGCGGTGTCGTTTTAAGGGGTGTCCAAACAGGGACAGTACAAAACGCACGACTCCGACAAATCGTGAAAATTGAAGTGGACGCTCCCGCTTCAATTTTCACGATTTGTCGGAGTCGTGCGTTTTGTAGTGTCCTGCTTGGACACCCCTTTACGCGTGCACGGATGGCTGGTTTCAAAATTTCCCCACATCCCTAACGGAACCGGCCCATCTTCGTGTGTGCGTCTGCGGGATTGTTGTCCCGCGCCGCCGGTTTTAGCGCGCACGCGGCGTTGTTTTGGCCGGCAGAACTTTTGTTGACCGTCGATACTGTAAGGCCGTGGTGTCCTCATCCTCCCAGCCAACAGTTCTTTTGCTTTCCCTTGTGCAATACTCTGACTGACTGACTCCTGGGTGGCCGTCACTGTTCGCCGCGTCAACGACACATTAGTACCATTTCACTCCTCGTGACACAGGATGCGCTGCTCGCTTTACTGTCACGGGCCGTCCTATCTAACACAACGAGCGCGAAAGGTCGTGGTAATCTGCTGGTTCCGAAAGGGCGGGACGTTCATGCAGGCCAATGAGGGCCCCGAATCTATACGACGTCTGCCAATTTCTACACATTAAAAATTTACGACGCCTGCTTGTCTGTTAAGAAGTGTTGCTTTCTCGTTTGAACTCCTCCAATGTAGCTTGCTGCCTTTAATAAAATTTAAATGATGAATTAATATGACAGGGCGGAACTACTGTATTTCATTTTTATGTGGGAACGTTGAAAAAAGGCAGAAATATTTCCAAGTTTGTGAAGACGCGCAATTCGCAAGTCTGTTTAGAGCCGTAAAAACACGTTTTTGTACGATATTGATGCTTAAATATAGAACATACAAAACAAAAGACACACTTTCTCGACTTGCTTTTCGAGTAGTCAACTATCATATCTACATTTAAAAAACTGAAGGAAAAAAAAAAGGGTTCTTCGAGAAAATTTATTTCAGATTTGGTACTTTTTGGTTTAGCATGAAATTAACGTAAACGTACCGTAAAGAATATTCTATACACCTGAGTCATTTCATAATATATATAAAGAGCGTGTTTTGGGCTCTCCATAGGCATAAAACATATGGATGCAACCCATGTAGATCGCCAGTATTTAATTGTCAAATGTCAACAATTAAGCGATGGGGCGTTTTGACATTTTTACAGAAAAAAAGCAAAACGCCTAAAATTATTTCATGGTATTAGAGCCTTTTACCTGTGCTTAAAGAGTGCTTGAAAAAAGTTAATATAATGTGAAATGAAAATTCATGGCGGGAGATTGAGCGAAACATCCAACCCACGACGGCTTTGAAAAACACTGCTTTCCGCCGCGGCCTCTTTTAAAATTTGTAAGTCGAGAACAAAAAATCCGACGAGCTTGCGGTTTGCGGCGACTGCGTTTCTAGAGGCGACGCCATTACAAATATTTTTTTCAGCGGAATTAAAAATTCGACCTTTTTTGCCTGCACAATTTGAGATTAAATCACCCATATATATATATATATATATATATATATATATATATATATATATATATATATATATATATAAACGAATATGTGCAGATGAATGAACCGTACATAATCCAATTAATCAAAGAATCAAAGTTTTCAGGAACCCGCCGAAAGCCAAGAAACGGCGAAACCAGGATTTGAACTCTCGGCCTCCCAATGTCCGGTCGGGTGTTTCAAAGAACGCAAGCCAAATCGCTCCTACGAAAACTACTCATCGTAACGAAAAATGGCTTGGGTCGTCTTGGTCCTGGGCCAGGGGCCTATTTAGGAATATTATTAAAGTCCGGGATAATTAATTGTGAATTATTTTTGCGTAATTAACTTTAATAATGTGTTTAAGGGCATGGTCTAAATTAGAAAATCGCTCAGCATCATCGAAAAACACTAAATCAGCAGATTGCAGAACGACAGAAGGCACGCGAAGCATTTTACGGCGTTCTGAAAAACCGCACAAATTCGACGGGTTTTTAAGTTTCGGTTTGCTATCGGAGCGCATCTCGGCCCCGGCGGCACCGCGCCCCGTGGAGAGACAGTGCAACCAGACTCTGCTGCGTCGCGCGATTACAACGCAGAACGTGTTGGTTGCAGTATCTCTCCACGGGGCGCGATGCCGCCGGGGCCGAGATGCGCTCCGATAGCAAACCGAAACTTAAAAACCCGTCGAATTTGTGCGGTTTTTCAGAACGCCGTAAAATGCTTCGCGTGCCTTCTATCGTTCCGCAATTTGTTGATCTAGTGTTTTTCGATTATGCTGCGCAATGTCCTAATTTAAAACATGCCCTTAAACACATTATTAAAACGTTGACTACGCAAAAATAACTAAAACTTAACTCTCCTGAACTTTAATAATTTTCCTAAATGAGCCCCTGGCCCAGGACCAAAACGCCACAAGCCTTTTTTAGTTGCGATGAGTTGTTTTCGCAGGAGCGATTTTGCCTGCGTTCTCTGAAATACACTGTGTATATATATATATATATATATATATATATATATATATATATATATATATATATATATATATATATATATATATATATATAGGGCACTAAGTGGCGCATCGTTATATTTAGTATTGCTATAAGTGGATTGCAATATATACATAAATGAAAGGTTACCTAAATATGTATAGTCGCTGAACGCTTAAGCAACGTAGGGCATAGCGAATCCCGAGAATCTCATTCTCGCTATTAGCCAATAAGTGTGGAGAATTAGTCAATAAGTACGCCAAAGATAGAATCACGAAGCAATGTGTGAACTTAATAAGCCACCCCCGCGCTATTGAAAGGGAAGCTGAAGAGGTCCTTGATTTGGAAAAAAAAAATCAGTAAAACATCGAATGTAGGCGGTTAAAAAATTATGTTTGAAATTTTCTTTTGATCTTATTATTAGTTGCGTCGTAATCGCCAATTAAAATTTTGAGGCAGCCCCGCAAACACCTCATAGATAACAAAGCCGTAGTGCTGATAGAGATGTCGTCATCAGCGAAGGCCAACGCTGGGTACAGTTCCGACTCGACGATTGCGTGCAACGTTCGGCTCAAACTTGACTGGAACCCGAGCGCTGACGGAGCATTCGTTTCGAATCTGTGTCCGGCGTTGGCCTTTACAGGTAACGCAAAAATGCCACCACTACGGCCTTGTCTTCTAGGCGGCGTTGGCCCGGCCGTTGCGGTGCCCCAAGCGCAGGAGAGCGTGAGAGGATAGAGAAAAACGAGCAGAAGTGACGTCATCAACGGGGTCAGGTGATTCTTGATGGCCACTAAGCTGACTCGGCGATGCCGACGTTGACGTCAGGACGCTTCGGACAGATAACAGGTGGCAGAGGGGCTCGTCGCATGCCCTGCGGCAGTCGCTGCACATATTTTGCATTATAAATGCGGTGTACGTTTACTTCTGCCCAAGTACGATAACTGAACTTACGGGGTCAAGAAAGTACAGAAGTAAGCTCCCAGCTCAGGTGTTTTTAAAAAGTGCTTCAGCTTTCCTTTTGCTGTAGTGGATGAAATGTCTTCTTGCCAACCACTAGAAAATGCACTCGCCGCACACTTTGAAGTAGTCGGATCATTTTGATTTACAGGCTTTATTTTCCTTATATCCCAACTTTGTTATGAATGTACAGCAATTGGACAGCAATATGTACCATGTAACTGTGTATGTAGAGAGCGTTTCTTAACGTGAATGATGAAAAAACAGAAGAGATACAACTAACAGGAATAGAACTCTGTTCATAACGTCTCCCTGGTTTGAGTTTTTTGCACCACCAATTTTGGCATCGAAACGTTATCATCATTTTTATTTCTTTCAAAAACTCTTTAGTTCGGTCGGTATTTCGTAAAGTTCATCTACGTTTCTTGGATCAGATACAAAGGGCCAAAACATTCATTAGTAAAATTAATTTACTTTGCAATTCACCGTATTTCCATTTAGTTTAACAGATTAAGATTACTTTACAAACAGGTATCATCAACGTTTCACACGCTATGTTTTATTTACAATTTATATAAGCAATGTTGTTTTGAAAATTGTAATCGGATGCTATTTGCTTCGTATCACACCAGTGAATCACTATTTATTTTTACTCTCGTTCTTGAAAATATAGAAGAAAAGGACACAAATAACGATTGTTTACTTTACTTGCAGCCAAGCACAAAGATGTCAAGAAATTATAGGACACGTCATCTTATCGCTCTTTACGTTTTCCAGCAACAATAATTTGGAAACCCGAAGAGAAAATCAAAATACCTATAATAAAATTAAAGTGCCTGCAATTGTTGTATTGATATTTCTTGGTAAAGTACGGAGTCATCTGCAAATAAAAAAAAAGTAATAAATGGTGGCTGACGGGTTGCATTTGTTACTATATTCAAGTAAAAGCAATGGGCCTAAAACAAACTTGAGGAGCACAGAGTTGGGGGGGGGGGGGGGGCACTGGGGGATCGGTCAATATATTTAATTTCGCGTTTTGTATTATGCCTTCCTCACCCGCCAGGACGAAAGCAGGGACAAAGCCCTAGAGAAGCGCTACATTTGTCCGCCAAAACAAACTTGAAAAAAAAAATAAAAAAAAAAATCAGTAAAACATTTTTTTTTTTACTTTTTTATTTCGTGGAAAAGTGCTGAAAGAAGAACTTTGCAACTGGAGCATTGTTTCTGTATCATGTCTTGTGCACAGAGACCATGAGTGTCGTTTACCAGCCGTCTTTTATGAAGGGGTTACCCAAACACTCCTTACATAATATTTAGAAGCTATGGGGAAAATTGCATCTGCAAAACATCTTAAGAGTCAAGCTGAAATCTTGTGTTGAACATTACCAGCATTAACGGGTTAACATTGAAATAGCTATGTCTAAGTAGTGCAGAACTACAACCCGTCTGCTTTATCAATTTCAAATTGCCCAAATTGAATGATAATAATTTTTCAGAAAACATTACCTTCGCTTTAATTCAACAGAACAAAATTTTAGCACAGCTGACACAGTTACTTAGCCAACACATGCGGCTCAAAGTGTACTTTATGCAGTGTTGGGTAAAGCATATCTAAAGTGTACTTAAAATAAAGTACAAAGTAAATGAGAGGTTATGCACTTGAAGTAAAGTAGTAACTACACACTCTTAGAAATAGGGGGCGTATAGGGGTACACCCCTTGTCCCAAATGTAACACCCCAAAACTACATTTTGAAGTTCAGTCCACTGACGTTGAGCTGGAGTTACCAACTTTTACGATCGGCTTCACAGCTGTTGGATATATTTGTACTAAATAGATAATATGCGTATCGAAGACTAGAAGAAAAAGGAAACACTAAAGTTTCGCAGCAGGGCCAAAAAAACATTGATTGTCTTACTGTTCTAGCTTTTAATGCGTAAATTAGCTATTTTAATGAGTTGTATCGGTCGACTATCAAGCTGCTCTTGAAAGTTGCTATCGTCGGTTGAACGTCTGCGGACTGAACGTCGAATTTTTGTTTTGGGGTGCACTTCTCTCCTTCTCCCTCTCTCCCAGGCACTGACGAAGAAAAGACACCGTCGGGATTCTGTCAAAACGAGCGTTCTTACGCTAACGCATTAAAAAACATGTTCGGGGTAAATAAACCGGAATACAGTGAAACCCGTTTAGAACGAACCCACGTACAGCGAGGTATTGTCGATATAGAACTCACAAAATATTTAAATAAAAATGCATGTAAAAGTACTTTTTATAACGAACAACATATTGGTTATATCGAACTTTTTCCCCCCGTGAAGGCTTCCAGAAACGCGCAAACAATCGTCTTCTAGCTTGGCCCTTCCCCCCAAAAATATTAAGAAAGAAAAAAAAAATGCCAAAAGCCCAAGCCGCGAACAAAATTGGCAAAGAAAACAAAAATCAGAAGGTAAGAAAGTAAAAAAAAAAGTATGTATATATATATGCACGCACGCACAGCAAACAAAAACTTCACCCCGAAGTGGTTGAGAACGAAGAGAAGTGATTGAGAAGGGGAGGTAAGCTAAGGAAAACAAAAAAAAACACTGCACACAAGCGAAAAAGAACAACTTTCCAGCGTTTTGTTACAAGGTGGAAGCTGAGATATGAGAAAGAAAGATACGCTCTCGCCTTACAGCGAACGGTCGCCGAAGTTCGTTGTAAAAGGTTTTTACTATATTAAACTACTTGCTATATCGAACTGACCGTAACGTTTCCTGCTGTTCGTTATAAACTGGTTTGACTATTATATTGGGTTTTACCCTAAAACAAAGGGCCCTAGCAGATCTTCCGCTGAAAGCGAGCAGGAAAAATCAGCGCTTCCACATAGAAATGTCAAACCTTGCCCGAATGTGCACTAAGCAGTTCAGTTCTACAATGGAAATTTCAACGCGCAGTTATCTTGCTGTAAAAACAATAAGAGCAGCATAACGGGCCAATGTCAAAGTTGGACGCGTTCACAAACGGCCAAGTTGAAGACGCTATTTTTTCCGGCGCCATTTTTCGATAGGTGCAGCGAGCAAACAACAGAGTGTATCGTCTGCTCGCTCCGCCTGTCGGGAGATCGCGCCACAAATAAGTAGTGTCGTTGTCTCGGTTACCCGCGAGCGCGCCCAACCTTAACTTTGTCAAGCCTTTACTCTCATGTTTTACAGGAAAAGAACGACGCCTTGAAATTTCACGAGCTAAACCTGACCTGTTCAGTGCACATGAACTGAGAGTGTGAGCTTTTTATGTGCAGGCGTCAATTTTCCGGCTCGTTTTACAACGGACGATACGCCTCCCTATTTATACAAGGTGTTTTGGAAACGCAGGTCACACCGCTCCTGCAAAATCTACGCATCGCCAGAAAAAAAGGTTGATACAGGAGTGGTCTGTGCCACTTATAACTAATTATTATTATTAATTATTATTAAGAAATTATTATTATAAAAATTAAGGAATCGATTACAACTACCGTACTTTCCGACTATAGCTCACACCCGGAGCATAGTCCGCAGACGAAAATTTGAGATAAAAATAAATGTTTCTGCTTAGAAAGTCCGCACGCTGTGTATAGTCCTGACGTGCCTAGTCAGGACGTAAAAAAAAATCATACATTGCACACCTTGACCAATGCCTGCTCTACTAGCTCAAAGAGAAGCTTGAATTATATATAAGTCAACATTAATATACTCCGTTATTAATTAAATCCTTCACGTCATGTCACAGTGAACGATCTAGACAAAAAAAAATTACAGTCCGCATCTGTAGACAGTCCGCACCGGGTAAAATTTCAACTTTTATGCATGTATAGTTCGCGGACTATACACCGGAAAATACGGTCGATTAATTGGAATGAATTCCGTGCAAGTGTGGCTCCGCAAGAGATTATACTTTGGCAGTGTGGGTTGCTTTCATAAGTAAACAAATAAATAACTGTATAAATAACTCCGTAAAGAGATTTGGTATAATTCCATCTGCACAGCCTCTTAACAGTGTGGGTAAAATTTAATCTGGAATATTACCAGTTTTTTAAACTGGTTATATTTGCTTAAAGACTGGAACTTATATCTTCTACTTGCCGAGCTGGAGACAGTTTAGGTGCCTGGTTTAACATTTTCCGAACTGTGCTTATAACAGTTTTGTTTTGAAAAACTAAACCGTAGCTTGATCGAAGGATGGATTGCACGGGTGACATTGTGTTTTGCGAGCACAGTTTAAAAAAATTCTTTACCTTGACGGTTTTTTTTTTATTTTCGTTTTGTTGTAGCGATTGAGATGTTTTGAGAGTTATTGTGATATAAACAAACTTGCACGGCATTGTTCGGGCTTCTGATATTGTTTTAATAATAGACATACATTATTTTCTATAGTAATATTTAAAGATTGCCACAGGCATTGAATCAATAAAAACAGAGTGATGCGTATATGGATTATAGTTTCGTCATCAAACGGACGATTCCTCCCACTTTCTTTTTTTAGCAGCATGGGGTCTGGAAGGAACATAGCAGTGTAGTTCAATTTAAAGTCGGAAATGGAACTGGCAAGTTCTCGCTGTGACGCTCAATTCGACCGTCATGCTTTATGTTTCTGTTTCTGTAATTAAGAGGTGTAGTAAAATACTTGCGAACTTCAAGGATCTCTGGTTGAGCAGATTGGAATCTGCCCGCTACACATTTATTCCACAAGAAACAAAATACGCAATAAACTAGCATTGCATAATATGTATAGATTTTTACAACTACAACAATAATGTAACAGCAATAAGTACATTGTTTGTTAGCAACAATACACTGTTAGCAACAGCATATACTGGTATATAACCCTAGCAAAAACATATATTGGTGTACAAACATTTCTGGCAATAAAAACCTGAGCCTCAGGTTTTTATTACCATGAATTACGACGGGCTCGCTTGTTTTTTAAGTATTGTTACAGTTATAAACGAATAATTAAAAATCAAATGGGTCGCTAGTTACCCAAAGTAATCCACACGTAAATAATACTGATATAAATTCATTTGTGTAGACTAACATATCGGGTGAAGATAAAAATTAACGACCAAAGTAATTGGGTTAATTTAATATCAACTCTGTCAATAAGAACACAAAGTAATTAAAGGAGTAATCAAAATCTTAGCTGAACTTATATAACGTCGTATTTGCCAATAATAAATCAAAGTAATCGACTGAGTAATGAAAATGTTTGGTACTCTAAATTGATTCGCGTCAATATAGCTATATAATCAAGAAGTAAGCAGAATGTGAAATGAGCTTCTACCAAGTTATACTTTTGTCAATATTTCGTCAAAGTAATCGACTAAGTAATAAGAATGCTTGTTTAACTTTTATCATGTTTATCGTGTTATTAATACATCGAAATGATTAGAAGTGAAAACCTACGTCAACTAAACATTAAATAACATCAGTGCGTCAATATCAGCGCGAAGTAAAAAAAGCAATCATAAATTGCAGTTCTCTAAATTGTATCAATAAGGCGACTAATAAGAAAGATTAAACAAAATGTTCATTCAGCTAAAATAATTTCGAGTGCGCCGCAATGCCTCGAGGTTACAAAAAGAGTAATCAGCATATCGATTAATCCTTGTCCATAGTGAGACTAGTAACTCAGAGTAATCACAGCAGTGATTAAATTATCAGTTGTCCCCCCAAAATCTAAAAGTTAGCACATGTTTAAACGAAACGCGACCACTGAAGACCATAAGTACATACATATACTGTGGATTAAATTGACTGACCCCGAGATTCTATTGGGTAGCACAAGGATTACATTCTGTGGCACTTGGAATAAATTGGGTGGCACTTAGATTATATTGGCCGTCGCTTGGATTAAGATGAGCGGGAAAACCTGTAGTTCCGGACACTCAAGCCACAAGACACGCGAGCCCGTGCTGATGGCTTGATGGACCCCTTGATCATTATAGTAGGCTGTCTGCGACAGATTAGATCCGAGTTACCCTCGAAAGTAACACCACTAACCTTCCTGGTACATGCGCATTGTGCCATAAAAACGCTTATCTGGAGCACCTGCTCTCGGACTGCCCGCTATACTCGGAGCCCCGAACCCGTACCTTGGCTACCATCCAGCAGAGTTTCAGGCCTACCTCGCTGCATGCCTGGGCCTGCCCGGACCCCTCCTTCCCCAAAGTGACCGCCATCGAACTCTGGCGATCGCTGCTCGCGTACATTCAGGACCCTGCAGCTCCCCCTGTCGGCACGCGGCCTCAAGGCATTCAGCTCTCCACCACTGAGCCCAGACAAAACACCAAGCCTGAACGTTCCGTACATCTATCCTTTTGCGCCGTCGCACCAACCTGGCCAACGGAGGAGAATGGAGGCCCTCTGTCCCCCGCTCCTGTACCCTAAACCCTTTCACCGCAGCATTTATTAAGGCAAAAAAGGGAAATAAACGCTTCTACCTACAATGCTAACACGTGTCGAGCGACAGGGAACCCGAGTAGGTTTTCGAACGCCAAGGCACGAAACCTTCGCTCTGAAGTGGAGTCGAGTTGATTTGGAGAAAGGCACAAGTGATGCAATGACTGTGTCGAGTCGCTGGCACTTCCCTACTGAGTATTTCTTGGTGATGATTTTTCGCCAAATTCCCCGAGTGCTAAAGAGAAGGCTGGAAACGAATACACACACGCCGAAGAGCAAATTAGCAAGTAGGACACGTGAACATCATCAGACACACCCTGTGTTTCGCAAGTCATCAGTAACTAAGTGGTCTCACTGTACTGTTGAGTCCATACAAAATCGTTCCGCTCGTTTCATTCTCTCGAACTATCATCGCACATCCAGCGTCACATCTATGAAAGCATCCCTTTCCTTGCCTAACCTCTCTCTTCGCAGGAAAATAGTCCGGCTTTGTCGTTTTCAGAAGATGTTTCTCTCTAATCCAACACTTCGTCAAACATTATTCTTAGAACCATCTTACATTTCGCTACGAACTAATCACCATCTAAAAGTGGGCGTCCCCCAGTGTAACACCTCATCTTTCAATGCCTCCTTTCTCCCTCAGACCTCAATAGATTGGAATCGCCTTCCTGCACCCATAGTCTCGATAACTGATGCTACTGATTTTAAAATTGCCATTACTAAGTTTTTTGATGTTCGATAACTTTTGTTTTATGTCTTGCCTTATGTATCGTTATACTCATTTGTTTCCGTTCAAAAAAAGCCCCACTCCTCTCTGTAATGCCTTCGGGCCCTGAGAGAACAATAAATGAAATGAATGAAAATGAAATATATATATATATATATAACGGGCATGGTGGCGGGAGGCCGAAGGCGTGGGTATAAAACTGAGAAGAAAAAAACCCTTAGTGAAAAACAGCAACAACGGACGATTTAATCTTCCACGTTTCGGCCGGAGTCCGGCCTTCGTCAGGAAGCTTCCTGACGAAGGTCAGGAAGCTTCCTGACGAAGGCCGGACTCCGGCCGAAACGTGGAAGATTAAATCGTCCGTTGTTGCTGTTTTTCACTAAGGGTTTTTTTCTTCTCAGTTTTATATATATATATATATATATATATTTCGAAGTGATGCCATTATTTCCGGATTCCATTCATTGTTTCGCGTGGACTTGTGTTTTCGACACCCGTATACGCTTTGGTCAGAATTTCGTTTGTTTTAAGTGAGACACTTACCATAAATGGATATTTATTGCTTTTCATATAGTGCGATACACCGTTCTTCGGCTGTGGACGATACGATTTGATAGAGCCAATCAGGAAGTGCTGAAAGTGCATCTCCGCGGTGCTCATAGCCAATCTGCATGTGATACCATCCGCTGAATCAATCACGCATAGTGTTTAGCCGCTGCTAAACCAATCACTGTGCATGAAAACCCCCTTGCCCGCGCTTTTTATGTGTAATTAGTTTAGTCGGCGGTAGGAAACCGACAAAAAACAGGAATTTGTGACAATGCATTTTTGACGATGCCTGATTGGCTCCATCGTGCCTTAGCGTCGGCAACCAACCACTTAAAGTGAAACGGAGTATAGACTGAAAGAGTAAAAAAAAAAACAAAAAAAAAAAAGAAAGAACGGCGTTTTAAACTTGGATTGAGCGCGTTGGTAATAAATTCAAAAATATACAAAGAGTCAGACGAAGAGGACTGACAGGACAAACATCTTTCGTTTGTCCTGTCCGTCCTCTTCGTCTGACTCTTTGGTATATTTTTGAAAGGCGTTTTACAATTCGCCTTAGTGCCTAATTAGAGCGCAGCTCTTGAGGAGGAAAGGAGAATATGGAGAGGGGCATGCCCCTCGTCTCCCTCCTCCCCCTCCTCCTCCTCTCCTCTACTCCCCCTCAGTCCCTCCCCCTCCCATCCTCCTCCCTCCTCACGTCACTCGTGACGTTACTGGTGAAGGCTTCGTAAAGGTCGGTGTAAGGTTGTGTGGCAAAACCCCATTTATTTTCGTTTAAGATTGTTCCATGTTATATTA